>NC_134266.1:122513445-122832275 GCF_031893055.1 Leptodactylus fuscus | reverse complement strand
TTGCCATTGTCTGACTGGGAATTCAAAGAGTATATTGGGAATA
Organism: Leptodactylus fuscus; assembly: GCF_031893055.1. Classification (NCBI taxonomy): domain Eukaryota; kingdom Metazoa; phylum Chordata; class Amphibia; order Anura; family Leptodactylidae; genus Leptodactylus; species Leptodactylus fuscus. The sequence continues at coordinate 122,832,232 of NC_134266.1, read as the reverse complement.
CAAATACCCTCATTTCTTGCTACTGCCATATAGTGCCAGTGTCTGACTGGGAATTCAAAGAATATATTGGGGTTACGTGCACCCACAATTTTTACTACTGGTATACAGTGCCATTGTCTGACTGGGAATTCAAAGAATATATTGGGGTTATAAATACCCTCATTTCTTGCTACTGCCATATAGTGCCAGTTTCTGACTGGTAATTCAAAGAAATATATTGGGGTTACGTGCACCCACAATTTTTACTACTGGTATACAGTGCCATTGTCTGACTGGGAATTCAAAGAATATATTGGGAATACAAATACCCTCATTTCTTGCTACTGCCATATAGTGCCAGTTTCTGACTGGTAATTCAAAGAATATATTGGGGTTACGTGCACCCACAATTTTTACTACTGGTATACAGTGCCATTGTCTGACTGGGAATTCAAAGAGTATATTGGGAATACAAATACCCTCATTTCTTGCTACTGCCATATAGTGCCAGTGTCTGACTGGGGAATTCAAAGAATATATTGGGGTTACGTGCACCCACAATTTTTTACTACTGGTATACAGTGCCATTGTCTGACTGGGAATTCAAAGAATATATTGGGGTTATAAATACCCTCATTTCTTGCTACTGCCATATAGTGCCAGTTTCTGACTGGTAATTCAAAGAATATATTGGGGTTACGTGCACCCACAATTTTTACTACTGGTATACAGTGCCATTGTCTGACTGGGAATTCAAAGAATATATTGGGAATACAAATACCCTCATTTCTTGCTACTGCCATATAGTGCCAGTGTCCTGACTGGGAATTCAAAGAATATATTGGGGTTACGTGCACCCACAATTTTTTACTACTGGTATACAGTGCCATTGTCTGACTGGGAATTCAAAGAATATATTGGGGTTATAAATACCCTCATTTCTTGCTACTGCCATATAGTGCCAGTTTCTGACTGGTAATTCAAAGAATATATTGGGGTTACGTGCACCCACAATTTTTACTACTGGTATACAGTGCCATTGTCTGACTGGGAATTCAAAGAATATATTGGGGTTATAAATACCCTCATTTCTCTGCTACTGCCATATAGTGCCAGTTTCTGACTGGTAATTCAAAGAATATATTGGGGTTACGTGCACCCACAATTTTTACTACTGGTATACAGTGCCATTGTCTGACTGGGAATTCAAAGAGTATATTGGGAATACAAATACCCTCATTTCTTGCTACTGCCATATAGTGCCAGTGTCTGACTGGGAATTCAAAGAATATATTGGGGTTACGTGCACCCACAATTTTTACTACTGGTATACAGTGCCATTGTCTGACTGGGAATTCAAAGAATATATTGGGGTTATAAATACCCTCATTTCTTGCTACTGCCATATAGTGCCAGTTTCTGACTGGTAATTCAAAGAATATATTGGGGTTACGTGCACCCACAATTTTTACTACTGGTATACAGTGCCATTGTCTGACTGGGAATTCAAAGAATATATTGGAATACAAATACCCTCATTTCTTGCTACTGCCATATAGTGCCAGTTTCTGACTGGTAATTCAAAGAATATATTGGGGTTACGTGCACCCACAATTTTTACTACTGGTATACAGTGCCATTGTCTGACTGGGAATTCAAAGAGTATATTGGGAATACAAATACCCTCATTTCTTGCTACTGCCATATAGTGCCAGTGTCTGACTGGGAATTCAAAGAATATATTGGGGTTACGTGCACCCACAATTTTTACTACTGGTATACAGTGCCATTGTCTGACTGGGAATTCAAAGAATATATTGGGGTTATAAATACCCTCATTTCTTGCTACTGCCATATAGTGCCAGTTTCTGACTGGTAATTCAAAGAATATATTGGGGTTACGTGCACCCACAATTTTTACTACTGGTATACAGTGCCATTGTCTGACTGGGAATTCAAAGAATATATTGGGAATACAAATACCCTCATTTCTTGCTACTGCCATATAGTGCCAGTGTCTGACTGGGAATTCAAAGAATATATTGGGGTTACGTGCACCCACAATTTTTACTACTGGTATACAGTGCCATTGTCTGACTGGGAATTCAAAGAATATATTGGGGTTATAAATACCCTCATTTCTTGCTACTGCCATATAGTGCCAGTTTCTGACTGGTAATTCAAAGAATATATTGGGGTTACGTGCACCCACAATTTTTACTACTGGTATACAGTGCCATTGTCTGACTGGGAATTCAAAGAATATATTGGGGTTATAAATACCCTCATTTCTTGCTACTGCCATATAGTGCCAGTTTCTGACTGGTAATTCAAAGAATATATTGGGGTTACGTGCACCCACAATTTTTACTACTGGTATACAGTGCCATTGTCTGACTGGGAATTCAAAGAGTATATTGGGAATACAAATACCCTCATTTCTTGCTACTGCCATATAGTGCCAGTGTCTGACTGGGAATTCAAAGAATATATTGGGGTTACGTGCACCCACAATTTTTACTACTGGTATACAGTGCCATTGTCTGACTGGGAATTCAAAGAATATATTGGGGGTTATAAATACCCTCATTTCTTGCTACTGCCATATAGTGCCAGTTTCTGACTGGTAATTCAAAGAATATATTGGGGTTACGTGCACCCACAATTTTTACTACTGGTATACAGTGCCATTGTCTGACTGGGAATTCAAAGAATATATTGGGAATACAAATACCCTCATTTCTTGCTACTGCCATATAGTGCCAGTTTCTGACTGGTAATTCAAAGAATATATTGGGGTTACGTGCACCCACAATTTTTACTACTGGTATACAGTGCCATTGTCTGACTGGGAATTCAAAGAGTATATTGGGAATACAAATACCCTCATTTCTTGCTACTGCCATATAGTGCCAGTGTCTGACTGGGAATTCAAAGAATATATTGGGGTTACGTGCACCCACAATTTTTTACTACTGGTATACCAGTGCCATTGTCTGACTGGGAATTCAAAGAATATATTGGGGTTATAAATACCCTCATTTCTTGCTACTGCCATATAGTGCCAGTTTCTGACTGGTAATTCAAAGAATATATTGGGGTTACGTGCACCCACAATTTTTACTACTGGTATACAGTGCCATTGTCTGACTGGGAATTCAAAGAGTATATTGGGAATACAAATACCCTCATTTCTTGCTACTGCCATAAAGTGCCAGTGTCTGACTGGGAATTCAAAGAATATATTGGGGTTACGTGCACCCACAATTTTTACTACTGGTATACAGTGCCATTGTCTGACTGGGAATTCAAAGAATATATTGGGGTTATAAATACCCTCATTTCTTGCTACTGCCATATAGTGCCAGTTTCTGACTGGTAATTCAAAGAATATATTGGGGTTACGTGCACCCACAATTTTTACTACTGGTATACAGTGCCATTGTCTGACTGGGAATTCAAAGAGTATATTGGGAATACAAATACCCTCATTTCTTGCTACTGCCATATAGTGCCAGTGTCTGACTGGGAATTCAAAGAATATATTGGGGTTACGTGCACCCCACAATTTTTACTACTGGTATACAGTGCCATTGTCTGACTGGGAATTCAAAGAATATATTGGGGTTATAAATACCCTCATTTCTTGCTACTGCCATATAGTGCCAGTTTCTGACTGGTAATTCAAAGAATATATTGGGGTTACGTGCACCCACAATTTTTACTACTGGTATACAGTGCCATTGTCTGACTGGGAATTCAAAGAATATATTGGGAATACAAATACCCTCATTTCTCTTGCTACTGCCATATAGTGCCAGTTTCTGACTGGTAATTCAAAGAATATATTGGGGTTACGTGCACCCACAATTTTTACTACTGGTATACAGTGCCATTGTCTGACTGGGAATTCAAAGAGTATATTGGGAATACAAATACCCTCATTTCTTGCTACTGCCATATAGTGCCAGTGTCTGACTGGGAATTCAAAGAATATATTGGGGTTACGTGCACCCACAATTTTTACTACTGGTATACAGTGCCATTGTCTGACTGGGAATTCAAAGAATATATTGGGGTTATAAATACCCTCATTTCTTGCTACTGCCATATAGTGCCAGTTTCTGACTGGTAATTCAAAGAATATATTGGGGTTACGTGCACCCACAATTTTTACTACTGGTATACAGTGCCATTGTCTGACTGGGAATTCAAAGAGTATATTGGGAATACAAATACCCTCATTTCTTGCTACTGCCATAAAGTGCCAGTGTCTGACTGGGAATTCAAAGAATATATTGGGGTTACGTGCACCCACAATTTTTACTACTGGTATACAGTGCCATTGTCTGACTGGGAATTCAAAGAATATATTGGGGTTATAAATACCCTCATTTCTTGCTACTGCCATATAGTGCCAGTTTCTGACTGGTAATTCAAAGAATATATTGGGGTTACGTGCACCCACAATTTTTTACTACTGGTATACAGTGCCATTGTCTGACTGGGAATTCAAAGAGTATATTGGGAATACAAATACCCTCATTTCTTGCTACTGCCATATAGTGCCAGTGTCTGACTGGGAATTCAAAGAATATATTGGGGTTACGTGCACCCACAATTTTTACTACTGGTATACAGTGCCATTGTCTGACTGGGAATTCAAAGAATATATTGGGGTTATAAATACCCTCATTTCTTGCTACTGCCATATAGTGCCAGTTTCTGACTGGTAATTCAAAGAATATATTGGGGTTACGTGCACCCACAATTTTTACTACTGGTATACAGTGCCATTGTCTGACTGGGAATTCAAAGAATATATTGGGAATACAAATACCCTCATTTCTTGCTACTGCCATATAGTGCCAGTGTCTGACTGGGAATTCAAAGAATATATTGGGGTTACGTGCACCCACAATTTTTACTACTGGTATACAGTGCCATTGTCTGACTGGGAATTCAAAGAATATATTGGGGTTATAAATACCCTCATTTCTTGCTACTGCCATATAGTGCCAGTTTCTGACTGGTAATTCAAAGAATATATTGGGGTTACGTGCACCCACAATTTTTACTACTGGTATACAGTGCCATTGTCTGACTGGGAATTCAAAGAATATATTGGGGTTATAAATACCCTCATTTCTTGCTACTGCCATATAGTGCCAGTTTCTGACTGGTAATTCAAAGAATATATTGGGGTTACGTGCACCCACAATTTTTACTACTGGTATACAGTGCCATTGTCTGACTGGGAATTCAAAGAGTATATTGGGAATACAAATACCCTCATTTCTTGCTACTGCCATATAGTGCCAGTGTCTGACTGGGAATTCAAAGAATATATTGGGGTTACGTGCACCCACAATTTTTACTACTGGTATACAGTGCCATTGTCTGACTGGGAATTCAAAGAATATATTGGGGTTATAAATACCCTCATTTCTTGCTACTGCCATATAGTGCCAGTTTCTGACTGGTAATTCAAAGAATATATTGGGGTTACGTGCACCCACAATTTTTACTACTGGTATACAGTGCCATTGTCTGACTGGGAATTCAAAGAATATATTGGGAATACAAATACCCTCATTTCTTGCTACTGCCATATAGTGCCAGTGTCTGACTGGGAATTCAAAGAATATATTGGGGTTACGTGCACCCACAATTTTTACTACTGGTATACAGTGCCATTGTCTGACTGGGAATTCAAAGAATATATTGGGGTTATAAATACCCTCATTTCTTGCTACTGCCATATAGTGCCAGTTTCTGACTGGTAATTCAAAGAATATATTGGGGTTACGTGCACCCACAATTTTTACTACTGGTATACAGTGCCATTGTCTGACTGGGAATTCAAAGAATATATTGGGGTTATAAATACCCTCATTTCTTGCTACTGCCATATAGTGCCAGTTTCTGACTGGTAATTCAAAGAATATATTGGGGTTACGTGCACCCACAATTTTTACTACTGGTATACAGTGCCATTGTCTGACTGGGAATTCAAAGAGTATATTGGGAATACAAATACCCTCATTTCTTGCTACTGCCATATAGTGCCAGTGTCTGACTGGGAATTCAAAGAATATATTGGGGTTACGTGCACCCACAATTTTTACTACTGGTATACAGTGCCATTGTCTGACTGGGAATTCAAAGAATATATTGGGGTTATAAATACCCTCATTTCTTGCTACTGCCATATAGTGCCAGTTTCTGACTGGTAATTCAAAGAATATATTGGGGTTACGTGCACCCACAATTTTTACTACTGGTATACAGTGCCATTGTCTGACTGGGAATTCAAAGAATATATTGGGAATACAAATACCCTCATTTCTTGCTACTGCCATATAGTGCCAGTTTCTGACTGGTAATTCAAAGAATATATTGGGGTTACGTGCACCCACAATTTTTACTACTGGTATACAGTGCCATTGTCTGACTGGGAATTCAAAGAGTATATTGGGAATACAAATACCCTCATTTCTTGCTACTGCCATATAGTGCCAGTGTCTGACTGGGAATTCAAAGAATATATTGGGGTTACGTGCACCCACAATTTTTACTACTGGTATACAGTGCCATTGTCTGACTGGGAATTCAAAGAATATATTGGGGTTATAAATACCCTCATTTCTTGCTACTGCCATATAGTGCCAGTTTCTGACTGGTAATTCAAAGAATATATTGGGGTTACGTGCACCCACAATTTTTACTACTGGTATACAGTGCCATTGTCTGACTGGGAATTCAAAGAATATATTGGGAATACAAATACCCTCATTTCTTGCTACTGCCATATAGTGCCAGTGTCTGACTGGGAATTCAAAGAATATATTGGGGTTACGTGCACCCACAATTTTTACTACTGGTATACAGTGCCATTGTCTGACTGGGAATTCAAAGAATATATTGGGGTTATAAATACCCTCATTTCTTGCTACTGCCATATAGTGCCAGTTTCTGACTGGTAATTCAAAGAATATATTGGGGTTACGTGCACCCACAATTTTTACTACTGGTATACAGTGCCATTGTCTGACTGGGAATTCAAAGAATATATTGGGGTTATAAATACCCTCATTTCTTGCTACTGCCATATAGTGCCAGTTTCTGACTGGTAATTCAAAGAATATATTGGGGTTACGTGCACCCACAATTTTTACTACTGGTATACAGTGCCATTGTCTGACTGGGAATTCAAAGAGTATATTGGGAATACAAATACCCTCATTTCTTGCTACTGCCATATAGTGCCAGTGTCTGACTGGGAATTCAAAGAATATATTGGGGTTACGTGCACCCACAATTTTTACTACTGGTATACAGTGCCATTGTCTGACTGGGAATTCAAAGAATATATTGGGGTTATAAATACCCTCATTTCTTGCTACTGCCATATAGTGCCAGTTTCTGACTGGTAATTCAAAGAATATATTGGGGTTACGTGCACCCACAATTTTTACTACTGGTATACAGTGCCATTGTCTGACTGGGAATTCAAAGAATATATTGGGAATACAAATACCCTCATTTCTTGCTACTGCCATATAGTGCCAGTTTCTGACTGGTAATTCAAAGAATATATTGGGGTTACGTGCACCCACAATTTTTACTACTGGTATACAGTGCCATTGTCTGACTGGGAATTCAAAGAGTATATTGGGAATACAAATACCCTCATTTCTTGCTACTGCCATATAGTGCCAGTGTCTGACTGGGAATTCAAAGAATATATTGGGGTTACGTGCACCCACAATTTTTACTACTGGTATACAGTGCCATTGTCTGACTGGGAATTCAAAGAATATATTGGGGTTATAAATACCCTCATTTCTTGCTACTGCCATATAGTGCCAGTTTCTGACTGGTAATTCAAAGAATATATTGGGGTTACGTGCACCCACAATTTTTACTACTGGTATACAGTGCCATTGTCTGACTGGGAATTCAAAGAATATATTGGGAATACAAATAACCTCATTTCTTGCTACTGCCATATAGTGCCAGTGTCTGACTGGTAATTCAAAGAATATATTGGGGTTACGTGCACCCACAATTTTTACTACTGGTATACAGTGCCATTGTCTGACTGGGAATTCAAAGAATATATTGGGAATACAAATACCCTCATTTCTTGCTACTGCCATATAGTGCCAGTGTCTGACTGGGAATTCAAAGAATATATTGGGGTTACGTGCACCCACAATTTTTACTACTGGTATACAGTGCCATTGTCTGACTGGGAATTCAAAGAATATATTGGGAATACAAATACCCTCATTTCTTGCTACTGCCATATAGTGCCAGTGTCTGACTGGGAATTCAAAGAATATATTGGGGTTACGTGCACCCACAATTTTTACTACTGGTATACAGTGCCATTGTCTGACTGGGAATTCAAAGAATATATTGGGAATACAAATACCCTCATTTCTTGCTACTGCCATATAGTGCCAGTTTCTGACTGGTAATTCAAAGAATATATTGGGGTTACGTGCACCCACAATTTTTACTACTGGTATACAGTGCCATTGTCTGACTGGGAATTCAAAGAGTATATTGGGAATACAAATACCCTCATTTCTTGCTACTGCCATATAGTGCCAGTGTCTGACTGGGAATTCAAAGAATATATTGGGGTTACGTGCACCCACAATTTTTACTACTGGTATACAGTGCCATTGTCTGACTGGGAATTCAAAGAATATATTGGGGTTATAAATACCCTCATTTCTTGCTACTGCCATATAGTGCCAGTTTCTGACTGGTAATTCAAAGAATATATTGGGGTTACGTGCACCCACAATTTTTACTACTGGTATACAGTGCCATTGTCTGACTGGGAATTCAAAGAATATATTGGGAATACAAATACCCTCATTTCTTGCTACTGCCATATAGTGCCAGTGTCTGACTGGGAATTCAAAGAATATATTGGGGTTACGTGCACCCACAATTTTTACTACTGGTATACAGTGCCATTGTCTGACTGGGAATTCAAAGAATATATTGGGGTTATAAATACCCTCATTTCTTGCTACTGCCATATAGTGCCAGTTTCTGACTGGTAATTCAAAGAATATATTGGGGTTACGTGCACCCACAATTTTTACTACTGGTATACAGTGCCATTGTCTGACTGGGAATTCAAAGAATATATTGGGGTTATAAATACCCTCATTTCTTGCTACTGCCATATAGTGCCAGTTTCTGACTGGTAATTCAAAGAATATATTGGGGTTACGTGCACCCACAATTTTTACTACTGGTATACAGTGCCAATTTCTAACTAGGAATTCAAAATGCGCAAGTCTCCCGGAAAGGGACGTGGACGAGGCCGTGGGCGAGGTCGGGGGAATGGTTCTGGGGAGCAAGGTAGCAGTGAAGCCACAGGGCGTCCCGTGCCTACTCCTGTGGGGCAGCAAGCATTGCGCCACTCCACAGTGCCAGGGTTGCTTGCCACATTAACTAAACTGCAGGGTACAAACCTTAGTAGGCCCGAGAACCAGGAACAGGTCTTGCAATGGCTGTCAGAGAACGCTTACAGCACATTGTCCAGCAGCCAGTCAGACTCTGCCTCCTCTCCTCCTATTACCCAACAGTCTTGTCTTCCTTTCTCCCAAAATTCCGAAGCTTTACAGAACAATAACCCAAACTGTCCCTGCTCCCCAGAGCTGTTCTCCGCTCCTTTCATTGTCCCTCAACCTGCCTCTCCACGTCACGATTCCACGAACCTAACAGAGGAGCATCTGTGTCCAGATGCTCAAACACTAGAGTCTCCTCCATCTCCGTTCGATTTGGTGGTGGATGACCAGCAACCCACCCTCATCGACGATGATGTGACGCAGTTGCCGTCAGGGCATCCAGTTGACCGGCGCATTGTGCGGGAGGAGGAGATGAGACAGGAGTTGGAAGAGGAAGTGGTGGATGATGAGGACACTGACCCGACCTGGACAGGGGGGATGTCAAGCGGGGAAAGTAGTGTGGATGTTGAGGCAGGTGCAGCACCAAAAAGGGTAGCTAGAGGCAGAGGCAGAGGTCAGCAGCTTAGGCGAAGCCAGGCCACACCCGGAATCTCCCAAGATGTTCCAGTTCGTACCCAGCCCCGAAAAACTCCCACCTCGAGGGCACGTTTCTCGAAGGTGTGGAGTTTTTTCAAGGAATGCGCCGAGGACAGATATAGTGTTGTCTGCACAATTTGCCTCTCGAAATTGATTAGGGGCTCTGAGAAGAGCAACCTGTCCACCACTTCAATGCGCCGTCATTTGGAATCCAAGCACTGGAATCAGTGGCAGGCAGCAACGGCAGGACAAAGGCCGCCTGCCGTTCACGCCACTGCCACTGCCTCTGCCACTGCCTCTGCCTCTGCCACTGCCACTGCTGACTGTGCTGGCGATGCACTCCAGAGGACGAGCCAGGACACCACTTCATCTGCCTCCGCCACTTTGTTGACTTCTACCTCATCCTCCCCTGGTCCTGTCTTATCTCCTTCTCCTGCACCATCAAAGGCACCATCAGGCGTTTCTTTACAACAACCCACCATCTCTCAGACATTGGAGCGGCGGCAGAAATACACTGCTAACCACCCACACGCGCAAGCCTTGAACGCCAACATCGCTAAACTGCTGGCCCAGGAGATGTTGGCGTTCCGGCTTGTTGAAACTCCCGCCTTCCTGGACCTGATGGCAACTGCGGCACCTCGCTATGCCGTCCCTAGCCGTCACTACTTCTCCCGGTGTGCCGTCCCCGCCTTGCACCAGCACGTGTCACTCAACATCAGGCGGGCCCTTAGTTCCGCGCTTTGCACAAAGGTCCACTTGACCACCGACGCGTGGACAAGTGCATGCGGACAGGGACGCTACATTTCACTGACGGCACACTGGGTGAATGTAGTTGAGGCTGGGACTGCTTCCCAAACTGGCCCGGTGTACCTCGTCTCCCCGCCTAACATTCCTGGCAGGGACACGAGAAGAACACCCCCCTCCTCCTCCTCCTCTACCGCCTCCTCCTCCGCCACCGCCTCCTCCTCCGCCACCGCCTCCTCCTCCGCTGTTAGATTGACCCCAGCTACGAGTTGGAAACGTTGCAGCACTGGCGTTGGTAGACGTCAGCAGGCTGTGCTGAAGCTGATCAGCTTGGGGGACAGACAGCACACTGCCTCCGAGGTGAGGGATGCCCTCCTCGATGAGACGGCAATATGGTTTGAGCCGCTACACCTGGGCCCAGGCATGGTCGTTTGTGATAACGGCCGGAACCTGGTAGCAGCTCTGGAGCTTGCCGGACTCCAACATGTTCCATGCCTGGCCCACGTCTTCAACCTAGTGGTGCAACGTTTCCTAAAGAGCTACCCCAATGTTCCAGAGCTACTGGTGAAAGTGCGGCGCATGTGCGCCCACTTTCGCAAGTCGACAGTAGCCGCTGCTAGCTTAAAATCTCTCCAGCAACGCCTGCATGTGCCACAACACCGGCTTTTGTGCGACGTCCCCACACGCTGGAACTCAACGTTTCAGATGTTGAATAGAGTGGTTGAGCAGCAGAGACCTTTGATGGAATACCAGCTACAAAACCCTAGGGTGCCACAAAGTCAGCTGCCTCAGTTTCACATCCATGAGTGGCCATGGATGAGAGACCTTTGTGACATCCTACGGGTCTTTGAGGAGTCCACAAGGAGGGTGAGCTCTGAGGATGCGATGGTGAGCCTTACAATCCCGCTCTTGTGTGTTCTGAGAGAATCCCTGATTGACATCAGGGATAACTCAGATCACACAGAGGAGTTAGGGATAGCATCCGATCCGTCACAGCTGGAGAGTAGGTCCACACATCTGTCCGCTTCACTGCGTTTAATGGAGGAGGAGGAGGAGGAGGAGGAGGAGGAGGAAGAAGAGTTGTCCGATGATGTGATGGTGATACAGGAGGCTTCCGGGCAACTTCGAATCGTCCCATTGTTGCAGCGCGGATGGGTAGACATGGAGGATGAGGAGGAAATGGAGATTGAACTTTCCGGTGGGGCCAGAGGAGTCATGCCAACTAACACTGTGGCAGACATGGCTGAGTTCATGTTGGGGTGCTTTACAACCGACAAGCGTATTGTCAAAATCATGGAGGACAACCAGTACTGGATCTTTGCTATCCTTGACCCCCGGTATAAAAACAACATCTCGTCTTTTATTCCGGTAGAGGGGAGGGCCAATCGCATCAATGCTTGCCACAGGCAATTGGTGCAGAATATGATGGAGATGTTTCCAGCATGTGACAGTGGCGGCAGGGAGGGCAGTTCCTCCAGTAGGCAACCAAGTTCTCACCGGTCCACACAAACGAGGGGCACACTGTCTAAGGTCTGGGACACCTTGATGGCACCCCCTCGCCAAAGTGCCGCCACGGAGGGTCCTAGTGTCACCAGGCGTGAGAAGTATAGGCGCATGTTGCGGGAATACCTTTCCGACCACAGCCCTGTCCTCTCCGACCCCTCTGCGCCCTACACGTATTGGGTGTCGAAGTTGGACCTGTGGCTTGAACTTGCCCTATATGCCTTGGAGGTGCTGTCCTGTCCTGCCGCCAGCGTCCTATCTGAGAGGGTGTTCAGTGCAGCCGGTGGCATCATCACTGACAAGCGCACCCGTCTGTCAGCTGAGAGTGCCGACCGGCTCACTTTGATAAAAATGAACCACCACTGGATAGAGCCTTCATTTTTGTGCCCACCTGTGTAAAGCACCCCAACATGAAACTCCATGTCTGTACTCAACCTCTCCAATTCCTCCGCATCCTCATACTCATCCACCATAAGCGTTGCACAATTCTGCTAATACTAGGCTCCCTCCAACATGATTTCCCCCAACTCTGCTGGTTAGAGGCTCCCTCCACCCTGATTTCCACCAACTCTGCTGGTTAGAGGCTCCCTCCACCCTGCTTTCCCACAACTCTGCTGGTTAGAGGCTCCCTCCACCATGAATTTGCCCAAACTGGGCTGGTTAGAGGCTCCCTCCACCATGAATTGGTCCAAACTGGGTTTTTTAGAGGCTCCCTCCACCATGAATTGGTCCAAACTGGGGTTTTTAGAGGCTCCCTCCACCATGAATTGGTCCAAACTGGGCTGTTTAGCGGCTCCCTCCACCATTAATTGGTCCAAACTGGGCTGGTTAGAGGCTCCCTCCACCATGAATTTGCCCAAACTGGGCTGGTTAGAGGCTCTCTCCACCATGAATTTGCCCAAACTGGGCTGGTTAGAGGCTCCCTCCACCATGAATTGGTCCAAACTGGGCTGTTTAGAGGCTCCCTCCACCATGAATTGGTCCAAACTGGGCTGTTTAGAGGCTCCCTCCACCATTAATTGGTCCAAACTGGGCTGGTTAGAGGCTCCCTCCACCATGAATTTCCCAAAACTTGGCTGTTTAGAGGCTCCCTCCACCATTAATTGGTCCAAACTGGGCTGGTTAGAGGCTCTCTCCACCATGAATTTGCCCAAACTGGGCTGTTTAGAGGCTCCCTCCACCATGAATTGGTCCAAACTGGGTTTTTTAGAGGCTCCCTCCACCATGAATTGGTCCAAACTGGGCTGTTTAGAGGCTCCCTCCACCATGAATTTGCCCAAACTGGGCTGTTTAGCGGCTCCCTCCACCATTAATTGGTCCAAACTGGGCTGGTTAGAGGCTCCCTCCACCATGAATTTGCCCAAACTGGGCTGTTTAGAGGCTCCCTCCACCATGAATTTGCCCAAACTGGGCTGGTTAGAGGCTCCCTCCACCATGAATTGGTCCAAACTGGGGTTTTTAGAGGCTCCCTCCACCATGAATTGGTCCAAACTTGGCTGTTTAGAGGCTCCCTCCACCATGAATTGGTCCAAACTGGGGTGGTTAGAGGCTCCCTCCACCATTAATTGGTCCAAACTGGGCTGGTTAGAGGCTCCCTCCACCATGAATTGGTCCAAACTGGGCTGGTTAGAGGCTCCCTCCACCATGAATTGGTCCAAACTGGGGTTTTTAGAGGCTCCCTCCACCATGAATTGGTCCAAACTTGGCTGTTTAGAGGCTCCCTCCACCATTAATTGGTCCAAACTGGGCTGGTTAGAGGCTCCCTCCACCATGAATTGGTCCAAACTGGGTTTTTTAGAGGCTCCCTCCACCATGAATTGGTCCAAACTGGGGTTTTTAGAGGCTCCCTCCACCATGAATTGGTCCAAACTGGGCTGTTTAGCGGCTCCCTCCACCATTAATTGGTCCAAACTGGGCTGGTTAGAGGCTCCCTCCACCATGAATTTGCCCAAACTGGGCTGTTTAGAGGCTCCCTCCACCATGAATTTGCCCAAACTGGGCTGGTTAGAGGCTCCCTCCACCATGAATTGGTCCAAACTGGGGTTTTTAGAGGCTCCCTCCACCATGAATTGGTCCAAACTTGGCTGTTTAGAGGCTCCCTCCACCATTAATTGGTCCAAACTGGGCTGGTTAGAGGCTCCCTCCACCGTGAATTGGTCCAAACTGGGTTTTTTAGAGGCTCCCTCCACCATGAATTTGCCCAAACTGGGCTGTTTAGAGGCTCCCTCCACCATGAATTGGTCCAAACTGGGCTGGTTAGAGGCTCCCTCCACCATGAATTTCCCAAAACTTGGCTGTTTAGAGGCTCCCTCCACAATTAATTGGTCCACACTGGGCTGGTTAGAGGCTCCCTCCACCATGAATTTGCCCAAACTGGGCTGTTTAGAGGCTCCCTCCACCATGAATTGGTCCAAACTGGGCTGTTTAGAGGCTCCCTCCACCATGAATTTGCCCAAACTGGGCTGTTTAGCGGCTCCCTCCACCATTAATTGGTCCAAACTGGGCTGTTTAGAGGCTCCCTCCACCATGAATTTGCCCAAACTGGGCTGGTTAGAGGCTCCCTCCACCATGAATTGGTCCAAACTGGGGTTTTTAGAGGCTCCCTCCACCATGAATTGGTCCAAACTTGGCTGTTTAGAGGCTCCCTCCACCATGAATTGGTCCAAACTGGGGTGGTTAGAGGCTCCCTCCACCATTAATTGGTCCAAACTGGGCTGGTTAGAGGCTCCCTCCACCATTAATTGGTCCAAACTGGGCTGGTTAGAGGCTCCCTCCACCATGAATTGGTCCAAACTGGGGTTTTTAGAGGCTCCCTCCACCATGAATTGGTCCAAACTTGGCTGTTTAGAGGCTCCCTCCACCATTAATTGGTCCAAACTGGGCTGGTTAGAGGCTCCCTCCACCATGAATTGGTCCAAACTGGGTTTTTTAGAGGCTCCCTCCACCATGAATTGGTCCAAACTGGGCTGTTTAGCGGCTCCCTCCACCATTAATTGGTCCAAACTGGGCTGGTTAGAGGCTCCCTCCACCATGAATGTGCCCAAACTGGGCTGTTTAGAGGCTCCCTCCACCATGAATTTGCCCAAACTGGGCTGGTTAGAGGCTCCCTCCACCATGAATTGGTCCAAACTGGGGTTTTTAGAGGCTCCCTCCACCATGAATTGGTCCAAACTTGGCTGTTTAGAGGCTCCCTCCACCATGAATTGGTCCAAACTGGGGTGGTTAGAGGCTCCCTCCACCATTAATTGGTCCAAACTGGGCTGGTTAGAGGCTCCCTCCACCATTAATTGGTCCAAACTGGGCTGGTTAGAGGCTCCCTCCACCATGAATTGGTCCAAACTGGGGTTTTTAGAGGCTCCCTCCACCATGAATTGGTCCAAACTTGGCTGTTTAGAGGCTCCCTCCACCATTAATTGGTCCAAACTGGGCTGGTTAGAGGCTCCCTCCACCATGAATTGGTCCAAACTGGGTTTTTTAGAGGCTCCCTCCACCATGAATTGGTCCAAACTGGGGTTTTTAGAGGCTCCCTCCACCATGAATTGGTCCAAACTGGGCTGTTTAGCGGCTCCCTCCACCATTAATTGGTCCAAACTGGGCTGGTTAGAGGCTCCCTCCACCATGAATTTGCCCAAACTGGGCTGTTTAGAGGCTCCCTCCACCATGAATTTGCCCAAACTGGGCTGGTTAGAGGCTCCCTCCACCATGAATTGGTCCAAACTGGGGTTTTTAGAGGCTCCCTCCACCATGAATTGGTCCAAACTTGGCTGTTTAGAGGCTCCCTCCACCATTAATTGGTCCAAACTGGGCTGGTTAGAGGCTCCCTCCACCATGAATTGGTCCAAACTGGGTTTTTTAGAGGCTCCCTCCACCATGAATTTGCCCAAACTGGGCTGTTTAGAGGCTCCCTCCACCATGAATTGGTCCAAACTGGGCTGGTTAGAGGCTCCCTCCACCATGAATTTCCCAAAACTTGGCTGTTTAGAGGCTCCCTCCACCATTAATTGGTCCAAACTGGGCTGGTTAGAGGCTCCCTCCACCATGAATTTGCCCAAACTGGGCTGTTTAGAGGCTCCCTCCACCATGAATTTGCCCAAACTGGGCTGTTTAGAGGCTCCCTCCACCATGAATTGGTCCAAACTGGGTTTTTTAGAGGCTCCCTCCACCATGAATTGGTCCAAACTGGGCTGTTTAGAGGCTCCCTCCACCATGAATTTGCCCAAACTGGGCTGTTTAGCGGCTCCCTCCACCATTAATTGGTCCAAACTGGGCTGGTTAGAGGCTCCCTCCACCATGAATTTGCCCAAACTGGGCTGTTTAGAGGCTCCCTCCACCATGAATTTGCCCAAACTGGGCTGGTTAGAGGCTCCCTCCACCATGAATTGGTCCAAACTGGGGTTTTTAGAGGCTCCCTCCACCATGAATTGGTCCAAACTTGGCTGTTTAGAGGCTCCCTCCACCATGAATTGGTCCAAACTGAGGTGGTTAGAGGCTCCCTCCACCATTAATTGGTCCAAACTGGGCTGGTTAGAGGCTCCCTCCACCATTAATTGGTCCAAACTGGGCTGGTTAGAAGCTCCCTCCACCATTAATTGGTCCAAACTGGGCTGGTTAGAGGCTCCCTCCACCATTAATTGGTCCAAACTGGGCTGGTTAGAGGCTCCCTCCACCATGAATTTGCCCAAACTGGGCTGGTTAGAGGCTCCCTCCACCATGAATTGGTCCAAACTGGGTTTTTTAGAGGCTCCCTCCACCATGAATTTGCCCAAACTGGGCTGGTTAGAGGCTCCCTCCACCATGAATTTGCCCAAACTGGGCTGGTTAGAGGCTCCCTCCACCATGAATTGGTCCAAACTGGGTTTTTTAGAGGCTCCCTCCACCATGAATTTGCCCAAACTGGGCTGGTTAGAGGCTCCCTCCACCATGAATTGGTCCAAACTGGGGTTTTTAGAGGCTCCCTCCACCATGAATTTGCCCAAACTGGGGTGTTTAGAGGCTCCCTCCACCATGAATTTGCCCAAACTCTGCTGGTTAGAGGCTCAATCCACCCTGATTTTCAAAACAAATGTTGGTGCCAACCTCAACTTACTACAAGGGCCAAATTCACTGCTGGTGACAAGCTCTCCTCACTGCAAGTGCCAAATACACATGTTTCAAGGTGTTTTCCTACTGTCAGAGAGGTGGTATTGAGTGTGTAAAGTGTGTAGTTGTTAGGCTGTGATGTTGGGGTAATAGAGGGTCTTTGGTGTGTTAGATGCCCCCAGACATGCTTCCCCTGCTGTCCCAGTGTCATTCCAGAGGTGTTGGCATCATTTCCTGGGGTGTCATAGTGGACTTGGTGACCCTCCAGACACGGATTTGGGTTTCCCCCTTAACGAGTATCTGTTCCCCATAGACTATAATGGGGTTCGAAACCCATTCGAACACACGAACATTGAGCGGCTGTTCGAATCGAATTTCGAACCTCGAACATTTTAGTGTTCGCTCATCTCTATTCTTCACTGCTCAGCGTCATCACTAGGTGGTAAGCAAAGCCCCTTCACACAGTACAGCGCAATAGACACTACTGTAAGGAAGGGCGTTACTGATTGACTGTCAGAAACGCCCTTCTGACAGTGAAGAGCTATGGTATCGGCACCGATAGCTCTTCACTCGGGGCACAGAACATGAAAACTGCACTGAATTCAGCACACTGTCGGCTTTCTAGCGGTGTATTAAACCGCATGTGCCCCAAATGGTGAAAGGTCCTCTTTAAGGATTAGGCACAACAGTGAGACGCAGTGTTTTTCATTGAGCTTTTGTCCCCAGCACCCCGTTATCCTCCTGCCTGTGTCTGTTCAGTCTCATGGCCTTATTTCTGGAAATCCTGTATCTAATTGGTTTCAGTGGTCCCATGAGGTGCAGGACTCCCAGCAAGGAGGTGCCGGCACGAGACTAAATGGACACTCGCGGCGGACAATGGAGCAATGGGGACAGATGAAGGCACTTTTTATTTATTTTTTATTTTACACCTCCCGCCAGGAACATGGGTTGATCCAATTCCTGGACAAATCTTTAAAGGATTGATCCATCTTTATAATATTGATGGTCTGTCCTTAGGATAGGCCATCAATATTACATCTGTGATTATACAACAGCCAGGACCTCTGCAGATCAGCTCTTCCAGGACAGTGTGGCTACAGGTAATGGTAACATTTCTAGGAGCTGCTCTGTTCACTTTCCATACAGAGAGTAGCAGTAGGTTTAGGTAGTATGTTGTTGCACATTGTATGGCAGGTGAGCAGCATGGCTCCCGAGATGGTATTACCTTTAGCTGCCCTGTCTCGGTATCGCTGGTCTGCAGGGTCCTGGTGGTGGGCCCCTAGAAACAATTCCACTGGTGGGCCCTAGACACCCCAGTCTGACCCTGGTCACATGGCAGGCACCATTTTAGCCAATTTATGTGAATTAAACTACAACATATTTGGATTTTCTTGAATACAAACAATATCAACAAATTCATTAAAGTGAACCATGCAGGGCAAAGCAATATGAAGCTTGCTTGGCTTACCTCACCAGTGGCTCACTTGTGAATACATAGGATGAATACCGGAAGCAGATATTTATTATACTTTACATCATATGTATCAACTCACACAGCTTGATGAGCTGAGCGAACAGCGTTTGATCAAGTACATGTTCGATTGGATATCAGGCTGTTCGAGATGTTCGATTCCAGTCGAACACCAGGTGGCAAACTCACTTAAAATTTGATTCCCCTCCCACCTTCCCTGGTGCTTTTTTTTTGCACCAATAAATGCGCATAGGAGGTTGGACAGGAACTACGACAACGGAGGCATGGAAAAAAATCTGAAAAAGTAATTGGCTGGCTAAATCAAGTGACCTCCAATTTATACGAACAGTGGATTTAATATCCGGTTCATATGTGAACTATGTGACTGTGAGACAGGGATAGATGTACAGGCAGGGTTAGCTAGGGATTACCTTTATTTAGGTGGGAATGTCACTCATCCAGCTCTTTGGGGCTCTATCTGGTCGGGATCAATGTCAGCTTGCGATATGCGGGAGCTGACTTTTTCCCATAGGAATGCATTTACCAGAGTTGATTGGCCGAATGCCATACAGAGTACAGCATTCGGCCAATCAATGCTGGTTCTGCCAGAGGCTCGTCTGTGAGGAGGCAGAGTCTAAGATCGGACCAGAATGGAGACTGTGAAGGGGCCACACGGTGGCTCAGTGGTTAGCACTGCAGCCTTGCAGCACTGGAGTCCTGGTGTTCAAATCCTGCCAAGGGCAAAAAAAACCATCTGCAAGGAGCTTGTATGTTCTCCCCGTGTTTGCATGGATTTCCATCCCATATTCCAAAAAGACATACTGATAGGGAAAAAATGTACATTGTGAGCCCTATGTGGGGCTCACAATCTACATTTAAAAGAAAAAAAAGAATGGAGACTGCGGTGGAACGATCTTAGACTCCGCCTCCTCCGGCAGAACCAGCGCTGATTGGCCGAATGCTGTACTCTGTATGGCATGCAGTCAATCAATGCTGGTCAATGCATTCCTATGCTGAGATGTAGCAGTGCTGGCTGTGCGCTCAGTTCAGCTACAGCGGAGATGTGAACCCTGCTGCACACTCAACTCTGCTGCATCAGAGATGTAGCAGAGCTGAGTGTGCGCTGAACCCTGCTGTACACTGAGCTCTGCTGCCGAATGCCATACGGAGTACAGCATTCGGCCAATCAGCGCTGGTTCTGCCGGAGTAGGCGGAGTCTAAGATCGTTCCACCGCAGCCTCCATTCTGGTCCGATCTTAGACTCCACCTCCTCACAGACGAGCCTCCGGCAGAACCAGCGTTGATTGGCCGAATGCTGTACTCTGTATGGCATTCAGCCAATCAACGCTGGTCAATGCATTCCTATGGGAAAAAGTCAGCTCCCACATATCACAAGCTGACAGGGATCCCAATGTAATACAGAGACTTGGGCATGTTAGATGCCCCCAGACATGCTTCCCCTGCTGTCCCAGTTGCATTCCAAGGTATTGGCATTATTTCCTGGGGTGTCATAGCGGACTTTGTGACCCTCCTGAGTCAAATAGTGGTTTCCCCCTTAACGAGTATTTTTTCCCCATAGACTATAATGGGATTCGATATTCGATCGAACAGTCGAGTATTGAGCGGCTACTTGAATTGAATTTCGAACTTCGAATATTTCACTGTTCGCTCATCTCTAGTCATTAGTATTCACTGCACTTTGACTTTGGAGCTAAACTAAAACAGGCCAATCATTTAAAGGGGTTTTCTGGGCAAAAAGTCTTTAAAAAAAACAAAAAACGGTCTGTTAGTGCTATTGATAGGTTAATTAATACTTTTAGCAGTATTTTGAGTGATTTTGTAATGTTTGCAGAACAAATTGTTCTTTTTAATATTCCATACAATATACTGGGAAGCTGGGGGAAAAAATTCAGAACCGGGTGGAATTGAAGAAAAAGTGCATTTGTGTGACTTTTTTAAAGGCATCGTTTTTATGGCGTTCACTGTGCAATAGAGATGAGCAAATAGTATTTGATCAAATACCTCGCTCCCATAGGAATGCGTGCAAGTGACTGAACACCATTGGGTTAAGCGCAGTGAATATTTCATGCGCTTAACCCCTTGGAGTTCGGCCGCTTACACGTATTCCTATGGGAGCGAGGTATTCTACGAGTACTATTCGCTCAACACTACTATGCAACAAAAATTACATCTCACCTGTTAATAGCCTTATTTACATTTTAACCCTTTAAAAATTTCCAAATCTTTGCAAAAAAAATAATTTCTTAGAGTCTGTGTATAGGGAGGCATTGGGTGTCATTTTTTGCAGGGACAGACATACTTTTTAGTTATAGCATTTTGAGCATTACTTTGAGGCAAAACAGACAAAAAACAATGTGCGGCACTTTTGATTTTTTTTTTCTCGCTATGGCGCTCACCATATGTGAGGCCGCTTTAACCATAGGAAAAACAGTACACTTGGATTGGGTCCTATGGTTACAGGAGCCCCTGGATCTGGGTACCAGACTTTCTGCCCACGAGGACTCAACTTACAACTGTATACTGTTGAAGCCTATGAGAGAACAGGAACCTATAAAGTCCTTGCTCTGCCATAGAAGACTTTATAGTGATGTGCAGGATGTCCTGCAACAGGTGATGATGTCACTGCATTGCGTCAGCTGCACCAGTCCCAGACCTGGATAAGAGTTCAACAGAAGGAGAAGGTACCAGTAGCCCCACTCATCGGAGGACTGTGGTAAGGTGAAGTGCGCTGCTCACTTACAGTATTCTTGATAGCTGCTGTTGGGGGTACTAATCTGTATCCCTTTCAAGTTCCTGAGATTTTGCTGCAGCGCCTGTAACCACCACCCTTAAGAATTTAGTCTTACAGTATTCTACAGTATATTTTAAGCCAATTTAAAGTGTTATTCATATTGAACTTGTTCGTCCTGTAATAAACCATAGACCTGAGCCACCAAACCCCAGCACGAAATGAATCTTCAGATGTTAATCCATGTCTACTATGCAAATATGATGTGAAGTATGAAGTGAAGACACAGACACCAGGATTACAATCCATTCCTCACGCTGACTCTGTCCTGTAAATAAATGGACTTCCAGATTATGATGATTTTTTTATTTTGTAATTCCTATTTAAATTATTAAACAGTATGGTTCTTAGAGGTACAGTATTTTAATATCATGTAACCTAAGGATTAATAGAAATGAAACATTTACAGGAGATTTTTTTTATGGATGATGCTACTTTTTTCTAATTTCTTATGTATAAGTAGAAAGTGAATCCTCAGAATAATAATTTCCTCTGGTAGGCAAGTGGAACTCCTTTACAACATTTACTTTTAGCTTTCCATTGACCTGGTTTACTAAAAGCTTTAACTATTAATAATTTTTCATATTCGCTTTCCATGCATATAGTTTGTAATATTATAATTCACTGCAATACATTTCTTATGGTTAAAGAATTTGAATCTGGATATAGAAACATACTTCTCATGAGTTCTACCAGGTACAGAATTTAAGGACAAAAATAGAGTATTGACATCAATGCCAACTTAATCTGTCATTAAGCAGGTGCCCCTCACTGACCCAAGAATTCCTGAGAGCCTGCCATCTGTATTTTACCATCTTTGGGAATATAACTGACAGATGGGGTAAATGTCACAGGTGGAAAAGCTTCAAACGCTGAATATTGAAAACATTTTTTTATCATATTTATTACGGTGCTCAGTTAAAGTTATGTAGATGACCCCTTTAATTTTAATGTTGCCTATGTATAATAATGTATTGTCTAAATGATTCCAAATTCTATGAAATCATGTGTGTGTTAACTACGAGACAAATAAATTCAACTGAAAACTATATACCACACTTAAAGCAGTGAAGCACTTACGCTTGACAATCCCATTCATTATACATTAATCTGAACTCTTGGTATCATTACAAGACTCATTGTGGAAGAGTTCTGAAGCCGCCCCATCTACCGTTCTCCTTTACAAATGAGACAAAACACTAATTATCCCTGAAAGATTTAAATTTTTAATTGGGATTCAATTGCTTTGTGAATTGTTCTGGGAAAAGTGTCAACAGAAACATGAGACAAAGTAGCATGTTAAGCTGAGCAGCAATAAATTTTGTGACTCTGTGTTGCGATGTGATGTTAGACCAAGTACTCTTCTTAGTGTACGTAGTAACACTTAAAAATCAGACTAATATTTTATTCAACTGTAATTCATATTTCATAATTATCTGTTTATGCTATCTGGTTGCTACCCAAATCTTAAGGTGCAATAACTGATCCTCCAGATTCCTAAATACACATACACATTCAGTTTGAATGAGCGTGTATGTAATTTCAATTGGGAGAATGAAGAGTGAAGCAAACTGCTATCAAACTCCTCTACTGGTGGAAAATCTGCAGGGAGAAGGAAAGGATTGGGCATTGAAGTTCAAAATGGCCAATTATTTTCTCCTACAGCATCTGTTTAGTTAACATCAGAAGACTCCTTAACATACCATTTAGTCAGGAACCAACCCCAAGAAATCCTCCTAATTAGACCATATATTTAAATAAATGAGGATCATATTGTAACGTCTCTGCCTGTTCTGGTCTCTGTGCCACCCTCCGCTTGCACGCTGCGGTGCAGGAGGCATATCCAGTTTGATTCTTTGCTTAGTGTTTTTTATTGAGCAGTGTTAAAATCAAATCAAATCAAACAGGCTTTATTGGCACTTCCGAATAGATATTTGGCATTGCCAAAGCTAGTTAAGTGGGGGGGGGGGGAATTGGAGTCGGGGGGGGGGGGGGGTGTTCCTAAATACATTGCTTTAGAAATGCTGCTTTATTTACCTTCTATGTTAGGTAATTCCTTCATATTATAAGTAGGCAGTGTTTCTTTGGTCCACAGCCTGATATATTTTCTTATCTAGCATTATAGGATGTGTGATGTGACTTACTACTCTCTGGAGAGGAAGGAGACTGAGTTCTTGGGGTCATGCTTGTTCTCAGAGCTGTTATCTCCTGATGATAGTTCCTGGCAATCAGGTCAGCTAATTGCAGTTTGCTGATAAAGGCTCAGACATAGCTGAGAGCTATGTAAAAACAAAGAGATAACATTGATTTTACTACAAATCATGCAACAAGTCATGCAACGTGCACGTTTTCTTTTTCTCTCCAAACTTGTGAAATATAATATACATTTAGTGTGCATATTATTTGATCTGCATTTATATTAGATTTCTAGTAGTGATAAAAATCTCTTATGGTAAAGGTAATATCTATATCTAGTGAGCTACTTCATAAATGTTGTCATTACAAAATGCATCACATCCCACAAACAATAAGCCCTTATATGGCCACTTCACCAGAAAAATAAAGAAAATATAGCATCTAGCAATGTGAAGACAAAACCACCAAATTCGCCAAACTATTAGAATACAACTGAATACAGCAGAAAGGAAATATATAAGCTGTGTGATTGTATATCAGGGGACACCCCAGATTTACAGCTTATGAGGGAAAATACACCACAAGAGACCCCCAAAGTGACCCCAGAGTGACTCCCCCAATCATAGGAGCTACTGGGACATAGTAGGGAATTTGGTGTTTGAAATGTCCTCCGCACCGCTTATACATTCCCTCTTCACCATCCGCTGTACAGTCACATCTGGGATACTAATACTCACAACATCCCCATATAAATTCTTTGAGGGGTGCAGTTTTCAAAAAGCTAAAAAGCGCAGTGTTCCTTCCCTTCTGAGCCCTGCTGTGTGCCCAAGCAGCAGTTTACACCCACATATATAATTTTTTGCCCCTCAGGATGGCCCACTTAATAGTTTTAGGAGTGCAGGTCTCTGACAACACAAAGTGGGTGCAATGTATTGGGCACCAAAATGGCATATTTTTAAAAATTTCAATTTTCATTTTGTACATTAATTTTTGGGAAGCATTTTAGGCTCAAAATGATAATACCCCTTGATACATTCCTTGATGGGTGTAGTTTCTACAATGGGGTCACTTTTGAGGGGTTTCCATTGTATTGATACTTTAGGGGCTCAGCTAATGCAACATAGTACGAGAAAACTATTCCAGCAACATCTGCCCTCCAAAAGCCAAATAGCACTCTTTCCATTCTGAGCCCCACCATGTTCCCATACAGCAGATTATGGCCACATATGGGGTATTGCCATGTTCAGGAGAAATTGTGTAACAAACTGTGGGGGCTTTTAATTCTTTAACTACTTGCAAAATTAAAACTATGGCGCTAAATGGACGATTCATTGGGAAAAAAAGTAATTTTTCATTTTTATGTCCCAATGTTAATAAAATCTGTGAAACAGCTGTGAGATCAAAATGCTCACTATACCCCTAGATAAATTCTATGAGGGGTGTAGTTTCCAAAATGGGGTCAGTTTTAGAGGGGTTTCCACTGTATTGGTACTCTAGGTGCTCTGCAAATCAGACATGGCACCTAAAAATTACCGTATTTTTCGGACTATAAGACGCACTTAGGTTTTAGAGGAGGAAAATAGGGGAAAAAAATTTTGAAGCAAAAAATGGTAAAATATTTAATATATGGGAGTTGTAGTTTTGCAACAGCTGTAAGGCCACATTGACAGGTGACCCTGCAGCTGTACGGGGACGCATAGAGTGGTTTTTTTTTTGCGGGGCCAGATGTACTTTTAAGTTATACCATTTTGGGGAATGTCTATTGCTTAGATCACCTTTAATTGAAAAGAAACCCCGGTGGTTTGGCACTTTTGATTTTGACGTTCACCGTACAGAAGGGGGGGGGGGGGGGAGGCTTGAACCTGCAGTCATTTGATTGCAAGTCCCATAAGCGGCAATACAACTGTATTGCCGTCCATGGGACATTCTGTATATTACTATTACGGCTGGTCATAGACCAGCAGCAATGGTAATATAGCATTGTCAGGCCTGGAAGCCTTCAGTAGGCTTCCGGCTGTCACCAGAACAGGTCGGCTATTGTGATATTGCCACGCAGGAGCCGGCCTGAAACTTTACAGGTATGGGGCTGGTGGGGACCAGTTCCAGGGGAGAAGTGGCCGCCAATACAGACCCGGCATCCGCTGTACTAGAGAGGCGGATGACGGGGAGGGTTAGATGCCGGCACATGTGCTGGGGCCTGAGACATCGCTACGCTACTGCCCTGCAGGAAGCCAGCAGCAGCAGGGGTGATGCTGATATTCCCAGCACAGGGCAGGAGCGTAGCTATGTCGCAGGCACCTGTGCTGGCGTCTAACCCTCCCCGGCATCTGACTCTCTAGTACAGCGGATGCCGGGCGGCCACATTCGGACTATAAGATGCACCCTTCTTCTCCCCAAAATTTTGGGAGGGAAAAAGTGTGTCTTATAGTCCGAAAAATACGGTATTCCAGCAAAATCTGCCATCCAAAAGCAAAATAGCGCTCCTTCCATTCCAAGTCCCTCCATGTACCCATACAGCAGATTATGACCACGTATGGGGTATTGTCGTGTTCAGGAGAAATTGTTTAACAAACTGTGGGGGACCTTTACTCCTTTAACCCCTTGTGAAAATGAAAACTTTGGAGATAAAATGACATTTTAGTAATTTTTCATTTACACATCCCAATGTTAGTAAAATCTGTGAAACAACTGTAGGGTCAAAATGCTGACTATACCTCTTTTGAATTCTATGAGGGTGTGGATTTTAAAATGGGGTCACTTTTGTGGGGTTTGTATTGTTTTGGTACGCTAAGGGCACTGCAAATGAGACATGGTGCCTGAAAATTATTCCAGCAAAATCTGCTGTTCAAACATGCTGTGTCGCTACTTCCCTTCCATGCGCTGCCGTCTGCCCAAAAATTAGTTTACACCCACATGTGGGGTATTTCTGTGCTTGTGAGAAATTTCATAACAAAATGTGAGATGCATTTTCTCCTTTAACCCTTTGTGAATGTTTTAATTTTAGGTCTAAATGA
Source organism: Leptodactylus fuscus (assembly GCF_031893055.1). Taxonomy (NCBI): domain Eukaryota; kingdom Metazoa; phylum Chordata; class Amphibia; order Anura; family Leptodactylidae; genus Leptodactylus; species Leptodactylus fuscus. Next base: position 122,805,421 of record NC_134266.1, on the reverse strand, counting down.
ATGTATTAGTGAAAAAAAATAAATGTCTAAATTTCACCTCCATATTATTTTTATTCTTATGAAATGCTTAAAGGGTTAACAAACATCCCAAATGCTGTTTTGAATAATTTGAGGGGTGTAGTTTTGAAAATGGGGTGATTTATGGGGGTCTCTATTATACAGGCCTTTATAATTCCTTTCAGAACTGAAGCAATTCCTAAAAAATTGGTTTGGGGAATTTTGTGGAGAATCTGGAAATTCGCTGTTACACTTGTAAGCCTTGTAACATCAAAAATAAATTAAGAGACAATCGAAAGATTATGCCAATATAAAGCAGAGATATGGGAGATAATATTTATTCATGTATTTGGGTGGTATGACTATCTGCCTGAAAAGCAGAGAATTCCACATTTTGACAATTGCAATTTTTTCCAAAATTTCCATGAAATTTCCTAGTTTTTTTAAAATAAATAAATACAAAAATATTGATTAGTGTTTACCACTAACATGAAGTATAATGTGTTATGAGAAAACAATCCCAAAATCACTTGTGTAAGTTAAAGTGTCTCAAAGTTATTGCCATTTAAAGTAACACATCATATATTGTGCTTTTATTTTTATTTTTTTTCTACATTGTAGATCTTTTTATGGGAATATGAGAATTGGGTGTGGTTATTTATTTATTTTGAAATACTGTAGAATTTTTTAAATATTTAACTTGTATAAATATTTAACTTGGTGTATAATTTCTAATGTTGGAATCATTCTAATGTTGGAATCATTCATAGTTGTATCTGCCAGACTCCAAATAAAAATTAAAAATATATTGTAACCACCAATTTGAGACATGACACACACATAGTGTGATAGCAGTACAGAACAGGAACCAGATAGTGAAGCAGTGAAAGACTAGAAAAAAATGCATCCTTGGTGGGCACCAAATGCAAGGTGTATCCAGTAATGAATAATGGTCTGTATCTTTTATTTTCTGTAAGGAATCTCAATTCAGCTGCTATTCCTTTAGAGTTACCGTGTAGACCTTAGAAGTTTTTGCTGTATCAGAAGTTCCCTGGGCTTGTCCAGTTAGCAGCTGAGGAGACATATAAACACACTTTCATCCTGAATCAGGAGCCTGCTAATTTAGTACTCTAGTTTGGCTCTGCACCCTGATCGTGCGTATTAGATTGAGTTATTCTGTCTCTTTGCTTGTTTTAGGTTATTCATTTGTCTACTGATTCTGCCTTTGACATGACCACTCAGAACTGAACCTTGGTTTATATTGAATATCCATTTTGTCGTCTGATTTTCCTGTTTCAGATCTGCCCTATAAATTAATTGTGGGTTCTTTTGATTTCAGTTAGTGGAGCGATACAGTTCTTGTAAAAGTTATGCTGCTGATGACTCGGACCCAAATTGAGCAAAGTCCATCTGACCCTGCAAGTGTTTGGGTGTCTGGGCTTATTTCTTAGCACTGTATAAGATCTAAGCAGCTCAGTTCTACTGTTCTGTTATTAGTCAGATCGTATTTTGTGATATTCACTCCTGGAACGCATAACATAACATTTCTATTGACAGCATCAATATGATGTTTGAAGATAGTTACATGTGGCAGTAAGGTTATTAATCAATTTTATTAATGATCCCTACTGCCACATGGAACAATCTTTAAACAGCATATCTTCTGGTTTGAAAAAGATGTCACTCCTAGATTCAAAACTCTTTGTCAAGAAAGCTAAAAATGTGGTGAGTGACATGTGCATCATATTTTTTGTTTATTTGACTCTCCAGTTTATACATAGTTTGGCCCTAATGTAAGTCTTGGGGATAACTAAGAGCTGGGAGACAAAAGGGGATTGTTACAGGTGAAATTCAGTTCTATCCTCTTGTGTCCAGCTGGTAATATTATATCACACACTTTTCAATAGTCTATTCATCTTAGTTGGCCAGCCCAACCCATAAATAAATCTAATTTAATATTCACTCATTTCTAGTGCTGCCAAAGTAAGAAGTAGAGTAAGAAGAAAAAAGTATATGTTGAAATATGACAGCATGTACCTACACATGCCTGCAAGGCACAGTATGTCTGCATTGTATGTCAGTTTCAATAACTGTTTAATATCTTGAGTGTGTCTGCTCTGCACCGATGCTGGAGATTTTTGTGATTAAACTAAGTCTATAGCAGGTTATCACTATAAACTTTGCTGGAAAGTGTGCCCTGTATTTGATTGGATTCTGCCTTCTTAGGAATCAGAAGATTATGTTCTAAAAGCAAAAAGCAAAATACTTATATCTCCAACTCTAGATCAGCGGTGTGATAATTAGACTAGTGCAAATTGGTTTTAAAACCAATCCAACTGAGCTTTTATCGGATCAGGTGAAAAGTCAGGATTTCACTGAATAGATTTGTGGATTAAAATGAATGTATAGTTTCAACTCCGCTGTTATGATCTACTCATTTTCTTGCTGTCTCGTTTTGATCATTTCTGGAAGGCATTGTAGTCTATAAATGTTTAATCTGCTATGGTGATATAGTATGTAACTATAGTTAAACCTTCCACTTTATGGGGGGCGTGGCTTAACCGTTGAGGCGACCAGACGTTCTCCTCAGGAGCTCCGCCAAAACTGGCGAGAAATCTACATCCATCTGCCTCTCTGGTGCCACTTTTCATTAGACCTACTAGAAGGGATTTCCCCCCAACCCCTGTTGGCTCACTCTGGAGTGATTTTGAGAGATCCATCCCCAAGAAGTGGTAACTCCGTTGTGCGGCCTACCACGCTTCTCGGAGCCGCCCGCCATCTTACAGACTGAGCTGCACTACCCACATCCGCTCCCGTGCTCACTCGCCTGCTGAGAGAGACTTACCTTTCCTGCGGCACATACGCTGGTTTCTCACGACTGCACCCGGCTTGACATTACGGTCTGTGGAGTCTCGCTACCCGACCCGCCTCGGACGCCTTGCCGCGGACACTTACTTCCGGCGAGGCCTTATCGCTGCTACGGGTGTTGGATCCTTACAAGCGCCGGACCCTTCCTGCCTTCCTGCTTCTCCTACGGTAGAGCTCTCCACCACCGCATCTCGGCAGCCTGCCTCATCAGGGTGGATCTTTCTCCTCAGTGCACCGGGATACTCCGGAGGGAACATCATCACCTGCCTGCAGCTAAGTGTACCAGCCCTCTCTCTCCCTCTCTCCGTGTGCCGTCTTTCCCACCCCTCCCCCTTACTCCGCCATTTCCCTCCATCTAAGAAGTGACTAGTAGGGCCCAGGTAGTAGAGTGCTGAGCATCTACACAAACATCAGGGAAGCTCCTCATACTACCTGGTCTCACCCTCTGGACACCCTTCCTTCCCTCATCCTCCCTCCAGCACCTACGTTGTCTCCCCTCCAACTCTGGTGTACTTCTTCAGGGACAGTGCCTTTCTTTTTGGACATTAACCCTTAAGTTGACTGCACTCCACTGCTGCATAACATGTGCTTCTAACTCTACACTGGGACACTACTCCACGGTTTATTAGTCTACTGCATTTTGACATGGTTAAGATTGGGAAGGACAGGCCCCCTGACCCTTCATCACAACTGAAGTCCCCTGTTCCTACGGCTGACATGCAGAAGTTTTTGAAAAAACAGAACGCTGCGCGCGCTATTCTACCCCACAAGGCGCAGCCCTCACAAAGCACCACCTCAGAGGCATGTGCTCCTGACTCGGAGGATGAGACCCTAGACCAGAATAGTGATTCCACAGTTATAACTCAGGGATTTTTGAAGGAAGCCCTATCTCACGCGCTAGTCCCTGTACTCTCAGAAATCGCAGAACTTCGCGCTGACATGAAAGCTCTGGGTAAAAGAGTTGACACCCTGGAGGTGAAACAGACGAAGTCGCAGAAAGCCGCCTCCGCCTTAACTCATAAAGTAGATGCTCATTCTGAACACTTTAATAAAACATATTTACTTCTGGAGGATCTTGAAAACAGGAATAGACGAAGGAATGTTCGTATTAGGGGGATCCCTGAAAAATACCCTCCTGAGTCTCTACAGGAGATAGTCAGCTCTGTTTTCAAATCACTTCTTGGCGAGGAGAGGGCTGGGAAGATAGATATCGAGAGAGTACATAGAGCAATCAGACCTCGACCTGATGATAGAGATCCTCCTAGGGATGTAATTTGTGGTCTCACCTCCTCAGCTCACACCTCAGAAATACTGAAGTCAGCCAGGGATAAGAAAGACTTGTCATATGATGGAGCACAATTGCAAATCTTTCAGGACCTTTCGCCTGTCACGTTGCAAAAAAGGCGAATGCTACGTCCTCTACTAGACGTTCTGAAAGCACGTAACATCCAATATGCATGGTTGTTCCCGTTTGGCCTATCTATCCTAAAGAATGGCAGGAGATATAATGTTTTTACACCCAAGGACTTGGATCCTATCTGGGCAGTGCTAGGCGTACCACCTATACAAGTCCCCTCCTGGTTGCCATTTCCGGGGGACCAAGATCCTGACCAGATGTTTACTGCTGGTGACCCGCCTCACACCCCTGGTCGTTATAAGTCTCCAAGAGCTAAAAAAACAGCATGCACGCTTGCAGGACTCTGACCAGTGAGAGGGGCTGCAATGACACTGGTTTATTGTATTATCTTTCTGTCTTACAGGATACTTGTTGCTGTTTAAATGCTGTTTTATTGTTATTTCACTGCACTCCGAGCTAGACGGTAACCTCCGGGGTACCCGCACGATTGTAATATCCTGATCCTGACTTAGTTTGCTACAGTTAAATGTTTGTTCGAACTCCCCTTACTTCAGCTCCACATTGATTTGGATCCATGTGCGGGGTCCCCTGAGCGTTGCCTCACGCTCTCAATACTCTTACGCATACCTTGACCATGTTCTTCATGTAGCTGTCTTTAGTTTACCATAAGGGCGTGGACATTTAGTGTCCCTTACGTACACGTATTTATTTATATCGTATTACTGCTATTAATCAACCTATATTGTAAGAGACTACGTAGTTTGTTGTTAATATATATTGCATTTTCTCTTGCATTTCCTTCCCCCTCTCACTTCCACTTCAGTCACTTCCCAAGCCTCTTCTATTGTATCTCAGGTTCCGTTTATCATTTTATAGTGACGATGGCTATACCTACCTCACAGATTGATGCTCTTTTACGCTGTGTCACACTCAACGTAAACGGTTTCAACTCCCCGAACAAGCGACATTCGGTGCTGAGTCTGCTCCGTAAATGGAAAACGGACGTAGCGTTCCTCCAAGAAACTCACTTCAAGGGGACCAAGATCCCCTACCTACCGGTGAAGTCCTTCTCCCAATGTTTCCACAGCACCCACCCCACCTCAGCCTCGAAGGGAGTCTCTATTTTATTTTACACGAATGTGCCATTTATATGTAAGACACAATATGCAGACCCGGATGGCAGGGCGCTCTTTGTAAAAGGCTCGATAGCAACGATCCCGTACACATTTGCCTCTCTATATGCACCTAACAAGAACCAGACATCCTGGTTAGTGGCCACGCTGCAATCCCTTAGCCTTTTCACAGAAGGACACTTGATCCTTGGCGGAGACTTCAATGTAGCCCTGAACTGCCTCTTAGATTCTTCCACCTCTAAAGCTCTTCTCTCCCAGAGATCGATTGGTGTAATACATAGAGCTCTTCAAGATCTGAATCTGATAGACACCTGGCGCTCGCATCATCCAAAAGACCGAGACTATACCTTCTATTCTCCAACAGCAAAAACCTATCACCGCATCGATTATTTATTCGTCTCCAAAGAGTTATTTCCCCTCACCTCAGAGGCAAAGATTGGCTCCATCACGGTATCCGACCATTCGCCTGTGTCACTGTCCCTCTGCCTTAAACGAGTTCCGAAAGGACAATGGACGTGGCGTCTCAACGAATCGCTCCTTGACTCGCCAGAGAATCTCGACTCACTTGAACGGCATCTGAAGGACTACTTTACTTCTAACACCACACCTGATGTTGCCCCTCCAATGATATGGGAGGCACACAAGGCGTATATTAGAGGTGTCCTTATCTCCATTGCGGCGAAAGCGAAGAAAACCGAACAACAAGCGCTAGATTCCGTGTTGAATAATATTGCACGCTTGGAACGGCAACATAAACGAACCTCGGCCACTGCTTCTATGGAAGAGCTCACAGCATACAGAGAAGCATTACTGGATCTACTGAACAAGAAGGCCGCTAAACATCATCTGCATTCTCGTAAGCTGATTTATGCCCACGGAAACAAGGGTAGTCGACTTATGTCCTCACTCATTCACAAAGCTAAACAAAAATCGTATATAGCGAATATTCGTGTTGGGAATAACACCTCCACATCTATCACTTCAGAGATTGCGAATGAATTTGTGAAGTTTTATTCGACTTTGTACAACCTTGACGCTCAGGCCGATCCTTGCCTACGTTCAGATAGGAATACTTTAGTAACCGCTTTCCTAGACAACTTAGCCTTACCGGAATTATCACCTGAACAAACAGACTCACTGATGGACCCTATCTCTCATGAGGAATTAGTAGAAGTCCTTGACAGTTTTCCTGCGGGAAAGAGCCCAGGACCGGATGGTCTGCCCTTAATCTACTATGTCAAGTTCAAATCCATTCTGATCCCTCATTTGGCAAGGATGTGCAACACTCTCCTGACTGGAGCCTCCTTGCCATCCCAAACTCTTGAGGCACACATAGCGTTAATTCCTAAAGAGGGACGAGACCTCACCTCTTGTGGCAATTATAGACCCATCTCCTTGCTGAATCTAGATCTAAAAATATGGGCCAAGGTCCTTGCATTGAGAATGAAACCACTGATACCTGAACTGGTAGACCCGGAACAGTCGGGCTTTATTATTGGTCGTGAAGGAAAGGATAACACCGCACGCCTTCTCCCACTGATATATAAGGCAAGGAAAGAGAATGTGCCGTTACTTCTTTTGGGAGTGGATGCGGAAAAGGCGTTCGACAGGGTCTCTTGGGATTTCATGAGAGCAACTCTACTGAAGTTCAAGTTTCCCTCTTCGTTTGTGGATGCCATCTTCACCTTATACAACAATCCTTATGCCAGGCTTAAGGTGAACGGGACCCTGTCGGACGCCTTCCAGATACGGAATGGAACCAGACAGGGATGCCCATTGTCCCCAACATTATTTGTTCTTGTTCTGGAGACACTCCTATCGAGGATCAGGAAGGATTCGAATATTCAAGGGATGCAGTCTGGAAGCACTTACACGTCAGCTACGGCTTTCGCGGATGACGTTCTTTTTGTGGTCACAAACCCTGAGGTTGCCCTTCCCCGGATTGCAGTGGTGTTGTCGGAATATGGGAATCTATCCGGATATAAGGCGAATTTGGAGAAATCAGAAATCCTGAACGTTTCTTTGCCTCAAAAAAGAGCAGAAGCCTTGAAGGCTAGTACTCCGTTCCAATGGGCGACCTCTTCTATCAAGTACCTGGGGGTTCACCTTACTCCCAGACTTGAAGATCTCTATATGAAGAACTTTCACCCCTTGCTGGCCCAATTTAAGAAGGACTTAGATTCCTACCAACATCTACCTCTGTCCTGGTTTGGGAGAAAAACGCTTATCCAAACTTACTTGTTTCCTAAACTTACATATAAACTCAGCATGCTCCCCATCTACCTGCCCAAAGACTTCTTCAAGACCCTACGCTGTATATTCACCAAATTCATATGGAGTCATAAACCTCCCAGACTAGCTTGGTCTCTTTTAGTCAAACCTAGATCTCAAGGTGGGATTGGGCTGCCGGACGCCCAGCTGTATTATCGAACGACTCAACTTCGTTGGTGGGCCCATCTACTCTTTCCAATCACAGTCTCTACGATTACTCTCTCCCCCACTCAACTTAACGATTTGTGGCTCCCCAGGAAGACGCCCTCTCACCCAGACACCAAAAATCCGATGTTCAGGGGTGCCTTTGAAATCTGGAAGATGTTGGGTCCGACTCTGGCCCCGGAACCGTCCCCCCTTTTACCAGTAGCACTGTTGCCTTCTTATTTGGGGGATCAGCATCGCCAATACGCATCAGTATGGAATTCACTCCGCGCACTTAGCTTGAGAGATCTGTGGGATGAAGACCTGAAACAGATCACGACAGACCCGACATCCATACCTCAGCTCCCACGGTGCTCTTTCCTTCATAAAGAACACGTCAGATTTGTTCTCAACAAATTGAATGATTCCCCAAACTTAAGAGTTCAACTGACTCCCTTTGAGAAGCTGCTAACATCTCAGACAAAGATGTTACGGAAAGTCTCCTCTCTCCTACACAGGTTTATATCTCCTCCTTCCAGCTATAAACCGGCCTATATGACCACCTGGGAGAAAGACCTGAATATAATGTTGTCTCAAGAAGAAGTTGATCGTGCTTTACGCAACTCTCAAGGCTTCTCCACCTGTGTTCGACTAAAAGAAAATTCCTTTAAGATCCTGTCGAGGTGGTACAGATCCCCAGAGGGACTGGTCAGACGTGGACTTAGTGACAATCCATTATGTTGGAGGTGCCTAAAACATGTAGGTTCCTACCTACACATTTGGTGGGACTGTCCGATAATAGCAGAATTCTGGGAGGCTATCGCTGAGAAAATTGAAAGGATTACCGGCACACCCATCGATTTAACGCCGGAAGCGTTGTTTCTTTACCGACCGAATGCGACATACAATCCGACAATAGACTTGCTAGTCACACATCTTCTGGCAGCGGCCAAACTCCTGGTGCCGCGGTACTGGTTACAAACCCTTGCTCCTCCGCTTGCATTGTGGGAGAACACAATTCACGAGATTGCCAGATTGGAAGAGCTGTTAAGTTGGTCCGCACGAACACATGACAAATATGTTAAGATCTGGGACCCTTGGCATGCACATTGGAGAAGGACGCACCCCATGTGAATGAGCCATGATCATATTGGCAGCGGCTAGGGTCCACATCTTTACTTCAGTAGCGCTTATAGCCCCTATCTATCTCTTGGGTACCTGGAACCTTCTCTTTCTCTCCCCCTCCCTCCCCCCGGCTTTCAATTCCCGTACTCCTCCTTGGTAAGCTTCCCTCCCCTTCCTAGAGAGGATGGTATTTCTTTTTCAGACCGTACACTTTTAAAGACTGAGTATTCATGAAACCTGCGTTTATTTTTTTTTTTTTTGTCTTTTTTTGTCTTTATTCGCTTAATCTACAACCAGGCATATAATTGCTGTTTAGACATATGTTTTGCAGTTTATGTTCTTGTAACTGCATTGTTCTTGTCTTGTATTTATTGTTCCCCTTCCGCACCTCACCCCTCCCCTCCCTTTCTCTTTTTGTTCCCTAGCCCCTGTCCCTTCCCTGTCCCCCCTCCCCCTTGTATATTGTGTAAAACTTGAAAAAAACCCAATAAAAGTTTTTGAATTAAAAAAAAAAACCTTCCACTTTATTTCTATTATAAATGTGTTTGGAAAAGAGTTAAGCACACAAATTGTGCCTGAAAAACATCACCAGAATATTGTACAGTATTCTGACTATTTTGTGCTTACTCCTAATTTTATTTGATATTTTTTGGAGTGTCTAAATGAGAACATTTATGGGTTCACTGGGTGGTCATGTCATTAGAAAACTGACCTGTTCATTCACACATAAGCTGGAAATTACTGGTTTCTATGCAAGTCTATGATACAGTTACATCCAGGTTCTCACAGACCTGCACAGAAAAAGTGACATCTGCTTTTGTGTGAATCATCAGGTTAGTTTCCTTATAACAAGGATGCAAGTCCACTGTTCATTACACATCAGTATGCCCTGATGTGCAAATTAGTACTATTATATATAAGGATATATTATATTCTTAGTGAATGTATTATTTATGCATGTGTCAGCAGTGTACTTCATTAGTACATGTTCCTTTGTCAGTAACTGAGCTCCCTGGGTTTTGAACCCTTGACCATGTCCTGCAGCCTTGACCATTACGACACTGAGAAGCCTATTTGTTCTGTGCCTTGCTTAGTCTTGTCATTGTAGTAATTGACTTATGGATATCACCTGTTCTGTGGACAATCACAGTTTATCTAGTCCCATATAAATCCACAGCATACTCCATGTTGTGCCTGATTATTCTGGCTGTTTATTCTTTGCTGACCCTGAGCCTCACTACTGATCTACTGTTCCTGTGTACCAACATCTGCAAACATCTGACTACAGCTGATCTACTTCTCCTGTGTACCAAACTCTGCAAACATCTCACTACAGCTGATCTACTTCTCCTGTGTACCGACCTTTGCAAACATCTGACTATGGCTAATCTACTGCTGCTGTTTACCGACCACAGCAAACATCTGACTACGGCTGATCTACTGCCCCTGTGTACCAAACTCTGCAACCATGTGACTATGGCTGATCTACTACTCATGTGTACCAAACTCTGCAAATGAATGACCATGGTTTCTTCTGCTCCTGAGGTACTATTTCTATATCTCCTACTGTTAAAATATGGAACTGGTTGCCTCACCAACTGGACCCCAGATCTTACAACTAGCCTCGTTACATAATAATCAGGCTCAACATGGAGGCTGGTGGGGCGGAGTCTGCCTTGTCACAGCATGCGTTTCAGATCTTGGAATTACATAACCTCATGCACAACCTTCAGGACATTTAAAGTGAAAAATCAAGTCACTGAATTAGAAGGACAAGTACAAATTCTGCATCTTGTTCACGACTCATTTTGGTGGCCTAAATACCAGATGGAAGTCAAGAAGTATGTTTCTTCCTGTCAAACCTGTTCTAGGAATACAATCTCTCATTCCTCCTCAGAAGGATTACTTCAGCCTCTTCCTATAACATATCGTCCTTGGGGTTCTGTTTCTATGGACTTTATTGTTGAACTACCATTTTAGTAGTGGTAGACCGTCTTACCAAAATGGCTCATTTTATACCTACAAAATGGGGTAACCTCTGCTGAAGAGACTACAGAATTAGTAATTCAAGAAGTTTTCCGCCCACACAGCATACCCTACAATGTAATTTCTGACTGTGGGGTATAGTTTACCTCAAAGTTCTGGAAGAGTTTTGTGCCACTCTAGGAATTGAAGTGAACTTATCTTCTGCTTTTCATCCCCATGTCTAAACTGAGCGTACTAACCAGAGCCTTGAACAGTATTTACAGTGTTACATAAGTTATCTCCAGGATGATTGGGTTAATTTTCTTCCTATAGTGGAATTTGCATATAACAACTCCAAGCATTCTTCTACATCTCAGAGCTAATTTTTTGCCAATATGGGTTTCCATCCCACATTCATTCCTAATCTTCCAATTTTTTCTTCAGTTCCTGCTGTCACCAACAGAATGTCTACCTTGAAGCAAGTTCAAGAAAAATTGACAAAGACTCTACATGAAGCTCAGGATCACTATAAGAAAACTGCTGATAGACATCACAAGTCTTCCCCTTCTTTTGGTATAGGAGAAAAGGTATGGCTGTCTACAAGAAAATTGAATCTCAAGATACCTTCATCCAAGCTATGTCAGAAATTTATCTTACCATTTGAAATTGTGACTCAAATTAATCCTGTGGGTGCTTTCACACGGAGTAATGCTCCACTCATTCTGACACGGAAACACGTGTCAGAGTGAGCACAGTAAAACAGAATCCCATTGACTTCCCAGTATCACATTGAAAGCAATAGTTATAAAAGCCTCCCATTGAGTTCAATGGATAGCGTACGTAAGACCAAACCCATTGAAGTCAATGGTATTCTGTTTTACTGTGTTTACGTGTCAGAATGAGCGAAGCGTACTCCATGTGAAAGCACCCTGTAGCATTTTGTTTAAAACTTCTAGACTCTATACGGATTCACTCTGTTTTTCATTTCTCCCTTTCTCAATCCATTCCGCGGACATAACTTGCCTCCACCTGACCCATTTATAGCTGAAGGAGAAGAGAAATATCTGGTAGAAAATATTCTGAATTCTAGAATTTCTTGAAATCAGTTACAGTACTTGATAAAGTGGCAAAGATATGGTCCTGAAGATAACTCATGGGAACCAGTTAACAACATCCATGCTCCACAACTGGTAAGATAATTTCTTTGGCGCTATCCAGGCAAGCCAAGACAAGTACCATCAAGAGGAATCTCCTGGAGAAGGGGGAATAATGTCAGGAACCTTCCAGACCCTCAAGATGTCAAAGGAGGAAAAGTGCACCCTAGCAGGAGGTATGGCTAAGCTCAAGTCACCAAAAGTCCTTACAACTGATGTCATATCTATGGAAGTCAATGTCCAAGCTCGTGTGACAGCCATATTTCACCTCCAAGCTTCCTGGAAACAAAGAACTTTAGGTATATGATTCTTTAATATTTTTATTCCTTTGTTTTTAAGTCTGTTTTCTTGTGTGTCATTTGTTATATGCTATTTACATATAGCAATGAACCCTCTGGCTATTAAATTGTTAAAATTAAGGATACTTTGTGATTGCTCTATGAACCCATTACCTTTTTGAAATGTGTTTACTAGATGAGCGAGTAGTATTCGATTGAGTAGGTATTTGATCGAATACTACGGTATTTGAAATACTCATACTTGATTGAATACTACTCGCTATTCGCAGTAAAGTTTCGATTCAGAACCAGCGTTGATTGGCCGAATGTTATACAGTGTATAGCATTCGGCCAATCAACGCTGGTTCTGCAGCATGCTTGTCTTTGCTAGTCGGGAGAGGTGGCAGCTTGCGGTTATGCGGGAGCTGACTTTTTCTCATAGGAATGTATTGACGAGCATTGATCGGCCAAATGTTATACAGTGTACAGTATTCGCCCAATCAACGCTGGTTCTGCCGAGGCTCGTCTGTGACGAGGTGGAGTCTAAGATTGGACCACAGCAGTCTTTATTGTGGTCCGAACTTAGACTCCACCTCGTCACAGACGATCCTCGGCAGAACCAGCATTGATTGGACGAATAACCGCAAGCTGCCAGCTCTCCCGACTAGCAAAGACAAGCCTGCTGCAGAACCAACATTGATTGACCGAATGCTATACTCTGTATAGCATTTGGAAAATCACCGCTGGTTCTGCAGGACGAGTAAGGGCTGGTTCACATTAGCGCTTGTCTCCCATCCGAAAGGAGTCCGCAAGAGGACCCCCCCCCCCCCCCGAACGAAATGTCAGCACAACTGCAAGCGCTGGACAGTTAAGCACATGGACCCCATAGCATCTAATGGGCACTGTGTGCTTGCAGCGCACTGCCCGCACAAATGATTCATGTGGGCAGTGCGCGGAAAGCATATGGAGCCTATTATATGCTATGGGGTCCGTGTCCACACGGAGCCCATTATATGCTATGGGGTCCGTGTGCTTAACTGTCCAGCACTTGCAGTTGTGCTGATATTCTGTTCAGGGGGGTCCTCTTGCGGACTCCTTCCGGACGGGAGGCAAGCGCTAATGTGAACCGGTTCATAGTCTATGGGGTCCGTGCGCTTTAACTGCACAGCGCTCCTCCTCAACACTCCTCAATTGCACTTCCCTCCTCCTAAACACTCTCCTCCTGCTACTCGTGTACTTGGTGACTCTCCTTTAGTCGAATAGTGGTTTCCCCTGAAACAAGCTTTTTTTCCCATAGACTATAATGGGATTCGATATTCGATCGAGTAGTCGAATATTGAGGCTCTACTCAAAACGAATATCGAATCTCAAATATTTCACTGTTCGCTCATCTCTAGTGTTTACGTCTGACTGCTGGGAGCAGTAGTGTGTGTCTGGGATTCCTATTGATCCCGATTCTGAACCCTATAAGTGGACAGTGTGTGCTTGGGGTGCAATTTACACTCTATTTGTAGCCTGAGTGAAGCAGGAGTGTAAAACTGAGCGAGTGAAGTGAGTTCACAACGACAGCTGCAATAACGTCACATGCTATTATGGTACGTACGTGACAGTAGTATACTATACTTTTGTTGGGGTTTTTTTGTTTGTTATTTTACAAATCTCTTTTTATTTGAAAGAATAGCATAGATATACAAATGCACAATAGCAAAAGTGCAGAGTTTAAGTACAATTCTTTTATATGGTGCCATAGACAATTACGAGTAAATGTTCACAAGTATAGAAGAATAAGATATGAAAAAAATAAAACAAACATAACGTGGGTTAAGTAGTCCATGTGTAAGGCTTGCAAATATTGATATATTATGCACAAGTAAGTGGGAATAAGATGGGGGGTGCAGAAAAGAGAGTAGTTCCCCAGTGAAGATTACCTTAATTCTGTAGAAGCACACCCCATTATAGTCTATGGAGTCCATGGGTTTCCACGGGTAACTGCTTTTAAAGCAGATGGGGTTTCCATTTTTCAGGACCTCAAGCAGACCTGAAGAATGGAAACCCGAACGCTAGTGTGAAAATTTCTACATGAGGAATCAAACCTCACAAAAAAGCTCAGTGATGAGAGCCAAGAGTGGACAACTCTGCCATGTGAACAGAGCCATCTTTTAATCAACATAGCTTTGTAATAAGTAGTGATGTCCGGCATGCCAAAGCTACCAAACTGTTTCTTCCTAATTGACAATAAGGTAGCAGGGCTTTTTACCGTTCCAAAGAAAGGAAATAAACATGGATCTAATCTCTTTAAAATATGATTTTGGAACGAAGATAGGGACCATTTGCCTAGTATACATAAATTTAGGTATAATAAAGGAGCAATGTAGATTCTTTCGGCCCATCCATGATAACATATGGTATAGAGAGGGAAGATAGTTGATGCTTCACTTATTTAGAGGAGTCAAATTTTGGTTAGAGTACGTTACATAAACAACTAATTTATTCTGTCGAAGGCCTTGTCAGCATGAGTGCCGAGAACAACCAATGATTGGTTCTTTCGTAAAGCATATTGAAGGATTAACTCTGCAAGATATATGGTTACCCTCTCTCTGGGTTGAAGCCACATTGTTCCAGGTGGATCAGGTGGGAAGTAAAGGCTGGCGGTAAGTCACATTTAGCAACCAGATTGGCCAGTAACTGCCGCATTTTCATAAATCTTTACTTTCTTTTGAAATAATTATAATAGTGGCCTCTAAGACCTGTGGTGGCAAAAAGTCTCCTTGTCATAAGGCCTCACACCACTGGGTAAGATGTGGAATGAGAGAGGATTTGAATACTTTACAGTAGCCAATTGGGAGGTCATCGGGGCCTGGGATATTCCCAGATTGCATAGAGGAGAGAATTGATTAGACTTCATGTCTATAGATGGAATATCTATGGGAGCTATGTCTAGTAGAGTCCATACCATAGGCAATTCCTCTGGGGTCCATATAAGAAACCTTTTGCTTTCTTATTGGAACAAGAAGCCAAATGGGAAAAGCCAGAAAGACATAACTTTCCATTCCCTGAATTAGGATGTCCTGGGATCTGAGAAGAGAGCATTTGTACAGCATGGAGGGAGCAAGGTCCTGCAAAGGAAAATAGGCTCACCATCTAGAGTAAGGTCCTTATAGTCCATAGCTGCTCATAAGATGTCTGCTTTATCTGTCTAGCAAACAATGTCTCTAGAAGGCTGATCACTATGTGGGGCTGGGTGCAAGGCCCTGTGAATGTGCACAGTAGAAATGGCTGCTGCCTTTTTGTCACCCAGTAGTGTATAAAATATTTATTCAGCTGCCTCCGGGAGGTCTTGATATTGTACAATCTCAGGTATGTCTTTAAATCTATTTTGTCTAATGCCATATTGAGGGCCATACATTGCTGTTTCTGTAGCTTCGCAGAGATTAATTGAGGTTTGGTTAGTTGCTACTATTAATAATCGCTGACCAATCTGGCTCACCTCAGGCAAAATGTCAGTGAGTTCTTGCATAGCCAGGGCTATAGCTCATGTCAGAGCAGAAAGGTAGGGGATATTGGTGTGGGGGTCGCAGATTTCCAAGACATCAGTACCTCCATTTAGGCTGTCTAGGTTTGAGTTGTCTAGCCCTTTTGACTCAGGAAGTGCTGTTTCATTGCACCATTGCATTTTGTCGCACAGGAGACACATCCATCTTTTTTGCAGAAATTTCACCAGGTTTTGGGGTCTCCAATAGGGTTGAGCGATCGTGTTCGGAAAAGATCGGATTCTGATCGGCGATTGAGAAAATTTCACGATCACGATCGGAATTCCGAACACGATCTTTTTAGGTGGGATCGAGATCGGTACTATTTCTCACAATACTTTGCTTAGTCTTCACACTGAGTATACGCTCCGCTCATTCTGAGCAGAGTGTATACTCAGTGTGAAGGCTCCACTGTGGTTCCATAGGAATGAATGGAAGCAGCCGGCACACAGCCTTAACCCCCTGCGCACCGGCTGCCTCCATTCATTCTAATGGAAGACTAAACTAACATCTCTAGTAGCTACTTACCTTCAGAGATGGCTGGTCTGCAGTGCCTGGTTTTCTTCTTTGCCTCGCTGCCGCTCCACGCTGCTCTTCTTGCCTCCCTGCCGCCAACTCCCAGTTTAGTGTTTAAAGAGCTAGGAAGGTGGGTTAGGAGAGTGTGGGCGGGTACTGGGAGGGGAGACGTGATGTCTCCCCTCCCAGTACCCGCCCACACTCTCCTAAACCTCCCACACTCTCCTAACCTGGGAGGCAGGGGACAGCGAGGCGAGAAGAGCAGCATGGAGCAGCAGCGAGGCGAAGAAGAACAACGGGCAGCTGACCAGCCATCTCTGCAGGTAAGTGGACACAAGGGGGGACTAAGTAGCCAGAGGATTAAAAAAAAAAAAATCCTCTGGCTACTTAGTGATTCGCTACACAGCATGGATTCTAACAATTAAAGCGTTCAATTGTTAGAGTCCCTGCTGTATAGTGAATAGGATTGCTTTTAAATTCCGATCTCTGATTAATAAAAAAAATCCCATTGACTTGCATTGGGATTGGAATTGGGATTGAGATCGGGTTTCGAATGAAAAGTGATCGGAAATCGGATTTTAAAATCGATTCTGAAAAGTCAAGATCAGCTCAACCCTAGTCTCTAAACATTCCTCTGGCCTGTCCTTTACAGTTTTGATAATTATTTCAGCTATTTGCAGTGGCAAAATAAACTAGTACCCACAGCACTGTGACGGGAGCTTTGAATCAAGCGGCCATCTTGTAATGGTCAGGCTCCGCCCCCAGAAACTGAACCAGTTTTTAACATTGATGTCTAAGTAAACAGATGTCCATCCATTTGCATCCACTCACATCTGTTTTTTGCATTGGTTAAACGGATGTGCTTAACAGCGTTAAACAATGTCATGTGAATAGACCATAAAAATTGATCAGTTTTAGGCTTAATGCTCTTCCTAAGGAGTAGTACACTGAAGATATAAAGAAACCAGTCAGTCAAATACTTTGCTTTTGTGCAGTACTTTCTCTTTGCCAAGAAAAGACTTAGAAATGTCAGGGGCACCTACAATACTGGCAACATAGGGACATACCTATCTTTCTTTTATGTCATTTTTTTAAAAATTTTGTAATATATCTCGATGTATTACATTAAGAATTTCTCTCATTGACAAAAGGTATAAAAATTTGAGATTTACGCTGGCCTATTTCTTTATCCCTCTAGGGGGAGCAATGATCCTTTTAAATAACTGTTCAACTTCCCCGTGTTAATTCGAGAAATGAGTTTTACTTATTACTTATAAGTTTACTTATAGTGTTATACTTGGTGCAGTGCACTGTTCTCTAACAACTATGAAGACAAGTGGGCACAGGTTGTACAAATAATAGCAGAAGTAACTTATCCAAGAAATTTCAACTAACTAAAATTCCCAATGACCTACTTTAGTCAAATTTGTTATACTTAGGCATTATGAGATGTTGCATATCCCAGAAGTTGTTTCTCTGAAATTGCATCCATATACTCACGTACCGTATCTTTCCTGTTCTCCTCTGGAAAAAAGAAATCAGAAACCTTTTTAAATGTAGATTAAAACTGATGGATTTTATCTCCAGCTTCCTACTCTGCTCCTTTCCTCTTCTAGTTTATGGAACTCTGGTTGCATTGAATTTATGTACAAAATACAGGTTTTAATCTGCTAGGATTTAAAAATCTCTTTTTGGATATGTGATTTTAACAATAAGAAATTCTAAGTATAAAATTTCTTAGAAGAGTGAAAAGGGAAGACAGGAGGATTTTTTCAGCTCTCGGTTTTATTGGTACTATTACCTATGCAGATCATTTTAGATACGGATATTTCTGAAAGAGGACTATAATTGCACCTGAATTACCACATATATTTTGAAAATATCAATCTTTACTTTGCTCACTGTAGCGTGTAGTCCATAAAGCTGAAACCTTATTTATTAAGCAAGCTGTTCCTGCCAACAGTCCAAAAAGCTTTCTGTGTAATGCTTACTTTTCATATTAGGTAACATCAATTTCCTAATTTGTATACGGTAATTTGTAAGTGGGTTATTTCATATATTACGTATATTTCTGTACACATCACTGGTTTCATATAGTGCTATGTATTGTTACTTTACTATATTAATACGTGTCGTCTTTTCATTTTCTAAACTATTATCTATAGGTGGTACAAACAAATGAAGCCTCATAATGCAGAAGGACTCATTAAAACAATAGATATCAAGACAAGATCACAGCGAAAGTTGATGATGAGAATTTATGAAGACTGGCATTACTAATATCAATCTTCATAACCCTGAAGCTGGCAAAGGGTGCAATTTGTAAATGAATAGGCTCACACCTCCTTAAAAATGACGCAGACCCTCCTCCGTGCTATGTGTCTCAAGAAAATGTACGCCAGATCATGCGCTCATCACTCCCCTCCGCCCTTTAAAAACATAAATCTTTTTATTAAAGATTTCAAAATAACATACAACAGAAGCATAAAAATAAAACGAGTTTCCATAGCAGTATCAGGGAAGAGACCGAGGGGAAGGGGGGAAAGGGGTAGAAAGTAGATAAGGCAAAAAGGGACAGGGATTGGGATCTAAGGCTCTAGCACAGCAGAGCAGCATGTAGCAAAATACAATGCAGCAAATAACAGTGGGAGGTAGGCTAGAAATGGGAAGAGATAGACTAGAGGGCTGGAAGAAGAGATTAACAAGGAGGGCAGGAAAGGAGGTTTGGAGCGTGATGGAGTAATAGAGGGGGTTTCATAGGAACATAAAACTTTTTGTTGGGTACTATTGTAGCGACTGAGTTCCACAAATAGATTCTCCATGCGCCAAACATATAGGATTTCAAGGAGCCAATCTGACATGGATGGAGGTAAGGTAAATTTTCACAGTCGTGGAATGATGGACCTGGCCATCACTAGCAAGAAAAAAAGAGTTTCTGAATTTTGGGGTTGTGTCGTCCTCCAATGCAACAACACCACCACCACCACATAGTTTGTTGTTCTTTTCCAGTGGCCCTCAGTCAGTACTTAACCCTTGGGTACGTTTTCTTCCCCTGCTCCAGACGCACATATATCACAGCAGTCTGCCAGGAGCAAAGGAAGAGAGTGGACAACAGTGCAAGGTAGCTAAGAAGTAAATATCTACAGTGGCTTGCAAAAGTATTCACACCCCTTGAACTTTTCACATTTTGTCACCTTACAGCCACAAAATTACATGTATTTTATTGAGATTTTAAGTGATAGACCAACACAAAGTAGCACATAGAGAAATATAATCTCTAATGGTGGTGAATAATCGCCAAACTAATTAACTGAAACTGACGACAGAGAAAAAACCTGGCTCCCTGGAGAGCAACGTCATTATGATATAATTTCAGCCCAGAGTGTTGGAAAAGCACTTCTGGCCAGACAACAAGGTAGAAGGACACAGTCACACAAAACCAAAAGTGACGAAAACACTCCTTAGGGAGAGTGCAGCAAGGCAGTTACTTTGCAAAAAGCGGAGTCAGGGAAAAAAAACAGGTATAGAAAAACATATCTGCGCACATCACTGGAATGGCACCAAATACACTGGTAAAAATTGTTTATTTGCCAGAAAAGATTTTTAAAAAAGTAGTATATGCTTATTTCTCCACCTTTACTTTTACAGGAAAAAAGAAGGCAAAAAAAAAAAAATAAAAAAATAATCATGCCAACCAACACCAAGTGCATGTCAGCAGTGGAAGTAAGTCATTCATCAAAAAAGGGAGGACAAAAGAGACCTCTCTCGACTTCTCCCATCACACAGGACAGAAAAAAAATACAGTGGGGGAGGTCTCTTTTGCCCTCTTATAAAGTGGGTTATAGTCAATGGCATTGAAAGTACTGCTAAAATCAAAGGTGGACTGGACAGAAGAGCTATATCACGCCAAGTGTGTATACTCAGTGCAGCAAATAAATGAGGACATCTTCCACCCCCACCTTAGCATAGTATGCAAACTGCAAAGAGTCTTACAGTGGAATGGCACACATCCTCAAGTGATATCAGAGCAATTAGGCAAAAGTTACTCAAATTGCATTCCCCTTTTTTCTTGGGCCCAGGATCAACCATGAAGTCTTCCAAAGCACTGGAACATGCTGTACAGGTACACTCGTGTTTAACAGGTGTAGTTATTTGAATTGTGTGAGGGCATGGGGGGGGGGGGTTGTTATTTATTTGTGGCATTAAAGGGGAGATTTTTATTAAACAGGTTTCCCCTGGAAATATGATGGCCTTGTCGGAATATCAGCACTTGGAGACCCGCTTTTAATTTTGCCCAGGGCCACAGTTTGTGCAACCGAATGGACAACAGTCGCAGACATCAGAGTGCAGAGGAGTATGTTTGTTTGCTTTTTGATATATAATTCCTGTCCCAGTTCCCTCTATTCTGGGAAAAAGTCCCATAGTGGCCCCTCCAAACAGTGTAATGATACACAGTGGTCCTTTAACATAGTATAATATCCCATATTTATCCCTCTTACTAGTACTATTATTAGTAGAGGGCCCCTACACACAGTATAAACATTCCATAGTGGCCCCTATTATGAGAATCTCAGGATTCCGGCATTGCTCCCTGTACTATTTGGTGCTTCTGCCTGACATCAGAGAACACTGAAGCCTGAGATTGTAACCCACATGCCCGCTAGCAGTCCCTGACATCAGGCAGAAGCACCAAAGAGAAGAAGGAGCCACGTCGAAGTCCAGGGAAGGTGAGTAACATTGTTTATTACATTTGATCATCTCCCATGGGCCACTACTTAATATACTCTGGGGTCTGAAGAGCTTATCACATTAAAGTGGTCTCTATTGTCAAAGTGATTTTATTGTGACGTTATATCCAAGTCTCCCTGGTGATAATGAGGCCTCCATTTACAAATACTAATGCAGAGATCTTCTTTCCAGACATGTTTTTTTAAATGTTCATCTGTTAATAACTGAAAAGACCAAAAATGCCTCTAATCATAGTTGGCGACAAAGTCAGAGAACCTCCAAGTGAACTCAGATTGGTCCTCGGGATTGACAGAGACAAAATGTTCTACCTGGATCAAATGTGAGATGTCGTGAGCAGTGCATTTCACTTTCCTCTCCTCTGTCTTTTCTACCTCCTTTTTCTCTAAGCACTGACATTAAATATTAATTGTAGCATATGGCATTTTTTCTGTTTCATAAATGTAACCATTTACAGCACATTTACAATCAGGGAGATAAAATTGTATCAAAATGTGTTTTTAGAAGCTACACGGTATGAATTAAAGAAAAATAGAAAATAAAAAATGTGCCTCTGTTTTTTAAGCATGATTGACAGGTGTCAAATATGCCTCTGAGAGAAATGTCTGTTTAATTTGCCTCTTGAGATGAGAAATTCCTAGGTGACATTTAACATGTCTCTGAAGGTTGCAAGAGGTTAGAATCGTTCTGGTATTTTCCCCCCACCCCTTTCCTTTTCAGATTCTTGTTTCTGAAGATTCAGTGAATAAGAATGTAGCTCTGTCCTCTCCCAGGAGAGTCTTCAAGATCTTTAAATACCATCAACAAAAGAGTAGACATTAGAAAGGTCATTAAGAAATATGAGGGAGGTGGCATTTTATATCCTGGCCACATTGTTACTGAAATCGTATAACTTTAATATTAACTAATTGGTCTCAGCAAAAGACTATTCCAGGGGAGACCAGAGAATCATCAAACAGGCATCAGACATACGGAGCTCGACTTAGAACTGGGAAACTGCATAGTATTTCTTATTAAATATTTACTTAGATGCTTGTTTATACAATTTAGGAGAAGACAAGTGAAACATGAGGGGCAAGGGCAGGGTGGCACATACACTTTGATTGCTTTAACCATATTCTATTATAGATGTATATTAATTATGTAATTTCTTCTAAACATTTTCCTCATTAATGGCAAAGGGAACAACTAAGGTTGGAATTTTAATAAAATTTCGGGATCTTTGTGTATGCCTTATAATTAACTGCAAGATGTAATAGACACGTTGTCCCTGGCTCTGCAAGATCAGATGGACCCTGGACATCCGTGCAGTACATAGTTGGCAATTCATTTGTATGTCTATAATGTAATGCTTCATTTGCCCTGTAGTGGTCAATCCAAGCAAAATATTTAGCCAGCTACTGTTTGCTAGATTGTCATCGGTTAGAGCAGGTATAGGCAACCTTGGGCACTCCAGCTGTTGTAAAACTGCAACTCCCAGCATGCATATTTGCTCTTCTGTTCTTGGAACTCCCATGGACATGAATGGAGCATGTTGGGAGTTGTAGTTTCACAAAAGCCGGAGTTCCGAAGGTTGCTGACCCCTGGGTTGAAGAAAGCACAACTGCAGTGATCAGCAGATTGATCAGCCACCTTGTGTTTTCAGTCCCAGATTAACAGGATAGGTCACCAGTATGTGATCTGTGGTCTTCCAGCACCCGGACCCCACCCAGATCAGCTTTTCTGACAGCCTCTGGACACTGGAACTTTATGTAGTGGACAGGGAGCATGTGCAGGTTGTTCCTATTCAATTAATAGCAGCAGGGATGCACTTTCCCTGACTCACATATACACTGGATGCAAATACTGCTTGAGTGCAAAAGAATGCTCGTACTGAGTACTGTACTGGCTTAATGGCATATATTCATTGAAGTTTTATACCCACATTGGACCCTGTGGTGGATTTAAAATGTGATCTTACAACCATCAATTATAATTTTAATGCTATCTGCTTTTAATTATTTTATTATTATTTTTATTTTATATTTTATATTTATATTGGATAAATCAAGATATGGTATATTATGTGTGTAGTTACATCTTTTGATCTATCTGTAATAAACCATTTAGTGTGCTGTTCATTTCTGAGATCATCATATTATTGACCAGCGCGTAGACCTTGCAGTTTTGTTTTATAATTTGGTCAATGAACTAGTGATCGATGTGTTTGGAGCATTCTCCACTGTAAATGTATAAGCAGACTGTAATAACTTTAGGATCAAGCAGTTGGTTAATATGAAGGGGTTCTGTAACATCTCTGCCTGTTCGGGCCTCTGCGCCACCCTCTGCTCGCGTGCTGCGGCGCAGGAGGCATGTGCAGTTTGATAATCTGCTTAAAGTTTTTAGTCGCACTGTGTGAACTCAGCTCTAGTTCTGTGATTGCATTTGCACCACACCCGTCTTCTGCCAATGTTCCCTCTGTCCATTAAGTGTTTGATTTTGTCTTGCCTGTGATTGACAGCTTTCCTTCCTATGAGGTTCAGGGCGGGTTCTTCCTCCCCTATTTAGTCTTGGCTCACAGTCACACTGGTGCCGGTTATTGCCTCTTGCTTTCTGGTTTCTCTTGCTGTTAAATTACTTGTACTCTAATCCTTGACCTCTGCTTCCCTACTGACAATTCTTTTGGACTCTGATTTGGCACTGCATCTCTCTACTGTTACCGAACCCTGGCTAGCTGACCTCCCTTTGTTGTTGTTCGTCTTGTCTGCGTTTTGTGTTTCACATATTCAGGGAGGGACTGTCTTCGTGGTTGTCGCCTATTACCTAGGATAGGGTCTGGCAATAGGAAGGGAAAGTTGGGGGCTTCAGCTTAGGGCTCACTGTTCCTTGTGCCCCTTCCTCCAGGGTTCACCAGCAGCTTCTGGGGAATTATCATCTGGCTATTCCCTAACAGGTTTGATCTTATCCAAATGTATCTCCAATCAAAATTATTTTCATATTGTGCCTAGACTAGACTTATCTGCCTATCTATCTATCTATCTATCTATCTATCTATCTATCTATCTTTACCTTGTATAGGGTTTCGTATGACAAAAGCCAAATGAACAGGACACTCCTTACTCCCACGATAGGGGTAATTGTCGTATGGCAGAATGTTTCTTACAATGTACCAATACTGGGTATCACTATGTCTATTGTATAATCTGCATTTCCTGTGTGCATACACTGTGTTCATTGCCATGCACTACTTTGCTGACACCTATGGTTCACTCTTTGTAGGTGTATGTAATGGTAGGATCCTAATCATTCCAAGTGCAGCGTCCCAGAGTGAGCTGCTATATTTGTTGTGTCTGTCCTTGTACCTGCAGGTTGTCTTAGTCTGTCTTGTCTTATGTGTTCTATGTTAAATATTACATTACATTGTGTTTCTGTGATATATTTTTCCACCATTTACAGTTCAAACTGATGCTTGGGTGTTCTTTGCCAATCACAGGCCACTGGGCGGGGTTGTTGAGAGTTTATAGTCTCCTGATAGCTGTTACAGAATCAGTCCAGTGTAGTATTTGCAGTGGTGTGTCTCAGCCTAGTGTCTGCAGCCTAGGAGAAGCAGCCATCCTGCACATGTCATGCTGTTCTGCGCAGAAGGAGAGCTTAGACAGGATTCTATCAGACACCAGTTCAGCCCCTAGGAGAAACTCTTCTTGTCCCAGGTTCATCTGGAGACAGTCCCTGAGAAAGTTTGGTGTGTCTCTGAGAGACATCTGCTATCTGTGCCAGTAGGAGCAAACGGAGGACCCTGATAGGAGTAGTTTTGTTTGGGTACCAAACCTGGGTAGCTTCCAGGTACCCAGGTCCCTATCAGGTCTCTTTTCCCCGCTTTGGCTCCTATCTACTGATGATGGGGGTGGAACGAGAGGAGGAGTACTGGAAGTATATTTCAGCAGAGTTGGTATTATCCCTGGCAAATCTCCTATGGTCAAGGCTTTAGGAATTAAACCGTATCTGTAACCCATCTGCAAGCTGCTGGTGAAACTGTTCAAGCTGTTAATAAAGAGTTCTTTGGTTTACCTTGCAACCCTGAACTCCTAAGTATTGCCTGCATCCACCATCAAAGGTCCTTCTGAACACCATCACACCGGCTCAGCTAGGAGAAGTTCCCTCTCCCAACTAGAAGTGAACAGCCCTCTAGAGACAGTTAACCTCTCCAAAACCTCACAGTTTTGCCACTTTACCCCAACACAGTTACTGCTCAGCAATACTATGGAAAGAGAACACCCTATCAGAGACAATTAACTCTGCCATAATCTCATTGGTCTTGAAGTGTATGAAATACCAACCTTCAGTTGAAGATTTAGCAAATGAAATTCATCAACAAAAAAGTCACTAAGTGGTAAGGTAAAAAATATTTGTTTTTGCTTCATTAACAAATACTGTACAATACTGTATATTAAAATATTACTTTTTGTTATTAGAGCTCCAAATATCAAAAAATTATGGATTTTTCTAGAAGTGACACACAACCCAAGTTGTGCTCAGATTTTTCATGAATTTTGACACACGGAGCTCAAAAGATTGGCTATCACTGTTCAAGGGAGTCTACCGTGCTAGGTAATATCACCTTCTGCTAGGCCAACACCAAGCAGGATTTTCATTTTATTCCTGCCAAACTAGGAGCTGCACAGCTCATGTAATGTACATATTCTCCTAGGACCCTTCACCAGTCCATACAGAGGGGATAACAAGCATACTTCTACTGCCTCCAAGAAAGAGGGAACCTGACAGAAAGGAGCAGTTATAAAAGAGCCTTTATGCTTTCCTGGACCTTAAAGTAGGTCTCCGGTCAAGTCCAGTGCTCCGTAGTTTCCAGGCCACGTGTTTCTTAGGTTCGTATCTGGCTATCTGGTACTGCGGCCCAGTAACCGTGAGTGACTTGTCACCCACCGGAGCCAACCGATGAAGATCCCTCTTCTGTAGTTACTATTATCTGGACTGTGTCTCCTCAATACTCTAGACTTCAAAATCTGAGGAAAGTTATATATAGGCATCAGCCCTTACCAGTCAGTTTACAAGGGAATCCTCCTCACATGCACCTGCTGTGTTATACATGAGACTGTATCACTGTGAGGTATTGCTGCACTTTATGGAGTCTCTCCTCAGTAAAGAAACTTTTGGTTAACAAAGGCTGTGTCTTTTGCTATATCACTTTTGAAAATTGACGTGTGTCCATGAGAGGTGCTCCACAGTCTGGACCACCACTACAGCTACCATGACCATTCCAAATGCTCAGCTAACAGAGGGACTACTCCCCCCATTAGGTCCTACTATAACACCTGCATCAACTGAGATACCACAAACCTATTAAGCTGTTTGGAACCACTAGACTGTCATCATGCTGTTAAGTATCTTGGGTTTAGAGTCACAAATCTCTGTGTCATACTGGTGCTTACTACTGGTATCCTTGGGAATTAAAATCTGAATAAAGCTGGTCTCTACAGAGCTGAATCTGCAGCAACCTGTCAGAGGGGGTTCAGAGAGTGCAGAATATGGCAACACGGGCTTTGCTGGCTGATAGATCTGGTGCGCTACTCACACACTCCGAATACTCCACAAGGCTGTGCAGTAAACGGGGATACCTGCAGTTCTTGTCTTTTCCTGGGGCACTCCTTGTAGGAGAGGGGACCTTTCGATATTGAGCCGTGTGAATGTTGTTCAGGAGGTGCCCTGATGGTGATGCAGGCAACGACTCAGGAGTCCAGGCAGTTGTAGGGGTAAACCAAATAACCTTTATTGAACAACACCAACAGATGCTCCAGTAGTTTTGCAAGATGGTTACAGCATACATGTTAGGATGATTCGGGGCCTCCTCTGTGCTGCATGGAGGTGCACGACCCGATCCCTGTCCAGTGCCGGAGTCACTGCTGGTTCTGGCGCTGGGGTAGGCCAGAGGCCTCCGCTTGAGTGCGTGGAGGTTCCAGTTTCTCCCTAGCACCGGGACTGGCACTTCTGGGGTCAGGGGGGTTATTCGTTTTTCATTCAGTATCAGCTCCCTGCCTCTCCTGATTTCTTCCTGTCGCCTTCCTCCTGCCTCCTGTCCCTGTATTTGGATTCCCTGGATTGTTGACTCAGCTTGATTTACAGACCTCTCGATTTGGCACCTTCCTGACCTCCTGTGTATGACCTTTTGACTTTCCTTTTCTCCCTTTTGGATCCTGATTTGGTTACTCCGCTGACCTCCTGTACATGACCCGGCTCTCCTGAATTTTCTTCTGCCTCTTCCTTCTGCTACCTCGTGACCTCCAGTTAACGTCTTGGCTTGTCTGACTACGAATTTGCTTCCTTTGCTTCTGTGTGTCTTCCCTGGATTACCTTCCTACACTCTTGCCATCCCAAACCATCCTGCTCTTCACTCCAAGGTTGGTGTCTGGGTACTTATGGGTCCTCTTTCTTGGGATTTGCTGGGTGTGTGTCGCTCCCTGGGCAGTAGTGGATCTGGGCCCGGGACTTTTACCAAGTCTAACTTCACCATCAGGAGCTCTGGTGAAGAACTCCGGGGTCTGGTTATGTTCTGGTATTAGAAGCATAGCACACCCAGGACCGTTTTTGCCTCAGCACTTGGGGATTCTAGTTGTCCAAGACCTTACAGAATTGTTTGTTGCATCAGGTTCCTAACAATACAGATCAATGCAAAATGTCCCAGCCTTAAGAGTTTAGCCACGGTAGAATAGGCACTGTAGTACTTAACGTACTTTTCTCCTCTCCTCCTGTCATACCACTCCCTAACTCAGCAGATAGGAGACTGTAAGGGGCTTTGGGTCCTGAGCCTCTAAGGTACCTCTGTATCTCCTAATGGCACGGATAACAATGTCTCTCGGGAACCCCCAAAGTTCTCTCACTAACTCTGGGGCAGCCTCTGGTCGTACCCGTATAAGATGGCTTTTATTTTTACAGTCAAAGCGGCCATTTTCTTGTAGCGTGGGCATGCGCAGTCGGCTCTGACTATGTTTTATGCTGACAATACTCAAATAAAACACTCTGCATTTTAAACCTACTGCCTGTCTGACCCGTGTCATTGCCATACCACTACCGTGTCAGCTGGACCCCCTTACAACATACACAAACGAGACACACAAGACAACCCCAGGGTACATGTAACAAACACAGAACATATAGCAGCATGGCTCTGGGATGCTGCAAGTCTGGTGAGAGACAATGCCATTGTGCTCTCAGTGGATCAGTCCCATATTCACCCTGTAATGCAATATATACAGATCTAACAAATGCCAAAGGATAGGAGTATTACCTAAAACAGCTGCATCTTTGGGTTTTTTACCACTTAAAGTGCTTGTGGTGGTATTTGAAAGCTGGGAGTTTGCCACGTAAGCTGAATATAAATTTTTCTGCAAGCAGCACTTTTCTCTGCACGTTTTGTTCGAAAACTGAGCGGAAACCACATGGACCCCAGTAAAGTCTATGGGGTCCATGTGTTTTCCCAGGTAACTGCTTTTCTATGCATATAGGTTTCTGTTTGGGGGGTCCCCAAGTGGACTCCCTAAACGGAATCCTGAACGCAGATGTGAACTGGGCCTAACTTTAGAACTGGGAACACTATAAAAGTTCAGAAATGTACTTCATTATGTGTGTAACACTTATGCTACTATATGTGAACAAAAAGTGTTTGGGCCTTCCAGGAAGCAAACCATTCCGAGCTGAGGGCTGAGTTTATGGTTCTACCCTAACTTGGGGAAGGGTAGGAGACAGTTGGATTCCTCTTCCATCAGTTAAGAGGAGATTGTAGAAGAGTTAGTCTCTTCCTCCCTGTGAAGAAGGAACAAATAGTGGAGTGAGTTACCTGTTCCAGCAAGAAGAGTGAAGAGTGTGACGTGTGACCCAGAGCTCCTGGCTAGGCCGGTATTAGGCAGCTCAAGGGCAGAGTGTTGTTCTGTAGCCTGGAGATGTTATTTCTCCATGTTTATTGTATTTGTAGACTATGTGCCAGAGAACATCTGTGAGGGTAACATTGTATGGACCTTAGCAGACTGTTGAAGAGGAAAGTTACCCCAGCAAAGGGAGACACAAACTGCCAACTGAGAAGAACCATCTCAGCTCCCACCCAAGTGAAAAGCTCCTAAGTCTTGTATTTGGAAGCTGTTTGGTTATATCATGTTCTTTGACATGTAAGATAACATAAGTTCTTACATTTTGCAAATCCTGTCTCCTCATTTTTGCACCTCTCATCCTGGGCATTACAACTACCATCAAGCTCAATGAAGTTTATGCATTGGCCTGTGGGAACACCACTAGCATTTTAGGATTTTTTTGTAACTTGTTAAGAATGGTTCCTAAAGGGTTTGAAAATGTAAGAGAAAACTGTTCCTTTAGCTACAAATAGAAAAATCGAAGACTGCACTGTATGAGTCTGAAAATGTGTGTATGGAGAGGACTGGTCTAGTTTTTGGAGTAGACTAATAGTGACCGTGACTGCACAATTTAGGTGCTACAACCACATATTCTGCAGTTCCAAGCATACTATAATACTTAAGTCTTCAGGGTATGAGATTACAATTCTGTATACAGATAAACAATTAACAAATATTATGTTGTAAATGAGAAATGATAGAGAAGCAATGAAAAATGTGATCAAACATAAAAATAGAACAGAAAAAAGAATACGCAGGAAACAAATACACACCAAAATGAGGCACTTTTAAATGCACACAGCTGTCCTTTAATAGATCATCTATTAAGATACATCGTTATACTTAAGGGTTTTAATTAGCACGTGTTAATTTCCACTGCAATTTTTCCCCCTCTTATCACATGAGTCTGTTTACTTGAAGCTGATTCATTAGGTTTATTAAGTGCCCCCCACTGTTACCTGTCTGCTTCTCGTCCTCACTTGATTAATGGCAGAGAGAAGACTCATCACTTCACTTCCAACACTTGCTGATCAGGAACATTGTGTTATGCTCCGGGTTCCGTCATAGACAGAGTCATTTCCCCCTCTATTGGTCAAACTGAAAAATCAGTAAGTTAGATATAAGAGATAAGTACATAGAAGGAACCTTGTCAAATTACTAGTTCAATGTGGAACATACAAACCTAAGTAGGTTATTAGGTTTCATTAGATCATCTATTGCAGATCAAGGGTTTGTTTTATTAACTGTTTAGCAGATCCATTTAACACATGCAAAAAACAGATGCAACTAGATGGCCATCTGCTTACATATAGATCAGTGTTAAAAATTAAAATAATTCGTTTTGTAACATGGATTCACTTTTAACCCCTTAAAGACAAAGCCAATTTTCGTTTTTGCGTCTCGTTTTTTTCCTCCCCACCTTCCAAGAACCATCATTTTTATTTTCGGTTCACAGAGTCACATAAGGGTAAGTTCAGACGGGGAGCGTGTGGGCGAATTTTGGCACAGAGAGTGGCGCGGGGAGCCGCATCACTCTCGGGTCAAAACCCTCCTGCCACGACTGTCGCGGCTTCCAACAGTCGCAGCTTCCCCCTCCGCAGCAGGCTCAAATGAATGGGCTGACTCTGGAGGTTGCTGCTGCAAGGCGAACGCCATAGCTCAATGAACCATGGAATCCACCTGAAGAAAGGGCAACATCCCGTTCACGGAAAAAAGTAGCCTGGCGGTCTCCATAAAACACCATTGTGAGGCGGCGGATTATGACGTGGATTACGTGCCATAATCCTGGCCCCTCTATGGCCGTGTGAACTAGCCCTAATGGTTTATTATTTGTGGGAAAAATTGTACTTTGTAAGGGCACCATTAAATATTCTGTCAATGTATTGGGAAGCTGGAAAAAAATCAGAATGAGGTGGAATTGGAAAAAAATGCATTTGCACCAGTTTCTTATGGGTTTCATTTTTACTGCATGCACTATGTGGGTCAGTATGATCACGTCGACACCAAATTTATATAGTATTTGTAATGTTTTGATACCTTTTAAAAAATTAAAAATGGTCGCCATGTTCTGACACCTGTAATATTTTCGTATTTACATGTATCTAGCTGGGTATGGCATCTTTTTATGCAGGACAAGGTCTGATGGTTTGATCATTTTTTATTCAATTTTTTAGGAAGCAAAGTGTTGAAAAAAATCTCCATGGCATAAATATTTTTTTGGCATTTTTGAGAACTGCAATACCTAAAATGTATTTCATTATAGTTTATTTATTGTTGTATATGACCTAGGGAAAAGGGATGATTTGAATTTTTGCATTTATTTTTATACTTTTAAAAACTTTTTACTTTTATTTTACTTTTAGGGTGCATTCACACTACTGATACACTGCCTGATTCTGAACGTTAAAACACGTTCAGAATCAGCGCGTATAAAGCAGTTCCCGTTCAATTCAATGGGAACGGCATACAAGCGCTCCCCATTGAAATGAATGGGCTGCTTTTTTCACTACGAGCGCTCCCATTGAAGTGAATGGAATGTGCTTGCGTGTACGGCTCAGAATGAGCAGAGCTAGCCGTACACGCGAGCACTTCCCATTCACTTCAATGGGAGCGTTCGTAGTGAAAAAAGCAGCTCATTCATTTCAATGGGGAGCGCTCGTATGCCGGCTCCCATTGAAATGAATGGGAACTGCTTTATACGTGCTGATTCTGAACGTGTTTTAACGTTCAGAATCAGGCAGCGTATCAGTAGTGTGAATGCACCCTTAGACTGCGTTCACATGGAATTGTTTGGCTCAGGAATTTGGTCAGGAGACTGACTCAAATTCCTAAAAAAAAAAGCAGGCCATAAAATCTCTGAGAAATAATAACGACATCATCATTAAACCAGCGGACAAGGGTGGTGCTATAGTCATGATGAACACATCAGACTACATACAGGAGGCACACAGACAGCTGAATGACACACACTACTACTCCAAGTTGGATTCAGACCCCACAGTGGAGTACTCCAAAAAACTAAAAAAGGTTATCTCCGGCCTATCTGATGGAGCAATAAGCCTAAGCAGCCTCATACCAGCAAGCCCTAGGACAGGGACTTTTTATATGCTTCCAAAACTGCACAAACCTGGGAACCCAGGGAGACCGATCATCTCATGTGTTGGGACTCTCACTGAACAAATCTCTGGATGGGTGGAGGGCACTCTGAAACCCCTAGTGAAGGATACAGCCAGCTACCTACAGGATACTACAGACCTATTAAACAAACTATCCACTATAGGTCCCCTTCCAGATGGAACCATCTTGGCCACCATGGATGTAGAATCCCTGTACTCCAACATCCCACACCAGGACAGTATAAATGCCTGCCAGTTTTTCATGGAAAAGCGAGGTATGAACGCTGAATCGGTGGTGAAACTGACAAAATTCATCCTCACTCACAATTACTTCTCCTTTGGTGACTGCATCTATTTACAACGGACCGGCACCGCAATGGGGAGCAAAATGGCGCCACAGTACGCTAATCTCTTCATGGCCAAGCTTGAGAGTGACTTCCTATCCACCTGCACCATTAGGCCTCGGGCCTACTATTGCTTCATTGATGATATCCTAATCATTTGGACCGGGTCTGAGGAACAGCTGAAAACCTTCCATGAACAGTTCAACCAGTTCCATCCCACCATCAACCTGACGCTCAATCACTCCTTCTCCGAAATAAACTTCCTGGATGCAGTCATCAAGATACAGGACAACAAAATTGAGACATCGCTGTATCGGAAACCAATTGACCGCCCTACGTACCTAAGATGGGATAGTTTTCATCCTAAACACATAAAGAACTCCATTGTATACAGCCAGGCCATCAGATACCATCGCATATGTTCAAACCCTGCAGATAGGGACGAACACCTTGGGGGCCTCAAAAACACATTCTTGAGGCAGGGTTACCATCCAAGAACAGTTGATAACCAAATCACCAGAGCCACCAGGATACCAAGATCGGAGTTATTAAAATACAATACCAAACAGGAGAACACTCGGGTACCCCTGGTTGTCACATACAACCCCCACCTGGAGACGCTGAGAGGAATCACACGCAAATTACATCCACTACTGCAAAAAGACAACCGTCTAAAATCCATATTTTCTGACCCCCCTCTCCTATGCTACAGACAGCCACCAAACCTCAGGAATATGATTATTAGCAGCTCTCTGTCACCTCCAACTAACAAAGGAACATTTCCATGTGGACAGAAGAGGTGCAAAACCTACCCCCACATACTGACCACTGACAAGATAGAGATACCAAACTCTAACAGGGAATATCAAATCCCAGGTACGTTCACCTGTAACACACCTAATGTGGTGTATTTGATCATTTGCACCAAATGTTCCACTGAAAATCTGTATGTTGGAGAGACTGGTCAGAAACTCAGAATGAGAATTAATTCACATCGCCATACAATCAAACAACAGAGAACTGATCTTCCCGTGCCAAATCATTTTTGCCAGGAAGACCATAGCATCATCAATGACATGAAAATCTTGATCTTAAAAGGGAACTTTAAATCAAGGAAACAGCGACTGATTTATGAGTACAAGGCCATGACCCTATTCCAGACGTTGGACAATGGGATGAACATCTCACGTGGGTTTATGTCTTTTTATACACATCAATAAGACAGCCATTAAGATAAGAACTGGGGGATCTGGCAATTGATTGTTTGTTGTTATAAGTATATAGTAATAAGCCTCTTCCCCCCTCCCTCCTGTAATCCTATCCCTATGTGTCCTGTTGTACATAAATATGCAGCCTCTAGAAAGTGTTTTTTAGTTATATCTGAAGAAGAAGCTCAGAGGAAAGCTTCGAAACGTCATATTCTGTCATCATTATGAGTTAGCCATTAAAAAAGGTATCACCTACTGAAGACTTGCAAAGTTTTTTTTGTTTTTTATAAAAAAAAAGCCTCACCATACAGTCCCATGGTGAGGCGTTTTTAGGAGGAGGAATTTGAGTCAGTTTCCTGACCAAATTCTTGAGCCAAACAACTCCATGTGAATGCAGCCTTGCTTTCAGATTCCCTAGGGACCTTGAACCCTAGGGGATCTGATTGATCATATAATACACTGCAATACTAATGAAAATTCACTGCCTATAGCAGTGTGTAATAGAACTATGGTAATGACATGACTGGCTGCCTGGGATGATGTTCCAGAGGGCGGCGATCAGTAAAAGATGGCGTTGCTCATGACACCTACGCATTTTAGATGCTGCAGTGATGTTTAACCGCAACATGTAAAGTGTTAACAGCTGCAATTGTGGTTGTTAGTGGCAGGTGCTAGCTGTACTACACTGTCTACCAATAAGTATTTGGACACCCAGGCAAATGAAGATATCAGCGGTAGTGATGTACGTCACACCCTAGTCCCAGTGCATGGTAAACTCAACGCTGACGCCTATTGCACTATTTTAGATAACAGTGTGCTTCCTATATTATGGAGGCTCTATGGGTTGGACCAATGTTACTTCCAAGATGACAATGCCAGCTGTCATGTAGCGAGGTCTACCATGGCTTGGTACAGTGACAATCAGGTAAATCGACTGGACTGGCCTGCCCAGAGCCCAGACTTGAACCCTATCGAGTTGGAACTAAGGGGTGCAGCAGCCTTCCAAAATTGGTGAAAGAACTCACCTGTCTTCTCCAAGCCAAATGGAATAAAATACCACTGACCGTCAAGGACTTGTAGAAAACATGCTGCGGAGGGTTCAGGCTGGAATTGCATCTCGTGGAGGCTCTACCAACTATTGAATATGAATAAATGTTGTTTTTTTATTCTACCACTGGAGTCCAAATACTTAGTGGTAGACAGTGTGTACAGCCGGCAAACATAGTGAATGGAGCCCTGAGCCCTCTGTTAAATTTTGCAACATCTGTACAGTGCCAATATTGCTGTGTATCAGAAATAGTATCCCAGAAGGTTACCAACACTGTTGGTAAGGTTGCCAATGCTACCATCAACACAGTTAGGCCCCCTGCAGACTACTGTGGTGTGGGTCAGTGCGGAATCTGTGTATTTCATGGTGGGTCAGTGGTTATCACTGCAGCCTTGCAGTGCTGGAGTCCTGGGTTCAAATCCTGCCAAGGATAACATCTGCAAGAAGTCTATGTGTTCTCCTCATGTTAATTTGGATTTCCTCTCACAATCCAAAGACATACTGATAGGGAAAATTGTAGATTGTATACCTAAATGGGATATATATAAGCCTATATGAGCTCACAATCTACATTAGAAAAAAAAGAAATGTATATAGAGAATAGGGTTGAGCCGATCTTGACTTTTCAGGATCGATTTTGAAATCCGATTTCCGATCATTTTTCATTTGAACCCGATCTTGATCCCAATTCTGATCGCAATGCAAGTCAATGGGATTTTTTTGCTAATCGAAGATCGGATTTTAAAAGCAATCCTATTCACAATACAGCATGGAATCTAACAATTGAACGCTTTAATTGTTAGAATCCGTGCTGTGTAGTGAATTTTTTTAATCACTAAGTAGCCAGAGGATTTTTTTTTAATCCTCTGGTTACTTAGTCCCCCCTGGTGTCCACTTACCTGAAGAGATGGCTTGTCCGGTGCTCGGTGTTCTCGGTCTTCTTTGCCTCGCTGTCCCCGCCTCCCAGGTTAGTGTTTAAAGAGCTAGGAAGGCGGGGCTTGTAGCTTAGGAGAGTGTGGGCGGGAACAGGGCGGGGAGCCGTGATGTCTCCCCTCCCAGTACCCGCCCACACTCTCCTAACCCGCCCACACTCTCCTAACCTGGGAGGCAGGCGACAGCGAGGCAAAGAAGAACGAGAAGACTGGCCACCGGACCAGCCATCTCTTCAGGTAAGTAGCTACTAGAGATGTTAGCTAGTCTCCCATTAGAATGAATGGGAGACTAGCTAGCAAAGCATTGTGGGAAATGATCACCGATCTCGATCCCACCTAAAAAGATCGTGTTCGGGATTCCGATCGCAATCGTGAATTTTTCTCGATCG
The DNA here is from genome assembly GCF_031893055.1 of Leptodactylus fuscus. Taxonomy (NCBI): domain Eukaryota; kingdom Metazoa; phylum Chordata; class Amphibia; order Anura; family Leptodactylidae; genus Leptodactylus; species Leptodactylus fuscus. The sequence continues at coordinate 122,769,405 of NC_134266.1, read as the reverse complement.
TCGATCGGAATCTGATTTTTTCCAAACACGATTGCTCAATCCAAATAGAGAACTATCCACATAACAGGCGCCCTCATGTGTGGCAGCCTTTTGTTTCAGCTGCTACAAACTAAACTGATCTTCTCTTTCCTTTCCTATCTTACACTCCTTGTCTATCACTATAAGTTACATTAGCATGCTGGATCTACTGGACTAATTATTGCTGGACTGAAATTGCGGCAGAACACTTTTTCAAAGGAATCTTTTGAGCCTTTGTTTGTGCGGGACAATGCCTTCACACACACAGGGGAGGCTTGTGTACACAAAGGAAACATTGTTACAGCTTATGGCTGCAGGACAGGACAACAAGCATGGTCTCAACATCCCACATGAGCTAAGTAGAAAACTCAGGCGATTTAGGAAACGTGGACGGCGGGCCGGTGTGTCAAAACAGGCAAGGAAAAATCGCAACAAGCATGTGATTCTGGCTATCGTTATGGGGAATGTGAGATCAATTGTGAATAAGATGGATGAACTGACAGCACTGACCAGACATCAACAGGAGTTTCGTGAGTGCAGTATGATGGTTTTTACAGAGACTTGGCTTACTGAAATCACTCCGGACACACTCGCCTCCTTGGTGGGCTTCAAACTTCTTCGTGCGGACAGAACCTGGAGAGCGGTAAGCTCAAGGGAGGAGGGGTTGCAATATTTGTGAATGAGAGATGGTATAATCCAGGACATGTTGTAGTTAAGAAACAAATGTGTGGAAAGGATATTGAACTGCTAGCCGTGAGCATGAGACCTTACTACCTGCCAAGGGAACTATCACATGTTATCGTACTAGCTGCATATGTCCCCCCTCTGCTAAAGCTGACACTGCCTGTGAAGTCCTCCATGCGGCCGTGAGCGAGCTGCAATCATCTCACCCCCATGCCCTGCTCCTAGTGTCTGGAGACTTCAACCATGTCTCCCCAGCATCCACTCTACCAGGCTTCACCCAGTATGTAACCTGCCATACAAGAGACAGCAAAACACTGGACTTGCTCTTTGCCAATGTAAGGGATGCATATAACTCATCTGCCCTACCGCCCCTAGGCAGATCAGATCACAACCTGGTACATCTGCGACCCACATACACTCCACTGGTGCGCAGAGAACCGGCGGTTACCCGTACAGTGAAGATTTGGTCAGAGGGAAGTGTCGAGTCTCTAAAGGACTGTTTTAATATAACTCTGTGGGAAGTATTTCAAGACTCATTTCCAGAGGACATTGAGGGACTCACACACTGCATAACAGACTACATTAATTTCTGTGTGGACAGCACGGTATCAACTAGAAAGGTGAGGTGTTTCTCCAATAACAAACCATGGATCAACTCTGAGATTAAAACTCTTCTTAAGGAGAAAAAGCGAATTTTTAGGTCTGGGGACAAAAATGGCCTGGGATTGGTGCAGAAACAACTAAGACAACTGATCAGAGAAGGGAAAGCCAACTACAGGCAGAAGATGGAACTACAGATGGGGGAGGGTAGAGTCTCAAAGGTCTGGGACAGCCTGAAGGTGATATCCGGACATAAACAACAACAAATGGCAGCTCATCAGATAGGAGGAGACAGGAAGTGGCTTAATGAGCTTAATCTATTCTTCAATAGATTCGACTCCAAACCAACTCCCCCCTCACAAGCAACCCCCTTCCCCTCACACACCAAGACCCAACCCCCACCGACTGGCAGTAAATCGCAATCTGAATGTCTGATCCTCAAGGATTCTCTGGTATGTCGGGAAATTAAGAGAATTAAGGCAGACAAGGCCGGCGGACCCGATGGGATAAGCGCAAGAGTTCTTAAAATGTGCAGTGACCAGCTGTGTGGTATTATTACGCACATGTACAATATGAGCCTGAAGCTGGGAGTGGTACCTCGACTGTGGAAAACATCTTGTGTGGTACCAGTCCCAAAGAAACCCAACCCGATGGACTACAATGACTACAGACCTGTAGCACTGACATCCCACCTGATGAAGGTCCTAGAGAGACTGGTCCTGACACACCTACACCCCCTAGTGAGCTCCGCTCTGGACCCCCTCCAGTTTGCCTACCGGCCGGGCATTGGGGTAGATGACGCCATCATCCACCTTCTTCATAGAGCTCTCTCTCACCTGGAGAAACCAGGGAACACTGTGAGAATAATGTTCTTTGATTTCTCCAGTGCGTTCAACACCATTCAACCAGAGCTACTGAGGGAGAAGCTGAACCTTGGTGGTGTGGACCATCACCTGTCCAACTGGATCCTAGACTACCTGACAAACCGCCCTCAGTATGTGAGAGCCCAGGACTGTGTGTCTGACACTGTGATCTGTAGTACGGGGGCACCACAAGGTACAGTTCTTGCCCCATTTCTCTTCACACTGTACACTGCTGACTTTAGGCACAACTCCTCCAGCTGTTACTTACAGAAGTACTCCGATGACTCTGCTATAGTCGGCCTTATCACTGATGGCGACGATAGGGAATACAGAGACTTAAATAGGGATTTTGTTGAATGGTGCCAGCAGAACCAGCTCAGGATTAATGCTGGGAAGACCAAGGAGATGGTGGTGGACTTTAGTAAACGGAGAGGTGCTCCGACCCCGGTGGAGATCCAGGGGACATGCATTGAGATAGTCAGGACCTATAAGTATCTGGGTGTGCTCCTCAATAATAAACTAGACTGGGCTGATCACCTGGAGGCGCTGCACAGAAAGGTCACAGCAGGCTCTACCTGCTCAGGAGGCTGAGGGCCTTCGGAGTCCAGGGGACACTTCTTAGGGCCTTCTTCAACTCTGTGGTTGCCTCAGCCATCTTTTTCGGTGTAGCCTGCTGGGGGAGCAGTATATCAACCAGGGACAGAAATAGGCTTGACAGGCTGATCAGGAGGGCCAGCTCTGTCCTGGGGAGCCCCTTGGACCCAGTACAGGTGGTGGGTGACAGAAGGATACTGTCTGTGGTGACCTCCATGCGGGAGAACAAATCCCACCCCATGTATGGGACCCTGATGGGACTTGGCAGCAGTGTAAGTGACCGTCTGCTTCACCCCAAGTGTGAGAAGGAGCGCTATCGCAAGTCCTTCCTTCCAACCGCGACCAGGCTGTATAATCTACATCAGACCAAGCGAAGATCACTCCGCACAGAGAACTAATGATTATGAATGTCCTCCTTCTTTCTTCTCTGTTCCTAAGCTGCTATGGACTCCTAGTATATCTTTCTCAGCATATGTGTGTCTACTACTTCTGAAATATTTACTGTGTATTATCCTGTATCTGTATTACTATGCAGCTGAAACATACTGAAATTTCCCCACTGTGGGACTATTAAAGGATTATCTTATCTTATCTTATCTTATAAGGTTGCTTTCTATCTCTAGTTCAGTTATGTCCTTCTTGTACACTGGGACCTAAAGCTACATACAATATTCTATATGTGGTTGTAGACTATAGATTAAGTTGCAATACTGGATATATTCTATAAGATGCTGTAGCACTATTTCTGAAAAAAGACAGTCCTTTTCCCCATCTTGGACAACCTCTTTTCAGTCATATGTTCATGCTTGTGTGCAAAAAATTTTTTATTTTTTTTATTGTATGGCGAGATATATGAAATAGATAAAGAACTGATGTTATCAGCTCCACATGTTAAATGGAAAGCTAGTCTTTTGAAGGTCAGACATTTACACGAGCAGACAAGATGCTAACACCATTATACTGTGCAGTAGGTGGTTTAAGCAGGTGTTGTTTGCCACTTACGTTGGTTTTTCTTATATTTCAGTGTGCTTTGTTTATGATCAGTGTTGCCGTTGATTGCACACAGTATCTCCTATGATACACTTATGTATTATTCATGTGACAATATTGCTGGCACTGTAGTAACTTTCCTTGTACTGGGAATGATTTTCAGCACCACATAGGGTCTTTTCCTCTTAAAATATCCGTACCATCTATTAAAAACTAAGAACCTTTAACAACAGAAAATTAACTGACTGGTTTATAGCTCAGGATTCTCACAAGAGGAAACAGAATGACTTTTATTGTGTACAATTTATTTTATAATAAAATCAGCATATATTATGCACCAAGTTATGTTAAAGAGGAAATAACATGAAATTATAATGGAAAAATGGTATGTAAGTTTTTCATGCAGGGAACACTTATTGCAGAGATATTTTTCTTAAACAAAAATGACCTTGATGAAAAATGTTTCGATTTGTAATTGTGTTTGTAATGTGCCGTCAGAACAGCTGGAAGTGGTATTTTCACTGATAACACTATTGATACACACATTTACAGGGCTCAGCATAAATGAGTACAGCCCCCTTTTGAAAAGTAAGATTTTAATCAGTATTTCACCAAACAGAAAACAATTTCCCAAATTTTAACCAGAGTTTCCTACAACATTTTCTTAAGCCATAACATGAAAGTAAGGTTAATAAAAGAACTTAAATTACAAAAGATTCAGTTTTACTCAAATTAGATAATGCAAAAATGAATACACCCCCCTCCCTATAAAAAAAAAACTCTACCTAGAATATTGCATGACTTCCATGATTTTTAAGTCTTTTAGGCATGGAATGAACAAATTGCAATATATTATAACATCTATATTTTTTCATTCTGCAAAAATGACCTCTTGGCAGATCATGTTTGCAGCGCCTTTAAGGTGCTAGTAAAGTAGAATTCCCTATGGAGCACCGACAAGTTAACATTCACTCCAGATGCTTCCTGCTCAGACACTGAGCAGATGTGACACTATTACGGCATGTTGCAGGTAGTCACTGACTTCTGCATCATTATAGAACATCACTTGTCATAAGGTGGCATTCACCCGAAGGAAGTTGGCGCTGTTTCTGGCACGATAACTCGCGGCAGAATCAACACTGAAAAAAAGACTCCCATTGATTTCAATAAGTTCTGTTTTCCACGTGGAACCCAATGAAATCAATAGGACAAAAAGACTCCCATTGATTTCAATGGGTTCCACATGGAAAACGGAACCCATTGAAGTCAAAGGGAGTCTTTTTTTCAGCGCTGATTCTGCCGCAAGTTATCGTGCCAGAATCAGCGCCAACTTCCTCCGGGTGAATGCCCCCTTAGAGGGTTTAACACTGAAATTCGGGAAGAAGTTAAGGAATAATTAGACTAACCTTTACTTGGATTCTTGTTAATAGGAATTTTTTAGTCTAAACTTTAGCTTTAGCGCCTAAGAATTGTGTTGTACTAATTTTTGCAATTCTTGAATTTGTTGAATTTGCAATCAATGGCCCACATTAGTGGGAGTATTTTGTAGTATGGTAACCCGCAGAAAATTGTGAAGATTCTGAATGAAAACTAAAGATAATCTCATAAATCTGTTGGGCTATACTCATGTATGCTGTGCCCTGTCTTTTTGTATCTCTATATAATTGTAATTGTTTAACTTGACGATCTTGGGCCTCAATGCAAAATCTTTAAAAGGGATCTTTACTTACCATGTGCAATATATAACATTCATCTGTTTGTATAGATGTGTGTTCTCTCAGACCTGTTTATTGTAAGTAAAACCTCTATATACAAAATGGTTTAAGATAATAAGTAGAGATGAGCGAACACTAAAATGTTCGAGGTTCGAAATTCGATTCGAACAGCCGCTCAATGTTCGTGTGTTCGAACGGGTTTCGAACCCCATTATAGTCTATGGGGAACAGATACTCGTTAAGGGGGGAACCCAAATCCGTGTCTGGAGGGTCACCAAGTCCACTATGACACCCCAGGAAATGATGCCAACACCTCTGGAATGACACTGGGACAGCAGGGGAAGCATGTCTGGGGGCATCTAACACACCAAAGACCCTCTATTACCCCAACATCACAGCCTAACAACTACACACTTTACACACTCAATACCACCTCTCTGACAGTAGGAAAACACCTTGAAACATGTGTATTTGGCACTTGCAGTGAGGAGAGCTTGTCACCAGCAGTGAATTTGGCCCTTGTAGTAAGTTGAGGTTGGCACCAACATTTGTTTTGAAAATCAGGGTGGATTGAGCCTCTAACCAGCAGAGTTTGGGCAAATTCATGGTGGAGGGAGCCTCTAAAACCCCCAGTTTGGACCAATTCATGGTGGAGGGAGCCTCTAACCAGCCCAGTGTGGGCAAATTCATGGTGGAGGGAGCCTCTAAAAAACCCAGTTTGGACCAATTCATGGTGGAGGGAGCCTCTAACCAGCCCAGTTTGGGCAAATTCATGGTGGAGGGAGCCTCTAAAAAACCCAGTTTGGACCAATTCATGGTGGAGGGAGCCTCTAACCAGCCCAGTTTGGGCAAATTCATGGTGGAGGGAGCCTCTAAAAACCCCAGTTTGGGCAAATTCATGGTGGAGGGAGCCTCTAAAACCCCCAGTTTGGACCAATTCATGGTGGAGGGAGCCTCTAACCAGCCCAGTGTGGGCAAATTCATGGTGGAGGGAGCCTCTAAAAAACCCAGTTTGGACCAATTCATGGTGGAGGGAGCCTCTAACCAGCCCAGTTTGGGCAAATTCATGGTGGAGGGAGCCTCTAAAAAACCCAGTTTGGACCAATTCATGGTGGAGGGAGCCTCTAACCAGCCCAGTTTGGGCAAATTCATGGTGGAGGGAGCCTCTAAAAAACCCAGTTTGGACCAATTCATGGTGGAGGGAGCCTCTAACCAGCCCAGTTTGGGCAAATTCATGGTGGAGGGAGCCTCTAAACAGCCCAGTTTGGGCAAATTCATGGTGGAGGGAGCCTCTAAACAGCCCAGTTTGGGCAAATTCATGGTGGAGGGAGCCTCTAACCAGCCCAGTTTGGACCAATTAATGGTGGAGGGAGCCTCTAACCAGCCCAGTTTGGGCAAATTCATGGTGGAGGGAGCCTCTAAACAGCCCAGTTTGGGCACATTCATGGTGGAGGGAGCCTCTAACCAGCCCAGTTTGGACCAATTAATGGTGGAGGGAGCCGCTAAACAGCCCAGTTTGGACCAATTCATGGTGGAGGGAGCCTCTAAAAACCCCAGTTTGGACCAATTCATGGTGGAGGGAGCCTCTAAAAAACCCAGTTTGGACCAATTCATGGTGGAGGGAGCCTCTAACCAGCCCAGTTTGGACCAATTAATGGTGGAGGGAGCCTCTAAACAGCCAAGTTTGGACCAATTAATGGTGGAGGGAGCCTCTAAAAACCCCAGTTTGGACCAATTCATGGTGGAGGGAGTCTCTAACCAGCCCAGTTTGGGCAAATTCATGGTGAAGGGAGCCTCTAAACAGCCCAGTTTGGGCACATTCATGGTGGAGGGAGCCTCTAACCAGCCCAGTTTGGACCAATTAATGGTGGAGGGAGCCGCTAAACAGCCCAGTTTGGACCAATTCATGGTGGAGGGAGCCTCTAAAAACCCCAGTTTGGACCAATTCATGGTGGAGGGAGCCTCTAACCAGCCCAGTTTGGGCAAATTCATGGTGGAGGGAGCCTCTAAACAGCCCAGTTTGGGCACATTCATGGTGGAGGGAGCCTCTAACCAGCCCAGTTTGGACCAATTAATGGTGGAGGGAGCCGCTAAACAGCCCAGTTTGGACCAATTCATAGTGGAGGGAGCCTCTAAAAACCCCAGTTTGGACCAATTCATGGTGGAGGGAGCCTCTAAAAAACCCAGTTTGGACCAATTCATGGTGGAGGGAGCCTCTAAACAGCCTAGTTTGGACCAATTAATGGTGGAGGGAGCCTCTAAACAGCCAAGTTTGGACCAATTCATGGTGGAGGGAGCCTCTAAAAACCCCAGTTTGGACCAATTCATGGTGGAGGGAGCCTCTAACCAGCCCAGTTTGGGCAAATTCATGGTGGAGGGAGCCTCTAAACAGCCCAGTTTGGGCACATTCATGGTGGAGGGAGCCTCTAACCAGCCCAGTTTGGACCAATTAATGGTGGAGGGAGCCGCTAAACAGCCCAGTTTGGACCAATTCATGGTGGAGGGAGCCTCTAAAAACCCCAGTTTGGACCAATTCATGGTGGAGGGAGCCTCTAAACAGCCCAGTTTGGGCAAATTCATGGTGGAGGGAGCCTCTAACCAGCCCAGTTTGGACCAATTAATGGTGGAGGGAGCCGCTAAACAGCCCAGTTTGGACCAATTCATGGTGGAGGGAGCCTCTAACCAGCCCAGTTTGGGCAAATTCATGGTGGAGGGAGCCTCTAAACAGCCCAGTTTGGGCAAATTCATGGTGGAGGGAGCCTCTAACCAGCCCAGTTTGGACCAATTAATGGTGGAGGGAGCCGCTAAACAGCCCAGTTTGGACCAATTCATGGTGGAGGGAGCCTCTAAAAACCCCAGTTTGGACCAATTCATGGTGGAGGGAGCCTCTAAAAAACCCAGTTTGGACCAATTCATGGTGGAGGGAGCCTCTAACCAGCCCAGTTTGGACCAATTAATGGTGGAGGGAGCCTCTAAACAGCCAAGTTTGGACCAATTAATGGTGGAGGGAGCCGCTAAACAGCCCAGTTTGGACCAATTCATGGTGGAGGGAGCCTCTAAAAACCCCAGTTTGGACCAATTCATGGTGGAGGGAGCCTCTAAACAGCCCAGTTTGGGCAAATTCATGGTGGAGGGAGCCTCTAACCAGCAGAGTTGGTGGAAATCAGGGTGGAGGGAGCCTCTAACCAGCAGAGTTGGGGGAAATCAGGGTGGAGGGAGCCTAGTATTAGCAGAATTGTGCAACGCTTATGGTGGATGAGTATGAGGATGCGGAGGAATTGGAGAGGTTGAGTACAGACATGGAGTTTCATGTTGGGGTGCTTTACACAGGTGGGCACAAAAATGACGGCTCTACCCAGTGGTGGTTCATTTTTATCAAAGTTAGCCGGTCGGCACTCTCAGCTGACAGACGGGTGCGCTTGTCAGTGATGATGCCACCGGCTGCACTGAACACCCTCTCAGATAGGACGCTGGCGGCAGGACAGGACAGCACCTCCAAGGCATATAGGGCAAGTTCAAGCCACAGGTCCAACTTCGACACCCAATACGTGTAGGGTGCAGAGGGGTCGGAGAGGACAGGGCTGTGGTCGGAAAGGTATTCCCGCAACATGCGCCTATACTTCTCACGCCTGGTGACACTAGGACCCTCCGTGGCGGCACTTTGGCGAGGGGGTGCCATCAAGGTGTCTCAGACCTTAGACAGTGTGCCCCTCGTTTGTGTGGACCGGTGAGAACTTGGTTGCCTACTGGAGGAACTGCCCTCCCTGCCGCCAACGTCACATGCTGGAAACATCTCCATCATATTCTGCACCAATTGCCTGTGGCAAGCATTGATGCGATTGGCCCTCCCCTCTACCGGAATAAAAGACGAGATGTTGTTTTTATACCGGGGGTCAAGGATAGCAAAGATCCAGTACTGGTTGTCCTCCATGATTTTGACAATACGCTTGTCGGTTGTAAAGCACCCCAACATGAACTCAGCCATGTCTGCCACAGTGTTAGTTGGCATGACTCCTCTGGCCCCACCGGAAAGTTCAATCTCCATTTCCTCCTCATCCTCCATGTCTACCCATCCGCGCTGCAACAATGGGACGATTCGAAGTTGCCCGGAAGCCTCCTGTATCACCATCACATCATCGGACAACTCTTCTTCCTCCTCCTCCTCCTCCTCCTCCTCCTCCATTAAACGCAGTGAAGCGGACAGATGTGTGGACCTACTCTCCAGCTGTGACGGATCGGATGCTATCCCTAACTCCTCTGTGTGATCTGCGTTATCCCTGATGTCAATCAGGGATTCTCTCAGAACACACAAGAGCGGGATTGTAAGGCTCACCATCGCATCCTCAGAGCTCACCCTCCTTGTGGACTCCTCAAAGACCCGTAGGATGTCACAAAGGTCTCTCATCCATGGCCACTCATGGATGTGAAACTGAGGCAGCTGACTTTGTGGCACCCTAGGGTTTTGTAGCTGGTATTCCATCAAAGGTCTCTGCTGCTCAACCACTCTATTCAACATCTGAAACGTTGAGTTCCAGCGTGTGGGGACGTCGCACAAAAGCCGGTGTTGTGGCACATGCAGGCGTTGCTGGAGAGATTTTAAGCTAGCAGCGGCTACTGTCGACTTGCGAAAGTGGGCGCACATGCGCCGCACTTTCACCAGTAGCTCTGGAACATTGGGGTAGCTCTTTAGGAAACGTTGCACCACTAGGTTGAAGACGTGGGCCAGGCATGGAACATGTTGGAGTCCGGCAAGCTCCAGAGCTGCTACCAGGTTCCGGCCGTTATCACAAACGACCATGCCTGGGCCCAGGTGCAGCGGCTCAAACCATATTGCCGTCTCATCGAGGAGGGCATCCCTCACCTCGGAGGCAGTGTGCTGTCTGTCCCCCAAGCTGATCAGCTTCAGCACAGCCTGCTGACGTCTACCAACGCCAGTGCTGCAACGTTTCCAACTCGTAGCTGGGGTCAATCTAACAGCGGAGGAGGAGGCGGTGGCGGAGGAGGAGGCGGTGGCGGAGGAGGAGGCGGTAGAGGAGGAGGAGGAGGTGGGTGTTCTTCTCGTGTCCCTGCCAGGAATGTTAGGCGGGGAGACGAGGTACACCGGGCCAGTTTGGGAAGCAGTCCCAGCCTCAACTACATTCACCCAGTGTGCCGTCAGTGAAATGTAGTGTCCCTGTCCGCATGCACTTGTCCACGCGTCGGTGGTCAAGTGGACCTTTGTGCAAAGCGCGTAACTAAGGGCCCGCCTGATGTTGAGTGACACGTGCTGGTGCAAGGCGGGGACGGCACACCGGGAGAAGTAGTGACGGCTAGGGACGGCATAGCGAGGTGCCGCAGTTGCCATCAGGTCCAGGAAGGCGGGAGTTTCAACAAGCCGGAACGCCAACATCTCCTGGGCCAGCAGTTTAGCGATGTTGGCGTTCAAGGCTTGCGCGTGTGGGTGGTTAGCAGTGTATTTCTGCCGCCGCTCCAATGTCTGAGAGATGGTGGGTTGTTGTAAAGAAACGCCTGATGGTGCCTTTGATGGTGCAGGAGAAGGAGATAAGACAGGACCAGGGGAGGATGAGGTAGAAGTCAACAAAGTGGCGGAGGCAGATGAAGTGGTGTCCTGGCTCGTCCTCTGGAGTGCATCGCCAGCACAGTCAGCAGTGGCAGTGGCAGAGGCAGAGGCAGTGGCAGAGGCAGTGGCAGTGGCGTGAACGGCAGGCGGCCTTTGTCCTGCCGTTGCTGCCTGCCACTGATTCCAGTGCTTGGATTCCAAATGACGGCGCATTGAAGTGGTGGACAGGTTGCTCTTCTCAGAGCCCCTAATCAATTTCGAGAGGCAAATTGTGCAGACAACACTATATCTGTCCTCGGCGCATTCCTTGAAAAAACTCCACACCTTCGAGAAACGTGCCCTCGAGGTGGGAGTTTTTCGGGGCTGGGTACGAACTGGAACATCTTGGGAGATTCCGGGTGTGGCCTGGCTTCGCCTAAGCTGCTGACCTCTGCCTCTGCCTCTAGCTACCCTTTTTGGTGCTGCACCTGCCTCAACATCCACACTACTTTCCCCGCTTGACATCCCCCCTGTCCAGGTCGGGTCAGTGTCCTCATCATCCACCACTTCCTCTTCCAACTCCTGTCTCATCTCCTCCTCCCGCACAATGCGCCGGTCAACTGGATGCCCTGACGGCAACTGCGTCACATCATCGTCGATGAGGGTGGGTTGCTGGTCATCCACCACCAAATCGAACGGAGATGGAGGAGACTCTAGTGTTTGAGCATCTGGACACAGATGCTCCTCTGTTAGGTTCGTGGAATCGTGACGTGGAGAGGCAGGTTGAGGGACAATGAAAGGAGCGGAGAACAGCTCTGGGGAGCAGGGACAGTTTGGGTTATTGTTCTGTAAAGCTTCGGAATTTTGGGAGGAAGGAAGACAAGACTGTTGGGTAATAGGAGGAGAGGAGGCAGAGTCTGACTGGCTGCTGGACAATGTGCTGTAAGCGTTCTCTGACAGCCATTGCAAGGCCTGTTCCTGGTTCTCGGGCCTACTAAGGTTTGTACCCTGCAGTTTAGTTAATGTGGCAAGCAACCCTGGCACTGTGGAGTGGCGCAATGCTTGCTGCCCCACAGGAGTAGGCACGGGACGCCCTGTGGCTTCACTGCTACCTTGCTCCCCAGAACCATTCCCCCGACCTCGCCCACGGCCTCGTCCACGTCCCTTTCCGGGAGCCTTGCGCATTTTGAATTCCTAGTTAGAAATTGGCACTGTATACCAGTAGTAAAAATTGTGGGTGCACGTAACCCCAATATATTCTTTGAATTACCAGTCAGAAACTGGCACTATATGGCAGTAGCAAGAAATGAGGGTATTTATAACCCCAATATATTCTTTGAATTCCCAGTCAGACAATGGCACTGTATACCAGTAGTAAAAATTGTGGGTGCACGTAACCCCAATATATTCTTTGAATTCCCAGTCAGACAATGGCACTATATACCAGTAGCAAGAAATGAGGGTATTTGTATTCCCAATATATTCTTTGAATTCCCAGTCAGACAATGGCACTGTATACCAGTAGTAAAAATTGTGGGTGCACGTAACCCCAATATATTCTTTGAATTCCCAGTCAGACAATGGCACTATATACCAGTAGCAAGAAATGAGGGTATTTGTATTCCCAATATATTCTTTGAATTCCCAGTCAGACAATGGCACTGTATACCAGTAGTAAAAATTGTGGGTGCACGTAACCCCAATATATTCTTTGAATTCCCAGTCAGACAATGGCACTATATACCAGTAGCAAGAAATGAGGGTATTTGTATTCCCAATATATTCTTTGAATTCCCAGTCAGACAATGGCACTGTATACCAGTAGTAAAAATTGTGGGTGCACGTAACCACAATATATTCTTTGAATTACCAGTCAGAAACTGGCACTATATGGCAGTAGCAAGAAATGAGGGTATTTGTATTCCCAATATATTCTTTGAATTCCCAGTCAGACAATGGCACTGTATACCAGTAGTAAAAATTGTGGGTGCACGTAACCACAATATATTCTTTGAATTACCAGTCAGAAACTGGCACTATATGGCAGTAGCAAGAAATGAGGGTATTTGTATTCCCAATATATTCTTTGAATTCCCAGTCAGACAATGGCACTGTATACCAGTAGTAAAAATTGTGGGTGCACGTAACCCCAATATATTCTTTGAATTCCCAGTCAGACACTGGCACTATATGGCAGTAGCAAGAAATGAGGGTATTTGTATTCCCAATATATTCTTTGAATTCCCAGTCAGACACTGGCACTATATGGCAGTAGCAAGAAATGAGGGTATTTGTATTCCCAATATATTCTTTGAATTCCCAGTCAGACAATGGCACTGTATACCAGTAGTAAAAATTGTGGGTGCACGTAACCACAATATATTCTTTGAATTACCAGTCAGAAACTGGCACTATATGGCAGTAGCAAGAAATGAGGGTATTTGTATTCCCAATATATTCTTTGAATTCCCAGTCAGACAATGGCACTGTATACCGGTAGTAAAAATTGTGGGTGCACGTAACCACAATATATTCTTTGAATTACCAGTCAGAAACTGGCACTATATGGCAGTAGCAAGAAATGAGGGTATTTGTATTCCCAATATATTCTTTGAATTCCCAGTCAGACAATGGCACTGTATACCAGTAGTAAAAATTGTGGGTGCACGTAACCACAATATATTCTTTGAATTACCAGTCAGAAACTGGCACTATATGGCAGTAGCAAGAAATGAGGGTATTTGTATTCCCAATATATTCTTTGAATTCCCAGTCAGACAATGGCACTGTATACCAGTAGTAAAAATTGTGGGTGCACGTAACCACAATATATTCTTTGAATTACCAGTCAGAAACTGGCACTATATGGCAGTAGCAAGAAATGAGGGTATTTATAACCCCAATATATTCTTTGAATTCCCAGTCAGACAATGGCACTGTATACCAGTAGTAAAAATTGTGGGTGCACGTAACCCCAATATATTCTTTGAATTCCCAGTCAGACAATGGCACTATATACCAGTAGCAAGAAATGAGGGTATTTGTATTCCCAATATATTCTTTGAATTCCCAGTCAGACAATGGCACTGTATACCAGTAGTAAAAATTGTGGGTGCACGTAACCCCAATATATTCTTTGAATTCCCAGTCAGACAATGGCACTATATACCAGTAGCAAGAAATGAGGGTATTTGTATTCCCAATATATTCTTTGAATTCCCAGTCAGACAATGGCACTGTATACCAGTAGTAAAAATTGTGGGTGCACGTAACCCCAATATATTCTTTGAATTCCCAGTCAGACAATGGCACTATATACCAGTAGCAAGAAATGAGGGTATTTGTATTCCCAATATATTCTTTGAATTCCCAGTCAGACAATGGCACTGTATACCAGTAGTAAAAATTGTGGGTGCACGTAACCCCAATATATTCTTTGAATTCCCAGTCAGACAATGGCACTATATACCAGTAGCAAGAAATGAGGGTATTTGTATTCCCAATATATTCTTTGAATTCCCAGTCAGACAATGGCACTGTATACCAGTAGTAAAAATTGTGGGTGCACGTAACCACAATATATTCTTTGAATTACCAGTCAGAAACTGGCACTATATGGCAGTAGCAAGAAATGAGGGTATTTATAACCCCAATATATTCTTTGAATTCCCAGTCAGACAATGGCACTGTATACCAGTAGTAAAAATTGTGGGTGCACGTAACCCCAATATATTCTTTGAATTCCCAGTCAGACACTGGCACTATATGGCAGTAGCAAGAAATGAGGGTATTTGTATTCCCAATATATTCTTTGAATTCCCAGTCAGACAATGGCACTGTATACCAGTAGTAAAAATTGTGGGTGCACGTAACCCCAATATATTCTTTGAATTCCCAGTCAGACAATGGCACTGTATACCAGTAGTAAAAATTGTGGGTGCACGTAACCACAATATATTCTTTGAATTACCAGTCAGAAACTGGCACTATATGGCAGTAGCAAAAATAGTGGGTGTATATAGCCCCAATTCTATTGCTAGGGGACTTGCAGGGTATTTCTGGGGTGAAGGTGGGGGGGCACACCGTTGGAACGGGTATCGGGGGTATATATCGGGTATACGGGAATTCACTGACAGTGTATTCCATTCAGGATCCTGGGAAAGCTGGGTTGCGGCGATTGAGCCCGTCAGTGCCACGTTACACTGACAAGCTTCTCCCTGGAATTTAGCTCTTATAAGAGCTGTTGGTTGTCTTCTCTTTCCTATCCTAGCCTGTCCCTGCCACCCAGAATCTAAGCCCTAGCTAGCTGGACGGAAACCTCCGTCCTCGGTGAATTGCAAGCTCAGAATGACGCGAACCTGGGCGGCGCTGTTCTTTTAAATTAGAGGTCACATGTTTTCGGCAGCCAATGGGTTTTGCCTACTTTTCTCAACGTCACCGGTGTCGTAGTTCCTGTCCCACCTACCCTGCGCTGTTATTGGAGCAAAAAAGGCGCCAGGGAAGGTGGGAGGGGAATCGAGTAATGGCGCACTTTACCACGCGGTGTTCGATTCGATTCGAACATGCCGAACAGCCTAATATCCGATCGAACATGAGTTCGATAGAACACTGTTCGCTCATCTCTAATAATAAGATATCAGAAAGTGATACACCAACTAGCCTTTTATGTCTATGTGAGACCATTCACCGGGGAAGGTTTAATATTAGGGATTATGTTAAATAAAAACTTTTTTCTATTTTTTTTTTATTTATTTTTTTTTGCTTCTAAAATAACTTTGTTTTCCTTTCCTTCCATTTTTATGTTGGTGACTAGGGTTGAGCAGATCTCGAAATTTCAGGATCGTTTTTAAAATCCGATTTACGATCATTTTTCCAGCTGATCTCGATCGTGATCATGAAATTTGCTCGATCGCCGATCAGGATCCAATCTTTCCCGATCCTGGTCTCTCAACCCTAGTAATGATGTATACACGAATAGGGTTGAGACAATCTTGAGATAACCTCCGACCTCGATTCCACCGGAAAAGATCGAAATCGTAATTCCGATCGTGAAATTTACTCGATCGCTGATCGGAATCTGATCTTTTCCATTGTCGATCGCTCAATCCTATTGGTGACACATTACTTTATTTTTGTTGTCTTAAGCTTACTTTTTTATGCTACATTTTTTTTTTTTTTTTACTGATTGCCCCTGTAGCTGGGACTAATGTATCACTCACTATGGTATAACTAATGAAACCATGTTTAAAAAGCACTTTTTATGGTGATCACTTTGACTATTATATTAGCACAAGTAAATTGAAAAGACAGTAAACATTTACACACGTGGACAAAATTGTTGGTACCTCAGTAGATATAGACATTGCCTAATTATAATAATAATTTATTATGACTACCAGGAATCTATAATAATGCAGATCAAATAGTCACAATAAATGTATAAGGGCAGCATGGTGGCTTAGTGGCTAGCACTGCAGCCTTGCAGTGCTTGAGTCCTGGGTTTGAATCCTGTCAAGGACAACATCTGCAAGGAGTTGGTATGTTCTCCCCGTGTTTTCGTGGGTTTCCTCTGGGTACTCCAGTTTCCTCCCACACACCAAAGACATACTGATAGGGAATTTAGATTGTGAGCCCTATATATGGGATAGTGACTGTCAATATCTGTAAAGTGCTGTGGAATATGATGGTGCTATATAAGTAAGCATAATAAATATATTACATTACACTGTGTTGAAGAACACTTACATCTTACCAGGACGCACATTGTTCTTGCAGTATATACAAGAACATACTCAATGTTATCTTTATGTTTATGGTGAGATAACTGGAACTGGGTGGCATTTGTATCTACATATTCAGAAGTTAGCAACAAGTGTGAGAGAGTGAAGGGTGTGGTCTGGGAGGACAAGTATATTCCAGCCAGGCACCTAAAGGGTGTTTGGTAAAGACCAACACTAGGGAGGTCAGCTGACTAATCACGGCCTGATAAAGTCTGTGTGTGAGAATAGGGAAGTGTGGCACCACAATGACAGAGCTGACCTTTTCATACTGAACATACAAAGCAGGTACTGTGCCACCCGTTGTTGTTGCCAAGGTGGAAGTCTGGTAGCCAGGCTTCTGTATAGACAGGCAAAATTTGTTTGTGTTTAGTTTAGGTCTCATCCAAGAAGGGTTTTGTTTTGGTTATTTGTGCCTTTGCAAAGGCAATTGATGCCCTGCGAGTGAATAAAGCCTGAACCTGCAATCCAGTGTCTGTGTCCCTGTGTCCTGCACTGCTACCAGTGGGCGGTTCCCCACTAGCTGGGCGGTTCCCCACACAAGGTAGCAGATTGGTAGATATTGGACTATGCTGGAGAAATATCTACTGCATGTTAATGGACTTAAATTATTGCTTAATTTCTAATTTGAGAAAGAAGCTCTTTTTCTCTGATATTGCTCAAAGAGCAGTAGACAGTTATATTTAACCATCCCCTAAGAAGAGTTGTTTTCCCTGTCTTGGTTGCATAAATTTTTCTCTAATGAGAAAAGTTAGTTTGTTTTTTCTTTAAATTCTGTTACCAAACATTTTTTTTTTTAAATTAACCATTATATGACTTGTGAGTCAGACTATGTGGAATATACACTCACCGGCCACTTTATTAGGTACACCTGTCCAACTGCTCGTTAACACTTAATTTCTAATCAGCCAATCACATGGCGGCAACTCAGTGCATTTAGGCATGTAGACATGGTCAAGACAATCTCCTGCAGTTCAAACCGAGCATCAGTATGGGGAAGAAAGGTGATTTGAGTGCCTTTGAACGTGGCATGGTTGTTGGTGCCAGATGGGCTGGTCTGAGTATTTCAGAAACTGCTGATCTACTGGGATTTTCACGCACAACCATCTCTAGGGTTTACAGAGAATGGTCCGAAAAAGAAAAAACATCCAGTGAGCGGAAGCTCTGTGGGCGGAAATGCGTTGTTGATGCCAGAGGTCAGAGGAGAATGGCCAGACTGGTTCGAGCTGATAGAAAGGCAACAGTGACTCAAATAGCCACCCGTTACAACCAAGGTAGCCAGAAGAGCATCTCTGAACGCCGCACAGTACGTCCAACTTTGAGGCAGATGGGCTACAGCAGCAGAAGACCACACCGGGTGCCACTCCTTTCAGCTAAGAACAGGAAACTGAGGCTACAATTTGCACAAGCTCATCGAAATTGGACAATTGAAGATTGGAAAAACGTTGCCTGGTCTGATGAGTCTCGATTTCTGCTGCGACATTCGGATGGTAGGGTCAGAATTTGGCATCAACAACATGGAAGCATGGATCCATCCTGCCTTGTATCAACGGTTCAGGCTGGTGGTGGTGGTGTCATGGTGTGGGGAATATTTTCTTGTCACTCTTTGGGCCCCTTGGTACCAATTGAGCATCGTTGCAACGCCAAAGCCTACCTGAGTATTGTTGCTGACCATGTCCATTCCTTTATGACCACAATGTACCCAACATCTGATGGCTACTTTCAGCAGGATAATGCGCCATGTCATAAAGCTGGAATCATCTCAGACTGGTTTCTTGAACATGACAATGAGTTCACTGTACTCCAATGGCCTCCACAGTCACCAGATCTCAATCCAATAGAGCATCTTTGGGATGTGGTGGAACGGGAGATTCGTATCATGGATGTGCAGCCGACAAATCTGCGGCAACTGTGTGATGCCATCATGTCAATATGGACCAAAATCTCTGAGGAATGCTTCCAGCACCTTGTTGTATCTATGCCACGAAGAATTGAGGCAGTTCTGAAGGCAAAAGGGGGTCCAACCCGTTACTAGCATGGTGTACCTAATAAAGTGGCCGGTGAGTGTATATGTTATCCTGTCCTTGCCAGTTGTTGTCGGGTAGACCACATGGGATCTACAAGCTGATTTCAGCCAACACCATTACACAATACTTAAAGGGGTTGTCCCATAACAAGTATCCTATCTATGCTGCTTGTTGATGTGAATTTAAGACTTTTCCTAAATACACTGCTTCAGCAAAGCTGCTTTGTTTGGCCCGCTGCTTAATTTATTCACTTCATTGTTGACACTGCATTTCTATGGCCCTTGGAATTATCTGCTCAATTGTCAAGTGATGTAGCTGCTTGCTCTCGGGGGAAGGAGGAGGGGCTAAGTGCACGGGAGCGAGCCTGTGTCTGTAGCTGTTCCTGTGTCTGCACCACACATGTGACCTAGCTTCCTGCTCTCAGATAAAGGAGGGGGGGAAATGAGTGCTTCTTTCTTGTATAAAAGTCTAAATCGTAGTGGGACCTTGTCCCTTAGCCCACTAGGATTTAGCCGACTCTATATAGAACAAGCTAAATCCAAGTGTTATAGGACCTTTGATGACATCACAGGCCCTTCAGTCGTCCCATAGGATCACGCTATCTGGTGGGCGGAGCTACACACTAATTGGGGGCGGGGCTAAACTAGAGGTAGTCAGACAGTGTGGATTTGCATATGAAACCCCGCCCACCAATTGACGTCGAAAAACCGGAAGAAAGAAGTCTTTGCAGCAGCAAAGACTGGTGAGCAAGGGACATGGGAATACCCCTTTAAGAAGAAATGCAATCTTCCTGTCTCTAAATATTTTACAAAAGCTAAACTTGGAGAAAGGGATCTGAGATTTTACATTTTTGACTCCATCCATGTACAGCAAAGAGGTGGCAAAGAATTTTAAATGCTCAAACTATGTGTGTTACAATGGATACATAAATGAAATAAGATTAGACTTAATGGTCTGAATGTAATGGTTCAGCAGACAACCATGAGATGCTGTAATATCAGTAATGTAGTGATCCCAGTTTTGAGTGCACTACAGGTATATGGCTATTAATTCTAATATTTTTTTAATGGGGTTGGCCACTTTCAGACCAATATTGAGAGACAAATGTTATTGTTTGTAGAATAAAAAGATGTACAATTTTCCAATATACTTTCTGTATCAATTCCTCACAGTTTTCTAGTTCTTCTTGTCATTCATTTTGTTATGTCTAGTGGCCACAGGCATGCGTAGTCGGTTCTGCCCCAGGCCTGATGGAAGAGCTGACTGCGCATGCCTAGAACTAATTTGCATGCAGAAGAAAACCAGGATTTCTACCGAATGGTGGCACGAAGAAGACATCTAAAGGTAGGAGAATACTAGCCTTTCTTAAGGATATTCCCTATGTGTTAGGGAGAAAAATGGGATTGGATCCCTTTAACTTTCTTTCATGGTATCTTATTAAGATGGCTACTATGTTAATGGCATTTTGTATGCATATTGGCCGTTAATATTATTTTATGATGTTCCTGAGGTTTGGTAGCACAGTGCCTTTCGCCAAAATGGCCGCCGTCATAAAACTTGTGTAATGCACATGTTGCATCGAGACAAAGGCTCTGGTGAGTTTTTTTCCTGACATGTGCAGTAGCGCTACCAGTCAGCAGAGAATATCATGTAGTCATTTAGTAATCAGCCAGTTTCCATTTTGGGTGAGCTATTGGACTATAAATAACATAATAACATATACTTGACTTTTTAATTAACATATTGTTCACACTTTTTTGTGTATTGTGGACACATGGGGAGATATTAATGAATTTTTACCTTACACATATACTGAGGTCACAATTATATGAATTGTTTACATGGTATGGTAGCATACATATTTGTATTTTGGATATGCATTTGTCACAGTATCACTGTGGATGTATTGTATATGAGGCATTATTTTTAAATTATCTATTATATCTAATTAAAAGTGCTCAAATGGATTGATTGTATTTCACTATAAATGTTTGGTATATGCACTATGGTCTTTGCCTGAAAATGGCACTATGGAAGAGCAAATCATTGCACAGATGGGTGAATAAAGTTTTAATTCCTTTGCTTTTTCTATGTATGGTGTGCTGCTATTTTTTGGGATTTTATTCTATTATCCTGTATGTTGGTCATTATTCTCAGTATCTGTTCTGACATATGGATACAGGACAATACTCTAGTCCTGTACGCTGGGTATAATTCTACAGTTTGTATTTTTACCTATTTTTGTTTAGTTTCAGGTATAGGGCTATGTTCACACATTGTGGCTTAAAACAGTGTAGAGATGTTTTCTGCACAGTAATAAATAGATTTTGTAGGTAAACAGCTATATTACACACAAAATTGTGTTACCAGCTACATAGTCAGCCAGGGTGGACTGGCCCACTGGCGAATACCCCGGTGGTCCCCAAGCCCCGACTATTAGTCCTGATTTTGTGCATTCAAATGCATTGGTCAGGGTCCCGATCGGGATAGTCAGGGGCCGGGTGAACATTTATGCCAGCCCTGTAAAGTCCCTGCGCTGACATAGATGACTATGGACGGGTCGTGATGACATTACTACATCACGCCCCGTGCACAGGTCCTGCTCTGGAGCCACTAGGAGGGAGAGACCTTGGCGTCAGGATTCAATGGGGGAACGTGGATAGGTGAGTAAAGGTTGTATTATTTTATAAGTGATAAAAGGGCATGACAGCTAAAAAAAAAGGGGGGCGCACATTTATAATAATTCCCCCACTACATTTACTATTAATAATTCCTTTTTATAAATCCCTCCCTATATAATAGCTCCCCTAGTCTTATTAATAATAGTCTCTCTTTATAAATATATATTAGTAAGGCTAGGGGAGCTATTATACAAGGAGGTATTTATAAAAAGGAATTATTAATAGTAAATCTAGTGGGGGAACTATTATTAATGGGGTGGGGAAGGTAATAGTTCCCCTAGCTTTTTTAATAATAGATCCTCCTTAGGGAGCGTTCCCACTACAGCCTCCGTCCGCCCCGGGGTTTCCGTCCTATACCCTGGGAAAAATGGACAGAGGACTGCTTCCCGGCAGTCAAATTAATAACCCATTCATTTGAATGTTTTTTTTTTTTTTTTTTTTTTTTTTTAAAGCTAAGCACCAGTGTCCATATGCAGTCTCTCTGCCTGGAAACCTTTTTTTTTTTTTTTTTCCTTGCACGGACACAAAGTCCTGCATGTCTGAAAAAATGGTTTTGAGGTGGAAAGGATGCATACGGACATCCGATATACTGGGGGCAGATAATGCCCGTCACATCGATTGCTCCTCTGCAGATCAGCTTTTCCTCGACAGAGCAGCTACAGGTAATGGTAACCGTGTGCACTTGTGATCCAGGGTGTATTAGTAGGTTTAGGTAGTGCGTTGGTGCACATGTTATAATGGGTGAGTAGCATGGCTCCCGACATGTTATTACCTTTAGTTGCCCTGTCTCTGTACTGCTGATCTGCAGGGTTTCTGATGGAGGGCCCCTAAGAAACAATACCACTGGGGGCCCTAGACATCCCAATCAGCAATCCTATGTAAAATGCAAAGCAAAGGTATGTTCAGCAGCCCTGTATAAAATATGGAGAATTGAAAATGTGTTTTACTGTTTAGTACAGAAAATCTCTTAACATATGGTAAATTAATCCATAGACCCTCATTCATGCTATGGAGACAAAACAAAAGTGTCCAATGAGGCAGGATCCGCCTATGCCACTATCCATCAGTGCATTTAAACTAACTGATGGTGTGAAACTACCAAATAGACTGTTCAACACAATTCTGAACACAATATAATGTTGATAAAGTTTATAAAAATATGGCTGCTTTGCTAGATCTACTACCAATGTGGCTATGGCTAATTGTTTGCTGACCATCTATGTGTGCTGGCCACTCCTGCCAATTTGAACTCACAACGTGCATCGATTTTAACTTTTTTTTCCAGGACCAGTTTAAATGCTCAATCCATTCTACTTGAGATACTTAAATATCTGGACATGTCCTGCCAAGATCACAAAAAAGGTATCCAATAAAGTGTCCCTGTGTTTCCTTTTGAGCTTGTGTACATGGAAAAGTCTAATCCAAGTTGGCAACGTCCTTTTGACTGTTGTCACTTTTTGAACATTTTCAGGACACCAACTTTATTCAAGCACCAGTCTCTGTTCCAAAAATGTATGGATGACTGTATTGATCAACGAGCTATATGCTTTCCAGAAAGCCATTGTTCAGATTGATAGTTAAGCCATTCTCTTTCATTTTAGTTATCTTCTTGCCAGTATCTTTCAGCATATACAGATATGAAAAGACTTAATTGATCTCCAGTTTAGTTAACTAATGTGATTTCTCATGAAACTAAGTCAACACAATATCACACCATGCAAACACAGCAATTCACACCTCCCCTTCAAACACAGAGTGATCATACATAGACACACATAGGATAGTTAACATATGCTATTTTGTTAACTTAGTAGGAGATCATTTTTCTATATAAGCATGTATATCCAAAAAGACAACTAAGGGAGAACACATCTTTAACTTAACTTAGTAACTTAGTATTATTTCCCCTGGTATGTTTATTATTTATGTGAGCTACTTAATATATTGTAACAACAAATAATTTCTATGGACTTTTATTATCGCCCAAGACAGCACCCCTGTGAGTAGGACAACCCATCCTTGACAGGAAACTTGAAAATAAAGAAAGTTCACATACCTCAGTTCAGGTTTCCTGTTATCCCAACGGTTGATCCTGGGCATACTACTCACACCCAGGGCTAAGGACAGAAAGCAGATGCCTGATGCTCCTGATCCTTGTGGAGCATAGCTCATTTTATCACACTGCCTGATACCAAGTTTATCCTAGTCTTTTTTGTGGAGCACTTCCACTGCCAGGACCATGTCGGGCAGCAGACATTCCATAATGCCTAGGGCTTTCTCATTAGTGCTGCTTGAGGGGCTCCATGTAATGGGCGGCAGTTCCGCATGCCTTTTAGACTTCTGCTGAGATTGTAGTATTTCCAAAGTCCTTAAGAATTTTGCTCCTGGTAGAGTCTGAAGTCACTTCCAGTTTATGTCACATCTGATGGCAGGTGATGTCACTTCTGGTTTAAAATGTCACTTCTGGTGGCATCTAATCTTATTTCTGTTTGGAATGCAGGCTGGAAGTGAACAGTTGGGGGCCAGCTATTGCTGTGGGAGCATTGTGGTAGAAGCATCTGATGTCATTTCCGATACACATGCTTGCCAGAGGGGGAGGGGTGGAGCTACAGGTGGCAGGCGATTTAAAAATAGACACAGACAAGGTAACCCACCTGCAACATTATGTCTGAAGCATCAGAAATCCAGAAGAGCACCAACACTGGAGAAAACCCTTTGGAGAAATATTTCAGATAGGAGATCTTCTACCAGAATATTAATTGGCAGTTTTCTTTGCTTTTTAGACTAAACTGGCCAAGAAGCAGAGTTCAGGTTCTAGCTCCAGAGCCAGATTATATGGCGTTTGTAAAAGATCACTTTCTGCCTGTTACCCAAAGCTTTTGTGCCATTATTGTTTGGGAAAGATTGTGTCATAGCTAAGAAGATCAGACAGTGTATTTCTTTAGCTTATACTTCCCAGTCTTTGTCCCTTCTGGAGGGTTTTGGTGCCCATTCTACCAAGGCTGTAGCTACCTTTTGGCCAGAGAGGGCAAATGCCTCTCTGGCCCAGGTCTGTGGGGCAGCAACTTGGAGCCCTCCTGACATGTTTTTTAGACATTATTGTCTCAACTTGAATTTCCACTCAGACTTGGCCTTTGATAGAACAGTGCTTCGAGCTATAGTCCCTCCCTAGGCTCTTCTAGTTTAGTTTTGGAGGGTTGCTGTTATAGGCGATGATAAAACCAGAATTACACTTAAGGATAATTGTTTTTCTCGAAGCCCAAAAATGTATTCCCACCCCTCTTTAGTTTGCATTATGTTTATTATTTCTCACCCAGTGGGGTGTTGATATAGGAAAAGTAACCATAGGGACATAACTTTCCAGATTGGGTCCTTTGTCCTAACTTTGTCCTTTATCTTTTTTTATAACCCTTTTCCTTAATTTTTCACTACTTCAGGTTTACTTCTGAGGTGTGGTGGGGGTGTGATCTTTTTATATCGTTAGATTTCCTGCCAGGGATGGGTGGTCCTACCCACAGGGGTGTTGTCAAGGGGTTCGAGAAAAACAATTACCTGTAAGTGTTATTCTGTATTTCTAGATTAATTAATCATTATCTAACTTGTTGACATTGAATACTCATGGACATGTTCATAATGCATTTATACTGTTTTATAAAGTAACACCTACATGTATATTGATTAGGCTGTGCTTATTTTACCGGTATATTTTGCCACGTGCTTTATTAGCAATAATGTGTTCCTCATATGCTCTGTCTACCTTTTATTCACACGCTAACATATATATGATTCAGTGATATTGGTACCATAGGCAGCATGTTAAAAGTTCTTATTCAGTTCTTAGCTTCTGCCAATCATCCCTCCTACAGCTTCTATTAACGGAGCATAAGAAATGAGTCTGGCAGAGGTCATGGTGTGCCCCATTAACTTCATTAGCATAGGATACCAAATAGCATAAGCTGCTCTGTGAACCATTACTGGGATTTTTACACTTCTCCAAGTGCTGACTGATGGCTTGTACATGTTAATGCGTCTCTGCCTTTTTGTTCTCTCTATCACAATGCTTCTTAGGATTTCACTTAATGGGCTCCCCGGATCATATCACCTTAGTCCAGGCAATTTCTCTTCTAATTCATTAGAATGGGCATTAAACTGGTTAACCATTTAAGCTCCAAGAGATCTTAGTTCCTAGAAAGGACATTAGCATAAAAAGTGCTGCTGCTTCAATCCCACTGAAGTGTGTAAGATCAAGATGATAATAAAAGGCAGTGAGACTGGCTCCAAAATAAATGAGTCGAAGAAAGCTGACATGGCTTTTTTTTGCTTAAATTGATCCCATTTAGGATAAAATCATTTCGAGCAACAGGAGGCCAGCAGGCAGCTTATGACACTCACCATAGATATAACCATCAGTAGCAGAGGGCTGATTTGAAGAACTTACCACATGAATGTATAATGTATATCATCAAAGCTACTCGGAGTGGTGTGCATGTGTCAATACTTTAGCTGACTACTGTTAGATTTTTTTTTGCAGGTCTCTACAGCTTTTTGGAACATTTTGTATTTTGTCTGCACTTTTTTAGAAACAGACTTGTGATGGGAGTCTGAAAGGTTATGAATCTATAAGTTTTTTTTGTAAGTAACCAGGTCTCTTGTAAAAATGGAGCATTGATGTAGCCTACAGTGTATATATAATGTTTTTAACAAAGTCTATGGTAAATTGACACAGTAATGTTTCATGAAGCCAAGAACTAAGATATTGGATGTGACCAGATGTGATAAAACCATGTTTTGGGGTATCACGTCTGACTTATTGTTTGTGTGGAATGTTAAAGGGAACCCGTCACTGGCGAAGTGCAATGTAATCTGCATCCTGCATGTTATAGAGCAGGAGTAGCTGAGCAGATTGATATATTCAGTACCGTATTTTACGGACTATAAGGTGCACCGGACTATAAGGCGCATTACCCATAAGCGCCTTATAGTCCTGCCTAGGTTCATATATAAGGCGCACCGAACTATAAGGCGCAACGCTGTCCGGTGCGCCTTATATGCGATTGAAAGCGGCGGCACGCCGACTTTGCCGGCGGCCGCTTAACCCCCCGCGTGCCAGCCGCTTCTATTCATTTCAATGGCACGCTTCCATTGAAATGAATGGAAGCGCTCGGCACATGAGGAGTTAAAGAGATTCTACCATTAAAAGAAGTTCTTTCCTCTGACCATGTCGGAATAGCCTTAAAAAAAGGCTATTCATCTCCTACCTTTTGCCATAGCCCACGCCGCCTTCTTCCTCAGCTGTGTCCGCCCCTTCTGTGTCTTCTTTGGGCCTCATGGATGACGCATGCGCAGTTGGCCCTAACAGGCTCTCGCAGCCAGAGCCGACTGCGCATGCGTCATCCATGAGGCCCAAAGAAGACAACACAGAAGGGGAGGACACAGCTGAGGAAGAAGGCGGCGTGGGCTATGGCAAAAGGTAGGAGACGAATAGCCTTTTTTAAGGCTATTCCAACATGGTCAAGAGGAAAGAACTTCTTTTAATGGTAGATTCCCTTTAAGTGACCGCTGCCGGCAAAGTCTGCCTGCCGCTTCCATACATTGCAATGGGAGCGCGCTATTCAAATAGTATTCGCGCATCTCTAACTTCAATTGTAAGAAGTTACAATTGAAGTTAGAGATGAGCGAATACTATTTGAATAAATAGGCGCACCGGACTATAAGGCGCACTTTCAATTTCTGAGGAAATCGTAGTATTTTATGTGTGCCTTATAGTCCGGAAAATACGGTATACTTTATATTTTATTCATGGAAATCTCTCTCTTTTCAGGAAGGCGGTCATATCAACCATTGACAGTTACCTCTATTTGCAAAGGCATAGGGGGAGGCTGTCAGTCACTAATAGGACTGCCTCTTTGACTTCATACCAAAGAAAGAGCAAAGATTTCAATGACTCCATGACAATTTATATAGAACATTTTCTCATAACATGATGACTGCAGACTGCACTGCATTTTCTTGGTTACAGGTACCTTTTAAGTCCAGTAGCTATCCCGCTTCAACATAGTGAGTGAGTTTTTACCAAAGTTCATTCTCATGGTATTAAAAATTCTGCAGTGCAAATTGACCTGTACTGCAGGTTTTCAACAAAAGCAGGTACTTTTATGCCGTGGACTTTACCCACGATTGTCAAACTCCAGTAAGCAATGCAAACATTGACAATATTGGCATCTTCACATGTATGGCATTCACATGTATGGCACTAATAAGTATTAACTGTGCAGAATACTGCAGCTTTCTCCCATTTTAGTGAATGGGATTATGCTTTCATATATTACACCACTAGCATGAAGTATCATCTAAAACTGATCTTATTGTTAAAAACTTGGATTGAAAGGGTATTTTCCATGAACATAACTATACTTAAGTTTGTTTTTTTTAATGTAGATTGTGAGTAGAGATGAGCGAACAGTGTTCTATCGAACACATGTTCGATCGGATATCAGGGTGTTGGCCATGTTCGAATCGAATCGAACACCGCGTGGTAAAGTGCACCAAAATTCGATTCCCCTCCCACCTTCCCTGGCACCTTTTTTGCACCAATAACAGCGCAGGGGAGGTGGGACAGGAACTACGACACCGGGGGCATTGAAAAAAATTGGAAAAAGTCATTGGCTGCCGAAATCAGGTGACCTCCATTTTAGACGAATAGTGGATTTCAAATCCGGGTCATATGAGAATGTGAACTTTGTGACTATGAGACAGGGATAGCTGTACAGGCAGGGATAGCTAGGGATAACCTTTATTTAGGGGGGAATGTTATTAAAATAACTTTTTGGGGCTCTATCGGGTGTGTAATTGTGATTTTTGTGAGATAAACTTTTTCCCATAGGGATGCATTGGCCAGCGCTGATTGGCCGAATTCCGTACTTTGGCCAATCAGCGCTGGCTCTGCTGGAGGAGGCGGAGTCTAAGATCGCTCCACACCAGTCTCCATTCTGGTCCGACCTTAGACTCCGCCTGCTACATCAGAGCCGAGGGTGCGCTTGAACCCTTGTGCAGCCTCGGCTCTGCTACATCAGAGCCGAGGGTGCGCTTGAAACCTTGTGCACACTCTGCTTCATCAAGCTAATAGAATGCATTGGCCAGCGCTGATTGAAGCAGAGCTGAATCTGTGTGCTTAGCTCAACTACTCCACCGGTGTAGTTGAGCTAAACACACACATTCAGCACTGCTTCATCACGCCAATAGAATGCATTGGCCAGCACTGATTGGCCAGAGTATGGAATTCGGCCAATCAGCGCTGGCTCTGCTGGAGGAGGCGGAGTCTCTAATATCTGATGTAGCAGTGCCGCGTGTGCATCAGATGTGTAGTTGAGCAGAACTGGCTCAGCACTGCTAAGTCTCTGCATTCGCATAGGAATGCATTGGCCAGCCTTCGGCCAATCAGCGCTGGCTCTGCCGGAGGAGGCGGAGTCTAAGGTCGGACCTGAATGGAGACTGGTGTGGAGCGATCTTAGACTCTGCCTCCTCCAGCAGAGCCAGCGCTGATTGGTCGAGTTCCGTACTCTGGCCAATCAGCACTGGCCAAAGTTAGCTTGCGAAAATCGCAAACTGACAGGGATTTCCATGAAATAAAGTGACTTTTATGCCCCCAGACATGCTTCCCCTGCTGTCCCAGTGTCATTCCAGGGTGTTGTTATCATTTCCTGGGGTGTCATAGTGGACTTGGTGACCCTCCAGACACGGATTTGGGTTTCCCCCTTAACGAGTATATGTTCCCCATATTATACATAATAATGGGGTTATAAAACTTCAATAAAACCCTATTATACATATAATGGGGTTCGAAACCCATTCGAACACTCGAACAGTGAGCGGCTGTTCGAATCGAATTTCGAACCTCGAACATTTTAGTGTTCGCTCATCTCTAATTGTGAGCCCCACATAGAGCTCACAATGTACATTTTTCCCTATCTGTATGTCTTTGGAATATGGGTTGGAAATCCATGTAAACTCAGGGAGAACATACAAACTCCTTGCAGATGGTTCTTTGCCCATGGTGGGATTTAAACACCAGGACTCCAGCACTGCAAGGCTGCAGTGCTAACCACTGAGCCACCATGTGGCTCCAACTATACTTAAGTTTGTAGACAATTGAAATATTTCTGAAATACAGGTAATTAAAAATTTGAAGATTTAAATGATTTTCTCGGTGGTGACTTATGCCTTAATCTGGCACTGTGGCACTGAAAGAGGCACTATGCTTCATATCTGGTGGGAATGTGATGCCCTCCGGCCTTTCTGGGATGCATTTTTCTCCCTTTATTCTAGGGTGTGTGAACACTCCATTGTTGTTACTCCCCATTTGGCATTGTTGTCAGTTATTCCCGGCAAGATTTCCAAGATCAAGAAGGACCTTTTGGGGCATTTCCTCATGACCACCAGAGCCGTTATTCCGAGACATTGGCGCAGCTCTAAACTGCCCTCTCTGCTTGACTTCTTGCAGGAACTTCTCCTCATATGGAGAATGGAAGCCCTAGTCGCGGAGGACTCTCTCGACTACTCATGGTTTGAATGGCTCTGGAGGCCCTGGGTGATCTTCCAGGAGACTTCTGATTTCTCTTTTTCTTTCTTCTGATCAGAGTCTGGCTGCTCTTCTATATTTTTTGTTTTTTCTCCCCTTTTCTCTTCTCTCTTCTCCCTATTCGGTCTTCCCCATTCGTTTGTGTCTTATCTTGTCTGTCATTAGTGGTTTTATCTGGTTGTCGTCTCCCTCTTCCCTTTTTTGTTCTTGTTTTTTATTATTGCCTTTTGCTCTGATGGGCCCGTTTTGGCCCTCTTTTGCCTTATTTTATCTGCCTTGGCAATGTATATGTTGTGTCATACAATATTGGTCGAGGGAATCCCCCTTGCTCTCTCATGCTACTTAGGGCTTGCGCGCCCTTTTCAGTACCCTCATTATTTGTGTTCTGTTCTTATGTTATAAAACTTCAATAAAACCCTATTATACATAAAAACCCATTTAAATAACTCATTTTCTAATTTCATAGGCTCCCCAATGACTTCTTTACATTCAGGGTTAGGGGGATATCATCAATCCTTGGGGAGAGACCACCATTTAGGTGTGTGGAGACTTATTAAGCCTTTAGCAAGGGACCATGGGAAGAATATGCAAATCTGTCTTCCATGATGTAATTAGGAGGTCAGGTGGCTCAGTGTTGCAAACCAATAGAGGGTGCTCACTGGTGTTAAATTCAAGTTACATTGAAGTTCAGTAGATTTCCCTGCCTTTTGAATAATAGGGCACTCTCATACCCACAGCTGATTGAGTGGTTTATTGGATTAGAATCTTGTCCATGGCTAATGGACATTTAGGCCCAATGCATACAATAGTATTACAGCTGATTTCTGTACAGAGTCAAAACAGGGCAGCCATAGGTGTGTGTAAGGTTTTCTGTAACTTCACTAAATGGAGCTCCATTTCCTCCTCTCAGGCAGTGATATCACCTCCGTTGGTCACACCACCATTCTGCTATAGCTCAGTGAATGGGACTGACCTGTAACATGGTCATGTAACCAATACAGGTAATATCACTGCCTGAGAAGAGGAAGTGGAGCTCTTTCTGAAAGAAAGCCGCCATGTTTTCTATGTCTGGATAACTTCTTAATAGCCTAATAAACATCGCATTGAGGGGAGAATATTTCTGAGAGCATGTCATATATCCTCCAGCAAATGTTAAACTATTAAACAAATCATCCCACCTCCCTCCTTGTGTATGGAGAAGTATAGCATGAAAAAGACTTTGTTGCACATTAGATGAAGTCTTTTACTTCTAAAAACCTCTAATAACATCAGGCAAGGGACGACTGACACTCTTCATGAGAGGTTATGCAAAATCCATAACATGATGATACAACATAAAGCATTTCTGCTCTCTACTGCAATTATTTTTTCGCTTTGCAAATGACCCCCAATGTGTTTTTAGAAGATGTGTTAATCACTAATAGTAACAAAGTGCCGTTAATCTTTCATCATTCCTCACCCCGTGGACTACAGATGTTGTCTGTGAAGAGATCATTATCTAAATCAGCTGGAACTCTGAGCATTACAGGAATTCATCAACTGCCTATGGAGAAAGGAAAAGCAGCCACATTGGACTCCCGGGCACATTATGGCACAGTGCTGCTGGAAGACGTGGAGCATTTACAGTTTAACCTCTTTGCAGTAATGGCATTGTAGAACCTTATTTAAGTCTGACCTGACCTGTACAATTAAATCATTTATTCCTATACCGTATGTATTATATCATATAACTGCTACAACTTGTGTACTTGTTTTTCTGTAATATTGTGCATATTGGAGCAGATTTACTAACGCTGTCTAATTTTAAAATAATGGGAAAATGTATCGACGGTAATTATTTATGACACAATTTTTTTTTGTTTGTTTTGCCACAATTTGCACCAAAGCAATGAAAGTGGAGCAAGTGGTTTGGTAAATTCAATCCATGACTTTTGATCTGTCTTCCTTTTCACCACTGCCTGAAAATGTGACAAATTTACCTAAAATTACACATTAAATGTATTCGTGCAGTTTCAGAAAGACAATGGTTTTGGAACAGAGACAGAACAAGCAGAAGTGACTTCACAAGCTGCGATTGAAGATGGAAGGAAGAAGCAAAACCTTTTCAAGTGAGTACAAAACTGATTTTTGAGCTTGGTATTAACCCTATGTTTTTTGTATCTGTTTTTTTTTTAGTTTTGTTTTCCAATATCATTTGTAGTCCTTGGATGGACTGGGACTGTTAGACCAGCATTTTTTTTTATTTTTAATAAAATCATCAGAAAGAGATGTGTGGGAGGATATTTATTGGCATGGTCTGAGAGACAGTTTTCAATTACTAAGGCTAGGGCTTAGTCAAAACCAACCAAAAGGCTAAACCTAAACCTTCTTCATTATTACCCAGGTATCCAGTGCATTAGTGGGGCCCGGAAGAACCAGGTACCATTAGACCCAGACCATCTAATTGACTAAATTGATGGTAATTGTCTGAGGCAGCCATAGCTGGTATATTTAGAAAAAGGAGATGTGACGGACACTCCTCATAGGTATTAGGGAGGTTATAATGGGTGTCTACCACCAATCTAATGCAATAAAGAAATCCAAAGAAATTGCTAATGTACACCATGATTTATTTAATCTTTATTAGTGGTCACTTTACATAATCACACAACATTGGCACAAAAGTTATATGAAAGGCTAATGCACTGTAATATGATGGTAACCATCTATACCAAATATTTCTATCAATCTCTGACTTTTATCAACATCAATTCACACTGTGATGTTAATAGAAAAATTAGAATGATAAAGCAACAGTTACAATGCCTTGCAAAATTATTCATACCACTTGAACTTTTTATATTTTGTCATCATTCAACCAGAATCTTAAATGTATTTTTATTGAGATTTTTTAAGTGATAGACCAACACAAAGTATCAGATAATTGTGAAGTGGAATGAAGATGATACAGGGTTTACAACATTTTAATCAAATGAAAATCTGAAAAGTGTGATGTGGAAAGGATTCTATGAACAACACTTTGGAGGCAGAAAGGAGCCTGGATTATTCTACCAGTTGTCCCTGTATGAGAACATATGCCACATCAACTTCGTGTTGGCGGAGTGCACAATTTACATAACTTTCAGAAAAACTTGGGGCACACTGTCTCATGCAGACATGAGATAATAACAGTGCTAGAAACCATTCAGCCTTGCTGTGTTTCTTAACTGTAGCTTCTGGTGCTCAAAACATTAACCCGGTGGGCCATGAAAGCTATGCATTGTTTCTGTTCATAATTGCTGCTCCACATATTGAAGGTGGAGTGGAACCTTTCCCCACATGGACATTTACAAGGAGAGACCTACATGACGATATCAAGAAGGGACAGCTTTCCTAGAGAAATAATGACAGCTAGGTATTCTCAGTTGAGACTGTGCACTGCCATTAGTTGGCAAAATGAAGTGAATTCCAATAAGTGCCACAGCAGAGACTACAGCACCAGTAACTTGACCAGGTGGGAGTTAAAGTTGCAGCCAGCTAGATAACTGGGTGTAGATTGTTTACTGGACAAACATTCCTTTTTGGATGATGACTGACGTTGGGGAGGAGGAGGAGAAGTAGATGGAGATGATAATGATTATAACCATATGTTAGATGTGGATGTGGCCTGCCTACAAAAATGATCATGGAGAGAAGGAATTGAGAAGTCTTGGTCACTTGGTGACATTTGTATTGTGTGGGGGCCACTGTGGGGAGCATTTTGTACAGTGTGGGGGCCATTATGTGAAGCTTATTGTATTGGGTGGGGCCACTGTGTGGAGCATATTGTGTAATGTGGGGGACTGTGGAGGATGTCAGCTTGTGTAACCTTCATTTTAGATTTAAGACATGTGGTCCGGCCATATGCTCACAGACTCCATTTTGTATTTTGAGACACCTTTGTTCAAGGGAACTCACATCCCCCCTCAGCCCTCAGGGAGGTGTGACCTCTCTCCAGTTTCTTATCCAATAGACATGCATCAGAACTACTGTTACAACTGTTCCAGCAATCACGTTATGCTAATTATCCTAGCCAAACCTGTTTTGTCTATGCAATGTATTATATACTGCTCTATTGTTATCATTAAAACAGAACCCACTTTACACACATAAGCTGTGTGTGGAGTGAGTTTCTTTGAGCCTGGATTATGGAAAGGAAAAGACAACTTTATTAATTTGGACTTCAATACTGTGATACTTAGAGCGATTTGCGCTCACAGGGACACTTTGAGGAGGATATTGTATTGTTTGAGGGTCACTGTGGGAAGCATTTTGTACTGTGTGGGGTCCACTGTGCGTAGCATAGTATACTGTGTGGGGTCCAGGCGGTTCAGGCATGTTAGGAGAAGAAAACCTTCAACGCCCATATGTGCCTCCATTATGAGACTGGCATGTCTCACATTAACATAGGCAAATTCTACTGCTGGGTCACCTCTCATTGTAGCCCTGCACCCGGTGGTGAACCTAGCCTCACTGCTGTCTGAGGCAAACAGTTGAAAGATGCCCCTCCCCCCCAAACTGAATACTGAGGGGGGGGGGGATTAGGGGCTGGTGGTAACATTATACTGAATACAATGTAGTAACACTTTTGATACTTACAGGAAACATTTCCTTCTCTTCCCTTTGGACTGCCATGACCACTACTTCTAGGTGTGACTTCTCTCTGTAAAGTTTGCAACACAGGAATCTTTGACTCCTCACTTCTCCATGCACCTGACCCTCTGGGCCACTGTAGGGCATAATAGAGGTTGCAGGTGCTGCTGTGGGGAATAGTAGAGGTTGCAGGGGCCACAGTGGACCCTGCAACCTCTATTATGCCCCACAGTTTACTACCCAACCTCTATGATGTCCCATAGAAGCCCACCCATGAACTATTATACTCTGGAGTTTTTTCAGACCCCTGAGTATAATAATCAGAGACTCAGGGAAGGTGAAGCAACATAATAAACATTATTACTAACTCACCACTCCTGGATCTGGTGTTACTCCTAGCACAGGCTTCAATCCTTTATGGTAATGTCCCAGATGTCATGTGGTCCACATGACATCTGGGACATTATCATATAGGCCCAAAGCCTGCTAGGAGTAAAACTGGATCCAGGATAGGTAACAGTGTTTATTATGTTCCTTCACCTCTCCTAGGGCTTCGATTATTATACTTGGAAGTCTGAAAAGACCCCAAAGTATAATAATAGCGGTAGTTGTTGGGGTTCCTGGGGCCTGGGCATGTTCACAGCCGCTTCTGTGCCCCTCTTCTGAATCCTATAGCAGAAGGGAAAGCAGGGGGTGGCAATGAACAGGCTTGGGGAGGTAGGGAAATAGGCTGCTACCTGCTTGGGATACTCCAGCAGGTAGCGGCCTATTAAACAAAAACAAAAAAGTATCTTTACGTACCTTCCTTGCGATCTATTGATAGAGCCCCACGCCACTGCTGCTGCTGCTACCAGCTCCTCTTCTTCACCCGGCTGCACATAAGACACCTGCATCTCAGCGCAGCAGGCGTGATGACACAGCGCAGGAGACACAGAGGTCTAAGCTAGCTCAGGACATGAACACTCAGATTTGTTTTCACAGCAGCCTGTCTTGGGTTAGTTTAGAAAAAAAAAGTAAAAAAAAAAAACAGTGAAGTTGCCACCCCCTCAAAAAGTGCTTCCTTACCTCGCCTCATTAGCGGTGCGCCCCTGGCTGCACCTACTGCAAAACCACAGCTCCCACCACAGTTGGATAAGTTGGGATGATGGGATCTGTAGTCTGGTGACAGCTGCAGAGCCACACAAGCCGTGCAACACTGCTGCCTGCATACAAGAATGTTAGCGTCACCAGCTCATTTGGCAAAATGCAAATGATAGTGGCACCGAGTGGAAAAAAAACATCTGGAGTGGAAAAGTTGCACTTTCAAAAATGCTCATGTTTTTGCACGTGCTCCACAACGTCATGCCCTTTTATTTTATAACATGCAATAAGTGTTTAAAACAATGAATAAATGTGGAGCAACCCATGTATGTCAGTTTTTTTTTAAATTATGATGGATTTCTGGTATATCTTTACAAGTAAACCTGCCCCATGTAGTAGGTTTTTCTGTAGTCCTACAATATATTAAACCACAATATATAACATCTAATCATAAAAAATGTGATGTACACATATGTTTTATCAAATTACAAAGCTATGACAATATGAGTAACTCATATCTTGCAGCGACGTCTTTGAGACTATTGTGCTGCTCTATTCCTTTTCTTTCAACTCTGCTTCTGGTGTTGTTACACTAAGTAAATAAACTCCTGGAAATTCATGAAAATGTTCTGATTTCTTCTTAATAGATTGCCAGGGAATATTGACTGTGTCATTTATTCAAGTATCTAGTGCCAGAATCCTATTTTAGATGGTTCATTTAATTCTTGGAAATGGCCATGTCTTTAGAAGAGCAGGAAGCCATCTATAGATATGCCTGTCCTTTGGTTGAGTAGCCAGACAGTGTACACAAAGGATAGACCTAAGCAGCTGCTGTTATTCTTACTAAATCAAAGTAAATGTTAAAGATAAGATAGACTCGGAGGCGCTCAGTGGTTCGCTTCAGAATTCTAGGTTCAGAGAAGAGTTGGCTTACTGCCACAATCTCATAATCAGCTTTATATGATGTACCAGCAAGATGTAAATAAACCGTATGCATAGAGGTCAGTATTACTGTGGATTCTTGTACAACTGATGTAGTTGAAAGCAATATTGATAGAAAGGAAAACCGAATTCTATTTGTAATGACAAGGATTACTGTGCAGTTCTTTCTATTACTGTATACGTATGTTGGTTAAAGTCTACTAAATAAATATGTAAAAACGTTAAAGGCATATTGCCATAGTAATAATTTATAGCACGTGACGTCCATACGAGAAGCCATGAATAGTTAAGATGGGAACAACTTAAATATAAATTTTTATAGAAACTGCTAAATAAAAATATAAAATATATAAGATCTTATGCTTTGACTTTAATCTCAGGTCATGTCACTGGTAGAGATGATCCGATGTTACTCCTAGCCTTGGTGGTCACCTGTCCGGAAACTGTGGGTGACTATGATTGGTCAAACTCAGAGACTAAGTGCTAGCACTGAAGACCTCGCACCACACAACAAGCATTGGTACAAGCTCCTCTCTTAGCCTCGGCAGTGCACAAAGAGACCTTTATTGAGCATATGCAGGTTTTATATCCAGTTTTAGGAAGTAAACAACAGCAAGCTCTATCATGAGTCTGATTGGTTGGTCGGGGTATCCACCTCCTGTGACATCAGCTCCAGGGTAATACTTCCAGTGAAGTCAGCACCGCCTACTTTTGGGGTCATGGCAGTGACTTCCTGTGACAGCAGCACCACCTACTTCCAGGGTCGTGGCAGTGGGAAGTGCTAGGTATTGCATTTCTTATGGGAAAACCTGCAAAGTCTCCACGTGGTCATGTTTACAACTGAGCATAGCAACCAAGTGTAGGCGCCATCTTGTTACGTAATATCATATTAAGTTTCAAACATAAGTAATTATACTGCATTTAGTTTTAAGGATAACATTGTTTTTGTGATTCATATATTTACAACATTGAAATAGATGGGTAAATTGCTTTGCAACAAACTGGATTTGACCTGAAAATTCAAAATTGTTTTTAATGTTTTTTTAAACAATTTGGGATTCATCTTGGATGAACTAAAATGGCCAACACGACATGAATTGTGGTAAATTATTATACTATCTATAATAGCTGGAGGCCCATAGGAGGTGACAAAAATAAAAAGTGGTATTGCTTCTTTTGTTATGTTATCACATTTTGTAGTATTGGTGTATATAACATTTAACTCTGTGAATCCCTCAGGTCACTTCTCTCTCCCCTTTAATAAATGTAACTTTTTTTCTTTCCATTACACATTTTATCTTTATGATTTGTTGGTTGAGGTTTGCAAAGGAATTGCTGCTCAACATGAGATGAAAATATATCTCATGGTAAACAATGGAAGTGGGTAGAAACCCACCCATCATCATCATAGGGTGCATGGGCATGTGGCTGGCTCCTTTGGCACACAAGGTTGCACCAGGATAGAGCTGCCAGGTACCCACTCACTTTGGTGCTTACTAAATTGGGCCTAAAAATCAGGCACACTCTCACATGTTTGGTTATTACTAGTACTTGACTAGAAGTAGTAACATTTTCACATTTTTGTCATTTTTGTAGTGAAACGCAGCAAAAACACACTGTGGCAAAAAAAAAAAAAAAAAAATCACAGAAAGGCTGCAGAGTTTTCCTCTGTGGGCTTTCTGTCCCTATAATACCTATGCAGAAAAAAAATGCATTTCCGCAGATATAATTGACACGCTTTCATTTTCAATAATGCAAGCATTTAACAAAACACAGCCTTTGCGCTGCAGAATTTCTGCTGCAACGTGTAGATAGGATTAAAAAAAAAAATCCTATCCACTTTGCAGGTAATGTAAAATGCAACTTTTTCGCTGTGGCCAAAACACTGCATTTTCAAAACGTGAGGTCCTAGCGTGACGTCCCACAGCGAAAAAAGCACTGCAGAAAAAAACTGCGTCGCCAACACATTGTGGTTCTTCTTGAAGCGCTTTGGACAGAATTTTTGCAGAGGTTTCCTCTGTGGACTTTCTGCTTCAATTACACATATAGAGAAACCGCTAGCATTTCCGTAGATATAATTGACATGCTTTGATTTCCAAACTGCAGCGTTTTTTAACCGCAAAGTGGGGATGGGATTTGCATTTACTATGTGGGCAAACCCCAACATTTGTGCCATGTGGGGCCCTGGCCTTAGGTGGGAAAACATCACCACAAAGTGGATGAAGCAAAAGATCATTGTAGCTAAAACACATATTTAGAGCTGCATCTATTCAGGTTAGCAGTGCCACAATGCTTCTGTTTCTTGAAGATATGAGAAGATGCTGCAGCTGACTGGCACACTTATCGATGACGGGTGGCTGCAGCATTATCCCATATTTACAATATAAATGAAGACACCTTGGCTGAATGATAACTGAGCTCAGAGCACATGTCATTTTTGTACTTCCCTAGACGTGGCTAATGGTTACTGAACCATAAGGGGATGTTCTATGCTACAATAGTGTAAAATAAGGGGTCCATAACTGATCTTGCACAGGGGCCCTCAACTCTCCATGTTCACCCTTGTAACTTGTGCTTTGTGAATGACTCCATTACAGAACATTTTTTATAATGTTATTTCAAAGATCTCAAGCTGAGTGACTGTACCTTGGGAGTATAAAAGTTGTAATGCATAAACCTTGAGTTTGACAAGTAGATATGCTCACCACACAAACATATACAAATTATGCTGGAAAACATCATAGACAAACTTGGTTGTGATGGATAACAAGCTCCTTCAATTACAAGCCACTGTTCCATTCCAGCGCTTGATGAACTATTGCGCTCTTATGAAATCATCCAGTCCAGTG
The DNA here is from genome assembly GCF_031893055.1 of Leptodactylus fuscus. Classification (NCBI taxonomy): domain Eukaryota; kingdom Metazoa; phylum Chordata; class Amphibia; order Anura; family Leptodactylidae; genus Leptodactylus; species Leptodactylus fuscus. The sequence continues at coordinate 122,729,857 of NC_134266.1, read as the reverse complement.
AGGCTGAAAGTTTCTAACAATGGCCAGAATATACATATTGCCAAGCACACATGACTGCGCTCCTTTCACGTTTGCTGAATTATCTCTATTACTCTGTTGGACACAGAAGACATTTAATCATGGAATTAATGTGACACATTTTGCAGATTAGCATTGCTTTGCTTAGTACTGAAACCCATGCTTGAAAGAAAAGACAACTCATATTTGTAAAGATGACTCTATGGACTGAGAGGTAAAACATGCTTTGTATGGGCGTTCTGTATGGAGATTTATCTTCAGGTCTTAAATATACAACTGAAGTAACATGCATGGATATACAGGAGTGCCAGATGTTGCATTTCACTCTCAGACTCCTAACCCTAGAAGCTAGTGTTGAGAAAATTTCACATGTTGTTATACTGGTATACTGGTAAGACACTGTTGGAATCCAATGGCCATAATGAAAAAAACAGATCACAGCAAATAACTGGGTAAAATGCCCTTAGAGGAAAACCTTGAAGGATTTATACAATGTAGAGGTAAGCCAGCAAATGAAACACTCTGACAAAGACTGTTCACATGAGCACTAAACAGGTGTCATAACATCTACGTGGGCTGAGGGTGGTCTAAATAGAAACCTTGATACCATACAAATTAACCTTGGCTATCTTGATTAAGGGCAAAATACTGTCGCTTCTACCAGTGGCCATATAAGGGTGCATTCACATGGAGGAAAATGGTGCAGAATTTGATGTGGAACTCGCGTCAGATTCAGCACTGAAAAAAAAAACAAAAAAACTCCCATTGACTTCAATGGGTTCCTTTTTCTGCTAGCAGAGTATAAGGTAACCTCTAAATGGAGGGGTCAGGCTACATTCAGGACAGGTTGTAGAGTTTAATAAGTGAAAGACCAATGAGTAGAGAATTGTAATAGTCAAGATGAGAGTGAATCAGAGCGGCAATGAGGGATTTTGATATTTCCACAGTGAGAACAGCATGGGTTCCGGAGATGTTTTTGAGGTACAGGTGACAAGAGCAAACGAGTGTCTGAAGATGAGATCTGAGTCAAATACACCATGAAAAGGGGGGGGGGGGGGGGGGCGTACTGCCTCATTGTAACAGTAAGACCATAGACAGAAATGGGGATATCTGGGTTAGGTTGATAGATGGAGGGAACACAAGAAGTTCAGTTTTTAAAAGATTCAGTTTCAGATAAAGAGAAAACATGATGTTAGAAACAGCAGAGAGACAGTCACTGGTGTTCTGTAGTAGTGCAGGGGTGATGTCATTAGCATAAAGAAGAATGCATGTAATGAGTGAACAGAAAAAAATGCTGGCATGCTTTTTAAATATTAAATAGATTAAATTGACATAAAGCGTTAAATTACCTCTATTATAAAGCATTGAGCATCCAGCCGTAAAGGACATTTGGGAGGAGCATAGTAAGAAAAGTCCTAATACCCATAATATACCCATATATACACTTATACAAGACTTTCAACACTTTCTACATCTAGAAACAAGTAAAAAGGATATATAATAAATAATACCATTTCATTTAGCTTCTGCAGCATGGACTGTCCACCTCCTACAGTGCTAACACATGCATAAGTAAAATATACCTGTGTGGTCCAATACTGCTCCTACTGTTTGTACTTCGTGACAAAGAGATCTATGAATCTTGAATTTTTCTGCCTGTAATCCATCTCTCAAGTGTTTTTCTAGCTCTGGTACCTAAAACCAGCTGCAGTTATTGCGGTCTGGTAAAAAGTTTGTGCCAGCCACAAACTTTCATTACCCTCGTCTACCATACAGTATCTGCACTTGTAATTCTGGGGCTCTTGGAAAAATGATTTGCTATTGAGAACCTATATTTTTTATGAAGCTGACAGAGGTCAACTTGTTGCCAGAGGCATAACTTGAAGCTCATGGGCCCCAATGCTAACTCTGTGATGAGACCAGGACATGCTAGAGATTGCTACCACTGTACCCCTATATGCTACACCCCTGTACATTGTGGTTATAATAGTAATAGTCCCACTTTTAACCCCTTCCCGATATCTGCTGTACTATTACGTGTTTAACTATGGCAGCCGCTCGGGAGATGGGCGGCCACCATAGCTGCCACACCGATTGCGGGCATTAACCCCTCTGGTGCCTTGGTCAAAGCTGAACGAGGCACCAATTTCCCGGCTCTAGGGCTGGGATCCCTTTGTTATGACAGTGGGGAGCCTTGTGAAGACTCCCCAGCCTCTCATTCGATGGATTCTATTGCAGGCTACTCTATGTAGCCTGCAATAGAATTGCTGTTTTTTTTTTTGCAAAGTATTACAATGCTTTGTATTGCACTGTAATGCATTGAATTAGTGATCAGACCACCTGGAGTTCAAGACCCCTAGGGGGTCTAATAAATGCATAAATTAAAATAAATAAATAAATAATAAAAAATAATAAAAGTTCAAATCTGACGTCAGCTGCAGATCAGAAAATTACACCAAATTGCTGGACACCCACTAGAGCTGACTGGCCCTGACCGGATTTTAGTCACCAGGCTTCCAGGGGGCCCCTTTTAGTGGCAGGTTCCCAGGAAGACTGCCCAATCTGGCCCCATCCCATCAATACTGACCCTATGCATGGCTGCAGAGTTGGAACAAGTGCTGTGGTCTGTTCACTATTTTCCAAGCACAGTGCTGTACATTGTACGGTAACTTTGTTTGATATAGCAGACTGATTCCATTTATTTTATTGAATCTAAGCTCCAGCTTGACCATGTTGCCAATGAACACTATGTAATTGGCCTTAGTAGGGGATGTAGAGCTCACCCAAGCACTGCAAGTTCTTGTTACGGTTGCTTGTTGAGGTTTCTGGAAATTGTTACTTTAATAAACTAATATTAATGATCTATCCTATGAATAGGACATCAATATTATAGTCCTGGAAAACCAATTTGTCATCAGAACCCAGCATATTTACCCAGGCCAGACAGACATGTTAGGGTTGCCTGAATCAAACTGTTTTCCCCTTGTGAATTACTCAGTTGCTGAGATGCTGCCCTTTTTGAAATATGCAAATGTGCTCTTTGGAGCAATGAGGGCAAAATAACTTACCTCCCTGGAACAACAATAACTCCCTCATTGCTTGAAGGAGCTCATTTGCATATTAACAAAACCAGTAACATCTAGGGAACATTGGCACCAACTCAAAAAAGGAAAATACCGCTTAATTTGGTTGATCCATCTATCTGAGGGCTGAGTTGATATACTGGGTTTTAGTGACAGAAACCCTTTCACGCCCTTTATCTGTTTTAATGGCTTTACCATGGTTTTTGTTGTGAGTTATAAGTTATGCTGCAGCAAGTTATCAGAATCAAGGAAAACTTTGCTATATCTGTATATATACTGTATTATAGATTATATGCGTTTTATGTATATAACAATTTCAAAGAACACTTATAGGGATTCTACCATTAAAATCAAATATTTTCTCGCTAACACATAGGAATAGTCTTAGGAAAGGCTATTCTTTTTTTTTTTTTTTTTTTTTTTTTTTTTTTTGTGTAAATTTTGAGCCCCACCTAGGGCTCACAATGTACATTTTTTTTTCCCTATCAGTATGTCTTTGGAGTATGGGATGGAAATCCATGCAAACACGGGGAGAACATACAAACTCATTGCAGATGGTTTTTTGCCCTTGGCTGGATTCGAATTGAGGACTCCAGTGCTGCAGTACTAACCACTGAGCCACCATGCCAACTACCCCCTTAAGAAAGGTTATTCGTCTCCTACCTTTAGATGTCTTCTCCGTGTCGCCGTTCCGTAGAAATCCCGGTTTTCTCTGGTATGCAAATGAGTTCTCTCTCAGTACTGGAGGCAGTCCCCAATGCACAAACAGCACTGGGGGCATCCCTAATACCGCAAAAGAACTCTCCAGTGCCGCCTCCATCTTCTTCAGGAACGGGCTCTTCACATGTCTTCTTCCAGGGGTTGGCTTCAAAGTTCTAGGGCAAAGCCGATTGCGCATGCCAGCCAGCCACAAAAAAATGGCCGCTTACACAATATTGTAAGCGACCATTTTCTTGTGGTCGGCGGGCATGTGCAGTCAGCTTTGCCCAAGGCCTAGAAGATTGAAGCCAATCCCCGGAAGAAGACTTGTGAAGAGCCCATTCCTTAAGAAGATGGAGGCGGCGCTGGAGAGTTCTCTCACAGCATTGGGAACGCCCCCACTGCTGTTTGAGTTCTGGGGACCACCCTCAGTGCTGTGAGAGAACTCATTTGCGTACTAGTGAAAACTGGGATTTCTACGGAATGGCGGCACGGAGAAGACATCTAATGGTAGGAGACGAATAGCCTTTCTTAAGGCTATTCCTAAGTGTTAGTGAGAAAATATTAAATTTTACTGGTAGAATCCCTTTAATACTAGTGTTAATACATCTTTGTCACTTTGCACTGAAAAATGTATTTTCAGTATGTACATTTCCCCTATTGCTGCATATTTGTGGTTTATGATTATTAAAGGAATTTTTTTGTGGTCACAAAAAATGGCCACCGGTATTTGCATTCGGCTCTGCGTGAGGCCCGATGGCAGATCAGACTGTGCAGGCGTCAAAGTGTGACCACAGCCGGAAGAAGACGAGTGAAGAGACAGTTGCCGAAGAAGATGGAGGCCCCCAGTGCTGGTTGAGCACTGAGGCGCCCCCCCCCCCCCCAGTGTTGCGAGAGAACTCATTTGCATACTAACAAAAAACGGGATTTTAACCGAATGGCAGGCTGGAGAAGTCTTCTAAAGGTAGGAGAAGAATAGCCTTTCTTAAGGCTACTCTGGGTTTTAATGGTAGAATCCCTTTAAATAAATGTATTAATGAAAGGAAATCTTTAATTAAAGGGGCTCTATCCCTATGAAAAGTCATTTTAACTAATCACACCTTTGCATAGCCTTTAGAAAGTCTATTTCACACCTACCTTTAGTATGTAGATTGCCTCAGTGGTTTCTGAATAAGTCCGTTTTTATTCATATGCTAATTAGACTTGTGCATGATAGATCGTGCACACCTCTCCCTATTGTTTTCTATGGGAGACTGCTGCTGATGATGATGATAACTCAGCTTCCTGTTTGCTTCACACACATAGAAGATAATAGGAGAGAGGAGGCTAATGGGAACTTCCTGTGCTGGCTGGAAGCTCATTAGCATATTAATAAAAACTGACTTATTCAGAAACCACTGAGGCAATCTACATACTATAGGTGGGTGTGCAATAGCCTTTCTAAAGCCTATGCAAAGGTGTGATTAGTTAAAAATGACTTTTCCCAGTGATAGAGCCCCTTAAGCTTCTTTTAATTATTATTGTATTCAGTTTAAGTTTACAGGAAAGGAGAGAAAGTTTATGAGATTTGGTGGTATGAAGGATATATTTTATACATGTATAAAATACATCATACAATTAATCAGAATAATGCCCCAGCTTCCCATCTATGGTCTATCTATGTAAAGAATGCAAGCCTCAGTCTTCACATCCAACATGTCTGCACAAAAGATAAAGGAATCTAGGGACATTCAAGAAAAGTAAATAAAATGATTGCTGTCATCATGCACCTTATGGATGTGGCAAACTAGCCTTATTTATCTTATATAGATCATATTGTAGCTTTCAGCATATTGTAGCTTTTTGAAAAATACATCATGTCATGTTTATGCAGCTACCAACGTTATCTCTGTAATATTGCAGGTCCAACCGAGACACTGTTGACCTTGGAAACCCAAATTCCGGGGTAATCTCCGAAATGCTATGCCTCATACGTCTTGAACCGATTATCATCCCACGTTCAAAGTCACTTAACTCATAATGTGCTGCCATGTTCATGAGACACCTGTCTGCATCAGACAGCTCAGATATCCTGTTGACACTAGTGCCATAGGCCGCATCGTGCCACACTGTTTGAGCGTTATATCCGACACAACCGGCACTAGGACATGCCTTCTAGTGACTTTTGGTCACTGAGTGTATTACATAAGGGGTGGATGCCTGTTTCCATGAACTGACATACCACCATGGCACCAGGTTAGAAGCTGAGCTGGTTCCAATGGCAGAGCCATTCAGTTATAAGACACAGCTGTCTTCCTATTCTAATGGCTGTAAGTGATAAAAAACAATATTTGTGGCATTTAACCCCATTCATGCCATCAATAATAAAGATATAAATGGTCTTTTTGTTTGCTCACCCCCAGTGACACTGCTCCAATGCAATCTTGGAGTCCTGGGGTATTGTTATGCTGATGGAGGGCTTACTGTCTCTATTATAAATAAGTCTATAAGATTCTACCAGATATAGAGTTATGTTAAAAACTAAAATACTATATAGTATTAAGTAAAAAAAACATAAATAGCCTTTTTTCAAAATATTTTTTGCAACATAAAAGTACTACTACTACTAGTAATAATAATAATTAGAGATGAGCGAACAGTAAAATGTTCAATATTCGATATTCGTTACGATTAGCATAATAATGCTCAATAATCGACTATTCGAACGAATATCGAACACCATTATAGTCTGTGGGAGAAAATGCTTCGCTACAGGGGATCCCATCATTTGACTCAGGAGAGTCACCAAGTCCACTAAGACACCCCAGGAAATGATGCCAAAACCCTGGAAAGCAACTGGGACAGCAGGGGAAGCATGTCTGGGGGCATCAAGTACGTTTATTTTGTCGGGATCCCCTGTCAGCTTGCGATATGCCGGAGCAGACTTTTTCCCATAGGAATGCATTGACCAGCTTTGATTGGCCAGTCTACGATATTCGGCCAATCAACGCTGGTTCTGCCTGAGGAGGCGGAGTCTAAGAGCCGTCCACAGCAGTTTCCATTCTGGTCCGAATTTAGACTCCGCCTCCTCCGGCAGAACCAGCGTTGATTGGCCAAATGCTGTAAGACTGGCCAATCAACGCTGGTCAATGCATACCTATGGAGAAATGAAGCAGAGCTAGCTATGCGCTCAGCTTGGCAATTCCTCCAGTCACACACATCTCTGGTGTAACATAGCTCAGCACACACTCAGCTCTGCTACATCTCTACACTCTGTTGTAGAGATGTAGTAGAGCTGAGTGTGCGCTGAGCTCTGCTACACACAAGATGTGTGTGACAGGAGGAGTAGATAGAGGGTTGGTTGGGTGTAGTGCAGAGTTGCTACGCTAGAGATGTAGCAGTGCTGTCCGATGTTAGCAGAGCTGAGTGTGTTAGTCTGCTGCATATCTGCCAGCTCTCCTACAACTACATCTCCTACACACTCAGCTCACCTACATCGGACACTACACGCTCAGTTTATCGGTATAGCCGAGCTGAGTTTGTAGTATCGGACACTGTATGCTCAGTTTATCGGTATAGCTGAGCTGAGTTTGTAGTATCGGACACTACTGTTTGTTGATTAAGCAGACCTGGGATTGTAACGACTATCCTATTCACTACACAGCATGTACCCCACGCTGTGTAGTGATTAACCCCTTCCCCCCCACCTCCACTGGTGTGCGCTTACCTGCAGCTCTTTGCTCTTGGTCCGCTTCGATCCATGGTCCCGGTTTCAGAGTGCCCTGCCCCCCTCTCCCCGACTATTATTATAGAGAAGGCAGGGCTTAGGAGAGTGTGGGCGGGTACTGGGTGGGGAGACTCCCCGCCCACACTCTACTAAACCCCGCCCCTCTCCCGATTAGTATTATAGAGAAGGCGGGGCTTAGAAGAGTGTGGGTGGGAATTCTCCCCGCCCAGTACCCACCCACACTCTCCTAAGCCCCGCCTTCTCTATAATAATAGTCAGGGAGAGGGGGGCAGGGCGCTCTGAAACCAGGACCATGGACCGAAGTGGACCAAGAGCAAGGAGCTGCAGGTAAGCGGACACTGGGAGGAGGGGGTTAATCACTTCACAGCATGGGGTACATGCTGTATAGTGAATAGGATAATCTCCCACACTGCACACTCAGATGGCTATTCCTTAGTAGTACTAACACGCTCAGCTCAGCTATTCCTTTAGTAGTTCCGAGTCATAGGAATGCATTGACCAGCGTTGATTGACCACTGTACGGGCATTCGGCCAATCAACGCTGGTCAATGCATCCCTATGGGAAAAAGTCAGCTCGCGCATATCGCAAGCTGACAGGGATCCCGACAAGATAGAGCCCCAAAGAGCTAGGTGAGTGACATTCCCCCCTAAATAAAGGTTATCCCTAGCTAACCCTGCCTGTAGATCTGTCCTTGTGTCACATTGATACAGTTCACAGTCCAAAATTAGTTGAATGGTAAATCCACCATTTGTCTAAATTGGAGGTTATCTGTTTCCGGCCGCCAATTCCTTTTTCCGATTTTTTTTCACTGCTTACCTTGTTGTAGTTCCTGTCCCACCTCCCCTGCGCAGTTATTGGTGCAAAAAACGCGCCAGGGAAGGTGGGAGGGGAATAAAATTTTTAGTGAGTTTGCCACATGGTGTTCGATTGGAATTGGCCTGATATTCGATCGTATATCAATTCGATCGAACGACGTTCACTCATCTCTAATAATAATAATAATAATAATAATAATAATAATAATAATAATAATAATAACTATATTTGTTATTGATGCTTCTGTAACAACCCACATTATTATAATAGAACATTATTTAACCTCCACAGTGAATGCCCTAAAAAATAAAATAAACAAAAACAAAATAGCTGTGTTTTGGTCATGCTAAAAACCTACGCCAAAAAATTATAAAGAGTCATCAAAAAGTTACATATAATGCAAAATGGAACCAGGCTAAGGCTCTAAGGATGTGAAGACACACAAAAAAAAGATTTTTGACAAACAAGTGATTTTATTTTGCAAAAGTAATACAACAAAAAGTTAAAAAAAGGAAATAGTGCTCTAGTGCCACCTTTTCAAAGGTAGCTTCCTATAGATCAATGCCTGCTTTTTAAGAGAACAAAAGACAGAGAGAAATATCAGTAGACAGCTGTTTTGAAATTATTGCACCTCATCAGTGTGAAGCATGTTACTATCTGACTATGTGAGTGGCCAATGACATGGGTCAAAAGTGGTACTATGTTTCCTTTTGGTAAGCCAAGTATAACCGGCCATACTTTCTCTGCTAAGAATTCTATGGAAGGAATATGCAAATAAGTTCCTCTTGATTAAAAACACAAAAACTTGCCTTACATTTAGTGTTGAAATCACCAACATCTTTGCTATCATAAACAATGAATCCCGAAAACAAGAGAATTACTGCATTGACGTTGGCAATGTCGAAGAATGCTGACCTTTCTTTGAAAGCAAAAGTGATGCAGTGACTAATGAAAAGTAAAGATTTCCCATCTACTTGAGTACAAACGGATTTACTAGCAAAGTTTTGGTTTGTGCCATATTTGATGTAGTTCCTTGGCATTTTCTAGGTATTACATATTATTACATCCCTTTCTTTCTACTTGTCTACAGGAGTTCAGAAAAGTCAATGTACAAAATGTTACAAAATAAAAAATGGCAACTAAAATGATTGTAAAAAAATGATGTTACAAATCCATGAAATGCTTGTTGCGTTTTACAAATCATCTTTAAAACATGTGTAGGTGAAGGAGTTGCTAGGGTAGGTGCATATTTTAGAATAAGTATATATGTGACTGTCAGATGAAGATAAAGATCTTGAGCCCCAATACAATATCTAGGCTTCCAAACTATAATATATTGTTTATATATATATTAGTATCCTTATATTGGGAAGAGACTTATGGTCCTCGTTATTAACCTGGACCTGGGTTGTACTGTACCCTCTGCTCCCCCTCAAGTTCTGTACCTGGTAAGTGCCATTTAGCCACTGACTAATAAGGCTAATAGATGTCCTTGCTGTGATCATAAGTTGACAACCAGTTTATTTCCCTAAAATTTCATAGTTATTGTCCAATGTTTCCAAATTCTTGCAGCAGTTGCCATTCACATTATCTACTTCATTGCCACCAGCTGGGACAGTTTGTCAAGCATTATGTTTTGTTCTTGGAACAACACCTGGCTTTTTGTTTTCCTGTGTTTCTCCCAAAAAGATTGACAACATTTTATATGTATTTAGTAAGGGCATTCTAAACTTGACTACTATAGTACTGTACTGTAGTTTGCCATATATGTTTAGTGTGCATGATGGGAAAGCCCATGATGTTCATGCTACATGTGCTCATTGCATTACATTAGATTTACAGCGACCAATAAAGTGGCTTTTGTTTTTATCTCTATCTGGGTGATTTATGTTACTATACCGCAAAAAAAGGACAGCATAGTAGGCTATTATATTATGAGTCAAGACCCAGGTTGTAAAGCCAAAACTAGGTATAAGAAAATAAGTGCGCCTACAGAGGAGAGCCAAACCTTTTGCGCTGTGGGACTTCTAAACAAACCAGGAGAGGGCAGATTAGCCCAGACGTAAACAAAGATATATCAGAGTCCTAGCCGGGGTGAAATTCTGAAATAGCCAAATCAGAAACATAAGAAGGCCAATGCCAGATCAGGATTATTAGGGAGAGGTTTGGGGAATAAACATAGCAAAATAAAGAGCTCAGCTCTTGAAACAATCTCAGGGCCCCTTCACACGGCGTAAGCGCTCGGCTCATTGCGAGCCGTACACGCGAGTGCTTCTAAACAATTCCCATTCACTTCAATGGGAGCGCGCGTAAAGCCGGCTTTATGAGCGCTCCCATTGAAGTGAATGGGAAGTGTTTAGAAGCGCTCGCGTGTGCGGCTCGCAATGAGCCGAGCGCTTACGACGTGTGAAGGGGCCCCCAGGCAAATAGCTGTGCTAAAGCAAAGTTTAAAGGGAGTCTATCATTGGTATTTTAAATAAGTAAATACCAATATTATTTACATACCAATGTAAATAAGCCCATCATTATATAGCCTTTAGAGAGGCTATTCTAAGTATACCTGTGCTGAAGGGATCCATTCATCTGTTTTCTCCCAAAATGATTTTTCTGATATTCAAATGAATCTTCTTGGAGCCGTGCGCCATCTGATTATTTCTTACACAAGCGTACTGTACACCCATGGAAGAACAAGTCAAATATATTGCACGGAACATGCACTGTACACTCGGCCTGAAGCCAAAGTTGCCAAGTGTACAGCGCATGCACAAGATTTCATTTGTGCTGATGAGAAAGGCTGCAGTGAAGAAGAGGAGAAGGAGGTGTCCTGATTCTAAGAAGGGGCAGTGAACAATGCTCCTGGATGATGATGCAGCGGTGCTCGGAGCACAGTGATAACGCCCCCTGTACTCCAAGAAGATGTATTTGCATATCAGAAAAATAGTTTTTGGGGAGAAAACAGATGAATTGATCTGTTCAGCACAAGGTATACCTAGAATAGTCTTTTAAAGGGTTATATAATGATGGGCTTATTTACAAATGTAAAATACCAATGATAAACTCCCTTTAAATAACCTTCCTCAAGCCAGGAATGGATGGCAAAGCCGAGTTCTTACAGGGACTGCATATTAAAGTTCTGACAGGCTGAGCAGACCCAGGCAGATTTTTATTGGTAGGCATGTATTCTTAAAGCAAAATTTGGAGAAACAGGAACACAGACACTGAGATTACAAAAAAAAAAATTATACTTCCAAAATGACAACTGAATCCTGAAAAGTAATCTAAATTTATAACAATAATTCAACATATAATTCTTAAAGGGGTATTCCCATAATTCTTGTTCTGCAGCCTGCAGGACTCTGTGCTCTCTTCACTTCCTGGATTTCTCGGCACATTGGTGGGCGGGGTTTCACTTGCTCTTCTATCTGCTATGTTTGTAGTCTATAATGAGGGATTGGTTGTACATGCATTACCACAGTATAAAGCTGATGTGGAAACTGATGTAGCAGAGCTGGATTTGAGTCAGCTTGCATTATATACAGAGGTAAAGAACTCCTTATCTCAGCCCTTATCAGCCAAATTCAATTAAACCAGCTGATAAGTGGAAAAGCTGAAGATAGACAGCACAGTAATCCCGGAGCTGTCACCTCCCCCCTCCCCTGTCTGAGGAGCTCCATTGTCAGCCTTTCCCTCCCCCCTGAGAGCAGGCAGGTACATCACTTGGGAAATGAGCAGATAAGCCCAGTGGCCATAGAAATGCAGTGTCAAAAAGGAAGTGAATAAATTAAGATACCGGCCAAACAAAGCAGTTTTGATAAAGCAATGTATTTAGGAAAAGTCTTAAATCCACATAAACTAGCAGTATAGATAGGATGCTTTTCATGGGACAACCCCTTTAACTATTCGAAAGTCAGTATTTATTAGACGCATTCTTGTAAGTTGTTTCCGTGCACAAAGCTAAGTTGTACTTTCTTACAGGACCTTTCACCACCTCTGCCAAGGCCATCTCTTTAAAAATATCACAGGGCGGAGAACGCTGTAAAATATAACAATTGAACAATTACCGTAACAGCAATTGAGACACTGACAAGAAACACGAAGCACTAATACCACTGTCAAAAGAAGTAGTAGAAAATGTCTACAGATGATATGAGACCAGATACCATCCAACCAATCCCCTCAGACAGGGCAATAAAACCAAACAACCATTCCGACACGTTTCAACACTGTGGCTCATCAGGGGATTTATCACAGTATCAACTATTGAATAACAATAAGCTCAAAATCTATACCATATAAACATATATTTCATATTAATAACCATGATAACTAACAAGCAGCAATGTAATATAGATACTTCAGTCTGTTAGCAGCAGTAAACGGGCTTATCAATATCTATTAAGTGACAGTAATAGCTACAATATCTATTATGTCAGTAATATAGTGCATATAAGTAAACATATGACATAAACTTGTGGCCTAAACAAGCAGTAATGCAGCAATGATAAGAATCTCCCAAAAAATTCAGACTAGTCTAAACTCACAGAAAGCAATGAAAAGGTGCTGCCATGAGACAAGAGTAAGTAAATTTATAGTAAACTTTAATGTGTGCTCCTCACTGTGATACTTACAATTTTCTTAGAAACACCAATTATTGATCTCTCAGTGATTTTTCTGTCTAGTATGGCAGATTATTTATTTTATTTATTTGGCTCAGTCAATACAAAACTAGAAATAAAATTTACAATATACACACACAACACCCACTATAAAATCTGCCTTTAAGGAACTTGAAAAAGTCTATAAAGAAAATATGAAGTCCTAGTGGGAGACACAATCCTTGAACAATTATATCAAACTGAAATTTGTCCCCAAAGGACTAAGAATTCTCTTGTAACCTACATCATTAACCTATACTCCATGTTTATTAGAGAGATGGGCTCAGGAAGCTACAGATAGCTCCTTATGATTCATGCAAACTTTACGAGAAGAAGAGTCAAATGCACTCCCTGCTTTATGTGTACAACTGAATCATTTATTTACATAGGTTCAAATGTTTAGGAATGATCCTAATTTTATACAAAGGGAAATTTTTGTACAATCATCATTTGAAAGAGGGGAAAGTATATCAATTTGGGAAAGAAAGCTACGTTGTGTCAGATAGTAAAGCCTCCTCATCCAAATATTACACATCTGATATCAAAAAGAGACATCAGAATACATATATACGTTCGGCTTCTGGAAGTTATAGACCTATTCGGAAGGGTCAGTTGTATGTTTGTCATACCAGAATTGATAGACCTTATGATGAGCCGACTTGTTGACTACGATATTTTGCCTGGATGTCTACCTCTTGGCTTTTGAATGGATGGAAGAGTTAATTTCATATTCTTCCAACCGTAATGGCACTACTGCAGTTTGGCAATTTTCTTGGCCGAGAGAATGCTATTGATGAGCAAGATGATGCTGTTACTCTTTTCTTTGTAAATAATAATAATAATAATAATAATAATAATAATAATAATAATTTTATTTATATAAAGCTAACATATTCTGCAGCATTTTACAAATAAGAGAAACCCTTAGTATTTGACATTACAATGGGATACAGAAATTAGCATATCAAAAATAGGAGTGAGGGCCCTATGTGCAAAAGCTTACATTCTATAAGGGTATTGGGAGACACAATAGGTAAGGGGGATTGTTTGATACAATGGTCCAGCCATCTTTTGATAAATAAGGGTCATATAACCGAAGCCGCATGAGCCTGTCACTGGCCGGTATCTGTGAATATATACAGATACAAAAAAACACATGAAGTGCAGTGTAACTTCCAGATGGAAGGGTCAGAATCTGAGGAATAGAGGAGGAACGATAGAATAGGATAAGAAATGTTAGTTTGCTGAGGTGTAGAAGAATGTGATCAGGTCACAGATGTAATTTTAGGGTAGCTTTGAAGTTGCTGTAAGTGGGCATTAATCTGATTGTCTAGGGTAAAGCATTCCAGAGCACCAGTGTAGTTCTGGAGAAGTCTAGAAGACAGGAGTTTGATGTTCGGATAACAGAGGATGCAAGTCTAAGGTCATTGACAGAATGCAGAGGATGGCTAGGGTGATAAACAGTGACAAGGAAGGAGATGTATGGAGGTGGATTGTTAAGAACCGATTTGATAATTTTATATTGTATTCTATGGTGGATGTGCAAACAGTGAAGCAACTGACATAAGGTAGATGTGTCTGCGTACCAGTTTGATAAACATGAGTCTAGCGGTGGCATTCAGGACAGATTGTAGAGGTGAGAGTTTAGTAAGAGGAAGCCCAATTAGAGGAGAATTGCAATAGTGAAGACAAGAGAATGAGAGCGACAATGAGGGTTTATTATGTTTCCACGGTGAACTAGTGACTTTTCACTTGGGAACATAATAACACAAACCTAATAACACACTGAGGTATTAGGCAATGGGAGAACAGGTTGTAATTTGTAGTATACAAGAAGAAGAAGATTTTTCCACCACCAGGAGCAAAACAGTGACAACGCAGTCACATTATTATTATTGTTTATTTATATAGCACCATTAATTCCATGGTGCTTTACATTTGGGGTTACATACAATACACAAAATATACAGGTAGATATAATACTAACAATGACCGACTGGCACAGTGGGTTAGAGAGCCCTGCCCGCGAGGGCTTACAATCTATGGGATGACAAGAATCTGCATAAGTAACTATATACTTATAAATAGTTACAAGTCAAATTTATGTATGAGATAGCCAAGATGATTGTCTATAAAATGATGGTAGTTTCATGTTTGAAGCTTTAGTGGATGATGAGATATGGAGGATGGTGAGATATGGAGCCTGAAAGTTAAAAATTCAAAACCTTTTTGCATGTCAGTGTAGCCATTACACTAGAGTCACTAGACCATCAGGCTCAATACTTGGCACCACATCTAGTAACGTGGTGAGTAAATTTAAGTGCATTGGCCATGTTGCCTGCTCCTTTTGTTTGCATGAATCCCTGGTTTGCACTAAAACAAGCCCCACCATGACATGGAACTTTGGGATTGGATCTGCCACCTTGGTGATGTGGACGTTCAGGCTGGAGCCGTGGCCTTATATAGCAAATAGGTGGATCAGCATCTCTTATGGCTGAAGACCAATGTTAGGGGACACTATGCTAGTTGGATTTACAACCAGATCCTCCTAGCTTATGAACAGTAGTGTCCTCTTTACTTTATATTTACCTCTGATGAAACTGGAAGCTTTTCCCCTAGTGGAAACATGTCTGGTTGAGGAACGGAGTTTAGTTTTCAGTGGCTGCGTGTGTTACTTGAGGAGTACTTAGTATACATACCTCTCCCTGTCTATGCTAAGTATGGAGACCAACAAGTAAGCAAACTAATTTGGTTTCCTACTCTGGCTAGTCAGACTTCAGTGGCCACTATAGGGATAGTGAACAGTCCCTTTAGCCATAAATTGATACACATAGATGGATGCGCTGTCTGTATATATTATTTCCCCAATAAAAACAATCATGTGGGGGTTATGGTCCAGCGGTGAATCACTGATGTGAGTGGTGAGCTAATAGATGTTAATAACCTTTAAATGGCCAGATATTATGCATAAGATTGGGCATTGTTATATGTTGTCACCCCTATATCGGGTACCAGGCTCATTTATCCAGGCAGCTGCTTTATTCTTATGAAAATACGTTATCATCACCTATTGGTATAATTTTATCTACTTGTTTAACAAAAGTTATATTTTAGTGTACTTAAGGGTAATATTACACAGGTGAGGACAATGTGGGTCAGGTGCCTGTAAGAGTGAGGAGCCAAAGATATCTGTGTTAATAAAACAAGTCACTCCTGGAAGAAGTGATAATGGGGGTCTGGATGGAAGAGATAGGAAATGTGAATGATTACAGTCATAGAGATAACTCGTAAGTCACTACTGTATTCACCAAAATGGTCTGCAGAGCCCTGTGTAGAGATGGTGCCTACCGCTATCTGGTCACCATGTATTGATAATATTGATATACCTGAGTTGGGTATAAAGAAAGGAGAAGAAAAAAGAAAGGAGATGAAAGTGGAATAGAAGATCATTTGCTCATAATGCAGAGGGACATGAAAAAAAACATGTCTCCTTTCTTTGCTATCGTAAGTACCCATAGAGAACCCATAAGACCATTGCCTGCAGTGTCTGCACCGAGGTAGAGGTGCAGAAACCAAGAGCACAATATGTTAATGTCAAAGAGGAGACTACGCCTTTGCAAATCCTATACTTGATGCTTTACCCTGCCAGACTACAGGTGTCATCTTTAGGTGAGACACCAAAGTATGACATGGACCTGCTGGATGCAAAAGTAGCTCCAATCAGACGATATAAAATGGGATCACTCTGATTACTATGATAAGTAAGGTTATTTAGAAGGATATTTTACTCCTATCACTGTGCTCTCAGGGAATTGTCTTCATTTGTTACCAAGTTATTTATTACTGGTTACTCATGTTTGGTGTAGCAGCTGCGCATAGTTATATGTCTTTGTATCGTCTATTGGTACACCAGGCAGACCAATGCTCAAAGGAGACGTCGAGGGGTCTTACTCATTGTCAATACCTTTATAAATGCCTGTCAATGTCATAAAGAGGAATATTAGGAGCATGAGTAATACAACCAAGCAACCTGATTATGCAGCGTTCTAATGGCTTCAACAGTTCCAACCTGCCATAGTGTGCCTCTCTGAGACCAACTTGGGGGATAACAGTGTCATACCTACAGTGTAGCTGGAAAAGCCATCAGTTCCACTCTACATATTCCACCCATGCCAGAAAGGTTAGTATATTGGTACATAAAAATGTCCCTTTTACCTGTATTAGAGCTATAACAGATTCTCATGGAAGATATGTAATTCTTCACTGTACCATTGAGAATCTTACTTGCCTTCTTGTCACCCTATACAGTATATCCCTCCTCCGCACAATAGTGTGGTACTGAATAAGGTCAAAACTCTGCTTTTGTTCTTTCCCGCCAATGCCTACATTGTTGATTACGCTAGGTTCATACTAGCGCCCGGAGTTCGTTCTGAGCTTTCCGTCTTCTGCATGCAGAAGACAGAAAGCTGTCAGACCGGGCCCGGCCGTGAGCGACGGTGAGTGTTTTATGCTCTCCGCCGCGAAACTGTTTTTAAACCGGACACAGAGTACTGCATGTCCAACTCTGTGTCCGATTTCTAAAAAACGGTTTCGTGGCCGACAGCATAAAACGCTCACCGGCGCTCACGGCCGGACATCTTTCAAATGATCTTTCAAATGAATGGGTATGAAAGAGTCCTGCAGGTTTCCGTCTCCTGCTCAGTTTTGTGCAGGAAACGGAAACCTACATAAACGGAGACTGGGTGCAGAACGAGCCCTTAGTAACTACAATAACTACTTATACCTCTATTGGGACAAATTCCACACATACACTATACCGGAGGAGGTCTCTCTGACTCCTTTAGCCAAATATATTGAGGAAGTGGGATCAGTTCATATATTGAAGGTGTGTTATCCAGAAGTTAAAGCATACTCACCCTCTTGTCACTGCTACAAGACAATACCTATATCAGAAGCTATATTGTAATTAACTCTTGTGAAAATATAAGTTTATTTTGCAAGGGAATTAAAAGTACCTGCAAATGCTTTATCAGAGTCTAGTCAGCCACTGGCATGGTAAAATCGAGACTTAAATAAAGCTAAAAATGGTTAAAGAGGCCTTAAAACAAGTAATGAATGTGTAAATGGCATTTCCAGAGAAATCTCCTGTCAGTCAATGAATTTCCTAATGCTATAAGTTAGAACTATGTACAGTCCTATGAAAAAGTTTGGGCACCCCTATTAATCTTAATCATTTTTTGTTCTAAATATTTTGGTGTTTGCAACAGCCATTTCAGTTTGATATATCTAATAACTGATGGACACAGTAATATGTCAAATTTTGGTTTAATGCATATTGCACATTTTCTGTTAGTACAATAAACCTCATTTCAATCCTGAAATATTACTGTGTCCATCAGTTACTAGATATATCAAACTGAAATGGCTGTTATAAACACCAAAATATTTAGAACTAAAAATGATTAATATTAATAGGGGTGCCCAAACTTTTTCATAGGACTGTATTTAGCTAATAATAAGATAATACAGAAAAGGTTCTGCTTCCTTTAACTGCAAATATAGGCACTATTTTTTATTTTTGTTTCGTATTTAGCCAATTTGGACCCAAGATTTGATAAATGTGTTCCACACTGCAAGTTCTACAGTTGCCCTGAAAATTGGTGTATGGGTAAAAAACCTTAAGAATCATTTGGTGCTGTTGTTGAAAATACTGTTCTATCATGTAAGGATAAGAAAACTGCATTTAAAGAGTACCTGAGTTTAAAATAGCAAATAGCTGAGAAAAGCTAAAGTGAGAATGCTATAAGAGATCCTGGACATTGGATTGTAAATGCAGGTTAAGATGTAGCTAAGAAGCTCCCTGATACAGAAAAAAAGAACTCTGAGCTCAACTAGTAAAACTGATTGATATTTATAACTTCTCAACAGCAATAACACAAGTAGATAGCCAGAAATATATACAGTAGACTCTTCTTACACTTGATGTGAGCTGTGGCAATCTGCAGATTCCTCTCTGACCAATATATAGGCAGGAAGCACAGAGCAGTAAAACTGTATGGAAACCTGTAGAGTAGGGTTGAGCCGATCTTGACTTTTCAGGATCGATCTTAAAATCCGATTTCCGATCATTTTTCATTCGAACCCGATCTCGATCTCAATTCCGATCCCAATGCAAGTCAATGGGATTTTTTTTATTAATTGGAGATCGGATTTTAAAAGCAATCCTATTCACGACACAGCATGGAATCTAACAATTGAATGCTTTGTTAGAATCCACGCTGTGTAGTGAATCACTAAGTAGCCAGAGAATTTTTTTTAATCCTCTGGATACTTAGTCCCCCCTGGTGTCCACTTACCTCCAGAGATGGCTGCTCCGGTGTTCTTCTTCGCCTTGCTGCCACTCCACGCTGCAGTCTTCTTGCCTCACTGCCCCCTGCCTCCCAGGTTAGGAGAGTGTGGGCGGGTACTGGGAGGTGAGACGTCACATCTCCCCGCCCTGTACCCACCCACACTCTCCTAAGCCACAAGCCCCGCCTTCCTAGCTCTTTAAACACTAACCTGCGAGGAGGGGCAGTAAGGCAAGAAGACTGCAGTGTGGAGCGGCAGCGAGGCGAAGAAGAACACCGGTTCAGCCATCTCTGGAGGTAAGTAGCTACTAGAGATGTTAGTTTAGTCTCCCATTAGAATGAATGGAGTCAGCCGGCGCGCAGGGGGTCTCATTCATTGCTATATATATATATATATATATATATATATATATATATATATTAGCTGGTACCCGTGACTTCGTCTGCAGTGATTGTGTGAAGGTAGACCATGTCCATTCTTATTTTTATACATGCTTTATACTGTTTAAGAAATTATATTTTTCTTTGTGCAACGTTTATACATTAAGATGGCGCCTGTATCCAGTACCGCACCCAGAGGCTGACGCACACGATCGTCTTGTGGTTTACAAGGAAGACAGTATCATTTCTCGGGAAATCGAAATCTAAGAGATGTTGAAACTTAAAGAGCCAATGACTGATCGCCAGTGTATTCGGATACAAGACGTATATGCTTACAGCCTGCCGTTATCTTATCTTTCTTGCATTCCTGTATAAAAACTGTAACTTCCTCAATAAACCTCAGTACTGTGTGAGCAGCCAGAGCGCCCAGTTGCATGGACTGAGATGGAAACTGCATCAACGTCAGTGTTTATCTTTGTCAGCGCGCACATGCATGATTGATTTGGAGCAGGTGACTGACCACTGGAAGTGACCCGTATTCTGGCGGAGGTCACTACCTCAACAATTGTAGAAGTGGGTAAATACAGGCGCGGGTAAGGTTTTCGTACTGTGTATAAGGTATGGGATATGAAATGTAACTGTGTATCTTGTTGTTGCTGTAATTCTGAGAGCACATGAGACTTTTGTGTTGAACGAAATTTGTAGTTCAGCTGCTATACGGTGTTCTGAGAAACTGCACATAGTGTCTTTGGGACAGAGGTATTTCAGGTTAATATACTTTGATATACGACGTTGTATGATTTATTTTGCGCCAGTACATGTAAGTTTTGGGCACAGGATACTCTTGAGCAAGCAACATAAAGTCTGGCCCTGTGCATGACAGTTTAGTAACTCCATGCGCCTCTTATTAATAGCAATTAACCCCATCATGTCCCTCATATTAACCCCTGTGTAAGAGTTACTGATAGAGATGAGCGAGTACCGTTCGGATCAGCCGATCCGAACAGCACGCTCGCATAGAAATGAATGGACGTAGCCGGCACGCGGGGGGTTAAGCGCGCCGGCTACGTCCAAGCGGAAGTACCAGGTGCATCCATTCATTTCTATGGAGTGTGCTGTTCGGATTGGCTGATCCGAACAGTACTCGCTCATCTCTAGTTACTGATATGTGAGTACTTGGAGGTAATAATTAAGTATCTTCATTACTGAGGTCTTTTATTAGTACCTCCATATGTCTCACATATTAGTAACCTTTATATGGGGCACACAGGGGTTAATATGAGGGACATGATGGGGTTTATTCCTATTAATGTGAGGCACACAGGGGTTAATATGAGGGACATGATGGGGTTATTCCTATTAATGTGAGGCACATGGAGTTACGAACACTAAACTAATAACCTCAAATGCCTGACATTAATGAGAATAGGAACTAATGGAAGGTAGCTGTGTGTTTCTTACTTTCAGTTTGCTAGCAGCTTCCTCTCCTCCTCCGGGAATGTTTGCAGGATGCAGATGGCAGGAGCTATCACTATAGCAGGCAGGCAGAGACTTGAGCGATTAAGCTCCACCCCCTGGGTTTCCTGCACCCCTCTCAAAGTGTCCTTATGCCTCAGCTCTAGCAGAGCATGGACTTCATTTAACTCTTGCAGGTCCTGTGCTGCTGGTGTGCCAGTGAAATATGGCAGGAGTGCCACTCTTGGCACGTGTGCCAGGGGTTGCTGACCTCTGCTGTAGAGGGTAATATGAATTTTGTGGCTTGTGTGTGAGATTGCAGAGATAGTGATGTGAGTTTGGGTTTTGTGGGGGTCCTGGGAAAAATGTATGTGCGCTATTGTGACGAAAAGTAGCCTATTGCGCAATCGAGTATAGTGACTGTGTTTGTGGAAAATTTCAGCCAAATCGGTGGAGCGGTTTTTGCGTGATTGACCGCCAAACATCCGAACATCCAAAGTCACAAACCCACAAACTCACAAACATTTCACATTTATAATATTAATAGGATATATATATATATATATATATATATATATATATATATATTTATTTATTTATTTATTTTTATGTAGATTGTGAGCCCCATATAGGGATCACAATGTACATTTTTATTTTTTTATCTTTTTCATTTAAGTATGTCTTTGTAGAACGGGAGGAAATCCACGCAAAAACGGGGAGAACATACAAACTCCTTGCAGATGTTGCTCCTGGGGGGGATTCAAACCCAGGACTCAAGCGCTACTAACCACTGAGCCACCGTGTTGCCCCCTCCGGTGAGACAATATTGTGCTTGTTTTGCTGATATGGCTGGTACTAAGCCACACATATAGTTAGGTTATCATATATATAGTGGGAAAGTTAGCTCAGTAGAAGCAGTGGTGCAGACCCAGTAAAAGGCGGGGACACAAAATATGCAAACCAGTTGATTTAAAAAAAAAATCAGGAAAATAAATGAACCTTGACTTCAGGCACAAAACGAGCAAAATAAAATACAGCCTTTACTTCAGGCAAAAACAAAATCCTGCTCCCCTGAGCTAACTAAACAGAAATGATAACCTAACTATATGTGTGGCTTAGTACCAGCCATATCAGCAAAACAAGCACAATATTGTTTCACCGGAGGGGGCAACACGGTGGCTCAGTGGTTAGCAGCGCTTGAGTCCAATGCAGGCAATACAGGCAATGTATGAAAAGCTGGAAAAAAAAAAATTGGTCCGGAACGTGTTCCGGCATAATTGCAAAATGGCTTTCAGTGTTTTGGCAGAAATGTGTCTGAAGCGGAATGTGCGGAACATAAAAAACACAGTTACTTACTTTTCTTGGCTCTGGAACACTTTGGGTCTACTTGGTAACATTAAACAGGCCGGGGATTGCGTCGTTAAGCATCACAATGCAAGCCCCTGCTCATGTGACGTCCGCTGTCCCGTACATCATTGAAAATGGCTGACATCTGCGGGGAGTGTGCCAGAGCCAGGGAGAGGTAAGTAACAGCGTTTTTTGTATCCCTGGGTCTCTGATTATTATACTTTGGTTCTCTCTCTCTCTCTCTCTCTCTCTCTCTCTCTCTCTCTCTCTCTCTATATATATATATATATATATATATACTAGCTGGTACCCGCGACTTCGTCTGCGGTGATTGTAGAAGTGGGTATATACAGGCGTGGGTAAGGTTTTCGTACTGTGTATAAGTGATGGGATATGAAATGTAAGTTTGTATCTTGTTTTTGCTGTAATTCAGAGAATACGTGAGACTTTTGTGTTGAAGTTAATTTGTATTTGAGCTGCTATATATACGGTGTTGTGAGAAACTTTACATAGTGACTTTGGGACAGAGGTATTTGAAGTTAAGTTAAGTTTCATCTTTTCTAGTATTTGAAGTTAACCCTTTCCCGCCGATGGCATTTTTTGATTTTCGTTTTTGAGTCCCCTCCTTCTAAACCCCATAACTTTTTTATTTCTCTGCTCCCAGAGCCATATGAGGTCTTAATTTTTGCGGGACAAATTTTTCTTCATGATGCCACCATTGTTTATTCTATATAATGTACTGGGAAGCAGGGAAAAAATTCAAAATGGGGTGGATTTCAAGAAAAAAATGCATTTCTGCGACTTTCTTACGGGCTTTGGTTTTACGGCGTTCACTGTGCAACCAAAATGACATGTCCCCTGTATTCTGTGTTTCATTACGATTCCTGGGATACCACATTTATATGGTTTTAGTTACATTTTGACCCCTTAAAAACAAATCCAAAACTGTTAAAAAATTTTTTTTTGAAAAGTCGCCATATTCCGACAGCCGTAACTTTTTTATACGTGCATGTACGGGGATGTATAGGGCATCTTTTTTTTGCGGGACTGGGTGTACTTTGTAGTTCTACCATTTTCGGGAAATGTTATTGCTTTGATCACTTTTTATTCAAATTTTTATCAGAATCAAAACAGTGAAAAAACGGCGGTTTGGCACTTTTGACCATTTTTCCCACTACGGCGTTTACCGAACAGGAAAAATATTTGTATAGCTTTGTAAAGCGGGCGATTTTGGACGCGGGGATACCTAACATGTATGTGTTTCACAGTTTTTAACTACTTTTATATGTGTTCTAGGGAAAGGGGGGTGATTTGAATTTTTAATCCTTTTTTTTTGTCTGTTTTTAATATTTTTTTTACTTTTTTTAAACTTTTTTTTTTGCATTTATTAGACCGCCTAGGGGTATTGACATGGGAGGGCGGTGTCGCGGATTGTCAGAGCGGTGGGGGTTGGCAAACATGGCTGCTCTGGAGCGTTAAAGAGAGCCTCCTGGAGAATCGTTAAGGTGAGGGGCAAAGTGGTAAAGTATATGTATATGAGATTGTGTGGGGTTAGGGGTGAGGCTGCAGAGGGCAATATGAATTTTTTTTTTTTTTTTTTTTAATGTAGATTGTGAGCCCCACATAGAGCTCACAATGTACATTTTTCCCTATCAGTATGTCTTTTTTGGAATATGGGATGGAAATCCATGCAAACACGGGGAGAACATACAAACTCCTTGCAGATGGTTTTTTGCCCCTGGCGGGATTTGAACACCAGGACTCCTGCACTGCAAGGCTGCAGTGCTAACCACTGAGCCACCGTGTGGCCCCTGGCAATATGAATTTTGTGGCTTGCTATGGTCCAAAGTGTGTGAGATTGCAGAGATGGTGATGTGAGTTTGGGGTTTGTGGGGGTCCTGGGAAAAACGTATGTGCGCTATTGTGACGAAAAGTAGCCTATTGCGCAATGGGGTGTATTAACTATGTTTGTGGAAAATTTCAGCCAAATCGGTCGAGCGGGTTTTGCGTGATTGACTAACAAACATCCGAACACACAAACCCACAAACATCCAAACTCACAAACTTTCACATTTATAATATTAATAGGATACAAATTTAAGTGAATGGTATAGAAATGCAAACTTGATGCAGAACAATACACTATTGAGTCCATTTTTGATACACTATATGCAATAAAACACTGGACTGAAGTGTTTTTGTCGGTGGTATAAAAATTAACTGCTGATCTATGGCAGGAAATATGATAACTGCAATAATGTGCGGCGTATATAAAGCAAAAGATGAACTGAAATGCCATGAAAGGATTCACTGTATTATACCATCTGCTTTACCTTTGGTGCTGCCTGAATCCATGTGTCATGTTTTCCCTCTCAGGCCCTGCACCAGGTAGAGCACCAGATATATACAGCTTTGCCTGGAGTGTTCCTTTAATGACGGTGAACTGAAGTTCAATTAACAATTGTGTGAAAATAGATTGCTGAAATAAATACAGCAATGGTGATGATAATGATAGAAGCAGCTGATGCACTGTATGCAGCAAAATAATGGACGCCCAGCATCAATAGTCACTGCACTGGGACAGACTGATTGAATGGGTGTAAGAATTGTATATTCATAACTGATGTGATACAGCACACTGACAGCAATGACTGCTCCCTTTTCTAGTGTCACCTGGTTAACTTAGGGACACTAGTGCTGACTCTTTTCTCTTTTCCCTAAAATTTATCTCTATCAATTTATAAATGTATAATTAAATCTAATATATCACTGAAATACGCTAACCCTCACTACAACCTGTGGAGTCTTTATTAATGTCTGCCTATATTGGACTGAATTTGATTTGTGCCAAATTACTTTGCACATCTCTAGTCTCACAGTGCCATGCAGGCCCCATGGGGTACCAAGTGCACAGAAATATTCTACCCTAGCATTATTGGGGTTCAATGGATCATGCCATAGTTCCTTTTCCATCAGATTTGTATGTAATTCTAAAAGTACTTAGTGTCTGATCTCTCTAAAACCCAAACTAATGGCAAGTACATAGTTAACAACAAGTTGAAATCATTCTTCATGAATGGATAAGATATAAGTAGGACAGATAGTTTTTGACCTTGTGAAATAATAAATTACCTAGAAGAGAGAGACAGCTTGTGCAAAGGACTCTTAAGAAATGAGTAAAAGTGACAATGATTAGCATTTCCTCTTCAGCTTTTATGCTAATTAGCGCTAGCAAGCACCTATCACTACCTGCAAAGTATGCCTGAGCATGCATCACTTATGGCATTGTGCTAGGGAGTCCTCAATGGCAGGGCGACTTATTAATGGAATGGGATAGTAATTGCTTAATGGTTAGACCTTTGATGTGAAATCTTTTATTATTGTTCTAGTCTAGTTGTCTATGATTCTTAATTTCGGTAATGCTGAATATACACTGACCTATATATTTAACTCTCTACTAGAGATCAGCGAATACCGTTCGATCGAGTAGGTATTCAATCAAATATCAGGCTATTCGACATATTCGATATCGAACGAATACCACGTGGTAAACGCAGTAAAAAAGGTGAAGCAACAGAATGGGCCTGACACTCTAAATGCTGCTGGGGCAAGTCACAACTCCAAGAAAAGGGTGAAAGAATTACAACTGGTGGGGTAGAAAAAGGGGCACAAAAAAGAACACTGCTTGTGGGCCAGACACTCTAAACTCACCCAAACCTCAGCTGGCGGAAGTCTCCACTCACCCCAAGGGCCACAGGTCCTACTTCTACACCCAATACGTGTAAGGCGCAGAGGGATCGGAGAGGACAGGGCTTTGGTTGGGCCAGGTACTCACGCAACATGCGCCTATACTTTTCCCTCCTGGTGACACTAGGCCCCTTAGTGGCGGTAGTTCAGCCTGGGGGGGGGAGGGAATTAATGTGTCCTGCACCTTGGAGAGTGTTCCCCTGGTGGTTGTGGATTGGATGGCAGTTGTTAGCCTCTTTGAGGAAATCTCCTCTCTGCCGCCAGAGAGGGTTGACGGAAACATTTCCATCATATCCTGCGCCAGGTGCTTGTGGCAATCATTTATGCGATTGTTCCTCTCCCCTACCAGAATGAAAGATGAGATGTTATTTTTATACTGGGGTTCGAGGATTGCAAAAATCCAATATTTAATAACACTTTCCAAACTCAATAGATCCTCTATGGAAAGTGGAAAAATACTTGGAAACCTTCTTTCCTCTACGGAAAATATGGACAGAAACACAAATTTAAACCTAAAGAAACATTAGCATGCGCTCATCACAATACCTGACTGGATAGCTGCGTTAAGAAGGGTGCAGGGTACAATGCTGACCAGGCCCAAGCACCAGGAACAGTTGTCACAAAGGCTAGCGGATAATGCTTCCAGCTGCTTTTCAACTGACCGTGGTCTATAGTCTCTTACTCTGCCAAATCAGTATCCCTGCGCTATGCTGAGGAGAACCAAAAGGCCGAAACAGCACTGTCCATAGCTGGGAATCTGTTCCTTTTGGAATAGAAATACTAATTTGGCAATTAAATCTGCATCATGATAGTAGACTTATTAAATGAGTCATGCATGATGTTAAGGATGCTGCCCTCTAGAAGGTGGCATACAGAGTGCACTGTTCTCCTAATTACATCCTGGAGAATAGATTTGCATATTTTTTACCCAGAATCCCTAGCGGAGCAGGAATGACTTGTAAGTCTCGATACTGCCTATGTAGGCACACACTCTCCCTGACATGTACGATTATCCCCTGACCCTAGTCTATAGTCTCTCACTCTGCCAAATCAGTATCCCTGCGCTATGCTGAGGAGGCCCAAAAGGCCGAAACAGTGCTGTCCATAGCTGGGAATCTGTTCCTTTTGGAATAGAAATACTAATTTGGCAATTAAATCCACATCATGATAGTAGACTTATTAACTGAGTCATGCATGATGTTAAGGATGCTGCCCTCTAGAGGGCGGCATACAGAGTGCACTGTTCTCCTAATTACATCCTGGAGAATAGATTTGCATGTTTTTTTACTTAGTTAATATTCTGTGATAGTGGGATAATCCTGGGACTTGGGCGTGTTAGATGCACCCAGGCATGCTTCCCCTGCTGTCCCAGTTGCATTCCAGAGGTGTTGGCATCATTTCTTGTGGTGTCATTGTGGACTTGGTGACTCTCCTTAGTCGAATTTGGGTTTACTCTGGAACGAGCATTTTTTCCCCATAGACTATAATGGGATTTGATATTCGGTTGAATAGTCAAATATTGAGGGGCTACTCGAAACGAATATAGAATATTTCACTACTCGCTCATCTCTACTCTCTACAGCCTCTTTCCACATCATACACATTTTATACTATTAAACCAAGCTGAAAACAAGCAATTCCTATAACTTTAATGCACAAATTCTTACAAGAGTATTTGATTTTATTCTCAATATTGGTATTATGAGAAGTACCAGCTATATTACATTTTTCTACAGAATATCTCCGAGTTGTGTCCCCAACAGAGCATCATTTGATGACAATCTTAATCTCTTTAGCAGATGCCATTATTGGATGTTCTATTTATGTCAAATCCCTTACTACTATTTAAGTTGGGTGTTATATTATCTACAATTATTGCCCATAGTTACCCCTGTGGGTATTTTATAAGGGGTACTATTACTAATAGTTCTCCTCATAGGTTATAGTACCACACATAAGCGATAATGCCCTAATAATCTATTACTTATGAACTGTTACCTTATGGGAGTCACAGCATGTAATTGTAGTAAAGTAAAGAGACTAATTCTAATTGTATGGGTGCTATGAATCAGACGGCATGTGATATAAACTGTGAAGGGATCACAGCGATCGAATAAGCACTGTGTCCCCTTCAAACATTTGGTCAGTGTGTATCCTTGGAGTCGAACCCCCACTGACCTTTTACTGATGACCTACCTTAGGATAAGTCATGGGCACCTACAGCCTACAAGACTTGTTAAGGACTTATTCTTATGACTGGCATGGGGCAATAAAGGTGCCACCTGTAGACAAGTTTTTCTTCCTTTTAGAAAAATTGAAGCACTGGTCTCCAGGAGCAAGTCAAATATGTTGGGCTTGATCTCTTTTGTCAGATCTTGCAATAAATTGTGGTAAAATGATCAAATTTATAAATATTGAAAGTCTTGGTGTGGGCGCAGGCAAAATTTGTTGGTAATTTCAGCTAAAAACTTAAGTCATGCTTCTGTTTGATGTAAAGGATGAATGTTGTGGGTAATGCCATTATTTTTTCAGGGGGAAAAAGATTGTGCATCATACCTGTTGGGTATCCCTGATGGCACCAGAGTGTGAGATGTTTTGAGAGATGGAAAGATAGTTTTATCTTTTGCACAACTCTTTCCATGTTATTATGCTATTGCATAAAAGAAAGGGGTGTTTGGCAATTTTTGGTATCTTTGCATAAATAGTATGTATGTTGAGAGTAGGTCACAGAGAGATATTAGGGCTGCCAATAAAGCATAAGTATAATAGTAATTGGCTTCATGTGTTCTGTATGTTACCTTAGACAATACAAGTTGCATTGACTTATGTTGGGAAAGTTAAGCACACCCTAAACTCTTGTGGACATTAATTTCGCTTGTGATATACTGTCCCTACTTCATTTCCATAAGAACTTTGTGAAGGCACTATTAATAAATAATACCTGTTTTCTTAGTCATCCAATTTATTATCCAGATGTATGGTAGTGGAGTGTAGGTCTCTAACCTGGGTTAGGTCATCCTCAAGGGAAGAGATGCCCTGCTCTGCTTCTTCAAACCACACGGTGTGGGTCGCTATCTCAACTTCAATGGTATGTATGGTGTCAGTGATAGTGGCAGCATCCTGTATGCCTGGGGCTATTTTTGAGGCTACCTCTCCTGTTAGCTTTATGTAGTCGACAGATGCATTGGACGCTCACATCAGATCCAGATTTCCATCAGAATAATCATCCTTGTCTGAGGTCGCACAGCAGGATGCCATCTTGTCGTCCCATTTAGGAGATATGAGCGAGGGTAATGAAGGCCTATAGATTGTTTGATTTCTTTTGTCTATACTAAATGAAAGAGACCAGTCAGTCACCTGGTCCTGGTCAGCAATGTTCTCTTGATATGGGTGCTGGTTTGTGTGGAGAATCAAGGTGTAAAGCACTGGTAGTGCACAAAGCTCCCGTCTCCCCTGTCTCTAGATGTTAGAGCTGGAACCAGAAGTCAGACAATGCTTTCTATAAGGATTGCTGGCTTTGCAGTATTACATACCCAAAGGACTGCCATAAAGGTTATCTGTTCCTCGTGTGGCTATTGGTGAAGAACACAGACAAAGATTCACACTGTCATGTGAATACATCCTTGGGTTCTGCCTCCAAAGTTATCCCTAAAAAAATCCAATGGGGTTATAGAGATGTTTGCCAAAAACCTAAATTGTTTGATCATGTTTTGCAGAACTATCTCTAAATATGGTGCTTCAAATAAAGCTGAAATGATGCAGATAATTCTGTCTGGCAGATTACAATGCAAGTATTTCGTTATTTTGTACCCTTTTGGCCAGATTTCTGCTATTGTGTGTTGTGTATTGTAAATCAGCATCCCTCAAAGTCCAAGAGTTATCATGACTATTTAGAAAGGCAATGCACAACTGTGCCTGATTTAATGTTAAATTTGTACATGGATTAGAAGTTATATAGACATTTTACAATGTTTTTCAATTACATTTTATTTATTCTATCAATAGCAGACAGGAGAGCTCTGTAAATATAACAGCACTTACTTAAGTATTTATAAAACTCCTACAAGCCTCGGATCTGAAGAGTAAACACTTTGATGGATTGCTAAATTGCATTTTGACAGAATGGGATTTATTGTAACTTAGCAATACTATATATTTGAAAGAACTGCTTCTAGGGAAAGAGTAATCTTCTTTATTGTATATTTACGATTACACAAGGTACAGCTGCATATTGTTTCATGTTAAAACCTTTCTGTCATTTGGGTTTTTAGGCTCTTTCATACAGTGGCCCAGATTTACTAATAGTTAAGTAAATTTAGACAGGCAGTCAGAAAATGTACCAGATTTATCACAGTGGCTGACGCTGGATGATAAATCTGGTGTATCAATCACCTGACTAGTCTACGTTTATACCACCTTTTGACTGGCTTACTCACACCAGAGTTTTACAGCACACATTTTTATGTATCATGGTACTTTTACAGGGATTCTATCATTAAAAAATGACGTTTACAAGTAATGGCAAGTTGGAATAGCCTTTAAAAGAGCTATTCTAATCCTACCTCTCATTCTCTTATGCTCCCCGCTGTTTCTGTAAAAAAGCGTTTCTTTAGATATGCCAATTATGATCAGGAAGCAAAAGGAGCGTTCCCCCTGTGCTCCGAGCACACCAGTATCATCAACTGGTTGCCTCCCCTTAGTGCCTCCTGTTTACTCCCTCCTGTATCTTCTCCTCATCTTCAGCCTTGCATAGGCATCCGACACACATGCGCAGTCAGCTCTGCCACTTCGTGTTCGGACAGAGACGTCTGTGCATGCTCCGTCTGCCATTTTGCGGTGGTTTGCTACATGATTTCAACCACGAATAGCGCAGCTTTGGATTCCTATGCAAGGATGAAGACAAGGTGAAGATGCAAGGAGGGGTGAATAGGAGACACTAAGAGTTGGCTAGTAATTGATGACGCTGGTGTGCTCAGTGCACAGGGGGAACACTCCCTGTGCTCCCTGAGTATAATCAGCATATCAGCTGAAATGCTTTTTTTACAGAAATGGCGGGGAGCACAAGAGAATGAGAGGTAGAAGTAGAATAGGCTTTATAAAGGCCATTTATGCCATTACTTCAAAACATAATTTTCTAATACTAGAATCCCTTGAAGCCAAGCTAAATAATTGTAGCCCAAACTAGATGCGCCACACTGCGCCATTTGAAGTGTTTTGCCATTTGTGGTGTTTTTAATTGATAGAATTTTTTTTAGCAGTCTTTTTTTCTGGCATCTCTGAAGATCTCTGAAGCCAGTAGAGACAAAGGGATGAAATTGGTCCCCTGTACATACAATATAAATAGTTGCTAGACTGCTTGAGCCCTTATAGAGCGATATTTATGCTGTGAAATAAAAAAAAAATTATATATTAATATTGTATGATATTAATATATATTAATATACTCTTCTTTTTTTCATGGTTCATCACAAACAACTCCCTTTAATACTTTAAAGCATACCTAAACTTTCATGTGACTTTTCAGGATAAGATGGCATATGTGTATGTGAGATATCATATGATTTCTGCATTTTTACCAGCATTTTCCTCTGTAGTCTCTATAGAAAAGGAAAGGACCAATTCCCTTAAGTATTAAACTAGACCGTGTCCTTAATGGGTTAACCAAGACCCTTAATAATAATAATTGCAATATTCTCATCAGTTAAGAGGAATGTTTCTGACAAATTAATATTAGGGAGCTACTAATTCTCTTGTGTAACTTTATAAAATAGCTGCAGAGGTGGAGCTTTATTATAATTACCTATTGTATTAGACCAAACTACTGACTGTAACACCAATTTATTTACTGTGCAATGAAGCTGCTTCTTCATCTATGGGCTTTTCTTGTGCACTTGCAGAAGTCAAATTAGTCTCAGTATGGAATCACTGCTGCAGACTCTTATCTGTAGCACTACAGGCTAAACAATTTCGCAGCATGCCATTTAGAAATTCACCAAAATTGCAATGTTCTGCTATGTAAGTAGAAATAGTCTCATTTGCTTTCTGATTTGAGTTTTATGAAACTGAAATCTTTGAATAATGGCAGAAATGAAAACAATATGCTTGGATCACCCCTGACAGTCTCCCATCAGTCTCTTTGTTTGCAACTCAGCAGACTCATCTAATGAACAAAGTGTTGTTAGGTTGCCGAGTATCTCAGAAATTGCTGATTTCCTGCGATTTTCATGCACAGCAGCTTCTAGAATTTATGCAGAATGATGCGAGAAA
This sequence comes from Leptodactylus fuscus, assembly GCF_031893055.1. Lineage (NCBI taxonomy): Eukaryota > Metazoa > Chordata > Amphibia > Anura > Leptodactylidae > Leptodactylus > Leptodactylus fuscus. The sequence continues at coordinate 122,697,314 of NC_134266.1, read as the reverse complement.
TGAGTGGTGATACAATAAGCAGCTACCTCTCGACAAGCATGGTCAACAGAAGCCGAAGAACACATGGTTTGTGTCCTCATAGAAGAACAGAACAGAGAATAAAGGTGCAAGTGGACAAAAGCTGTGTCTGCAGATCTTGGCTACTGCTGCAGTGCACATGGAAGCCCAACCAGAGAACAGAATTCCCTATTGGAAGCCAAATCTGATTTGAAAGTATTGGCAGTTATAGGACCAGGTTCACTACACTTTCTATTGTCAAAGCAGATACTTGTTAGAATTCAAGTTGTCCCAAGGGCAACATTCATAGTGTAGTCATACTAAGGCCTCATTCACATTTGCGTTTGGATTCCGTCCGGGGAAGTCCACATGAGGACCCCCCGAACAGAATACTGAACGCAACTGCAAGTGGTGTGCCAGTGAAAGCACACGGACCCCATAGACTATAACGGAGTCTGTATGCTTGGTGACAGATCTCTGCAGGGATCATGCGGACAGGAAAGTAGTTCACAATCTACTCGAAAAGCACACAGACGAATTATATTCTACGGGGTTCGTGTGCTTTTACTGCACACTGCTTATAGTAGTGTTCGGTATTCCTTTTGGTGGGTCCCCATGTGGACTCCCTGAACGGAATACCGAACCCAGATGTGAACGAGAGGTCACTTTGATCAATCAGAATCTGATTTCTGTGCATATCATCCAACCTTCTTATCTTCCAACCTCATCATCATCTTTAATTTCTCTTTAATGTCACAATGATTTGTATGTTGAACTTAGGGTTTAGACTACCAAATCTGGATTTATTTGCAGTAAAGCTTTCTTAATACTCATGTAATAGTCACAAATAATATAGTTTTAATTTCTAGGTTGTGTGCCTTATAGTAACATAGTACAAACTAATCTAAAAAAAAATAAAAAATACTGCATTGTGAACATGTACCCTACAGGAAAATAAATAGATTTTTTTTCATAATGTACTATACAGTAACTGTGAAATAAAACTGGTATATCACCACAACCTTAGAATGCAATGTTGAATGAGTCTACATACACATTGGTGCATTAAGAGGATTTTTTTGTTTTTAGTTGCTGTTACAACATAGTGGTAGCCATCTTGACTGCTATCTGTGTGCTACAAACTGCAGTGACCAGTGTAGAAGTTCCAGGGCAGATCAGGATTTAATTCTTCATCATCCTAAAGAAATATACTTTATAAAAGAAGCAGTAACAGAAACATTTTTATGGAATCTATCATAGATCCTTGTAGACAAAGCATATAGGGCTTCATAAAAATGAAAGAAGAAGACCATGATATGCTGTCATCAACTCTGATTAATGTCATGGCTTGCAGTAATGTGATGAAATATAAAGATGCAAATGGTTAACATTAATTTCGTATACCAGCCAGATGTTTGCTCCAGGATATTTGGCCAGCATGAGATTCTCCTGGGCTTCAAAATGCTGAGCTTTGTCAAAGTTGAAATGAATGTACTTCAGTGGGTTTCTCACCTGAGACCTGTCTACAAATGAAATATCACAATAAGGTATGAGGCAAACATAAAGGACTAGAAAGAGACAAATAAACCATCAACCAGTAGAAACACTAAAGTAAATAAATATATGCCAGTACAGCATGTAAGTAATATAGGTGCCACAGTCTCTACAGTGTAAAGGGTTTTTAAAAGGAAAAAACAGAAGTTAAATATGTTACATTTGCTCGAACTTCTGCGCCATCCACTTGCATGCTTCTTGTGTCTGAACACTGTCCTATTCCCTCACCTTGGTAATTGATTTACCACCACACACATCTCCTTCAGCTTGGTTTCCATTTGCCTCTCTAATGGTTAATATTAGCCATGCCTTTGTGATTGACAGCTTATCTTCCTATCAGGTCTGGGGTGGGTTCTTCCTTCCTATTTATTGTTTGCTCACATTCACATTGGTGCTTGCTATTGCCTGGCATTTCTTTTGCTGTTGTTACTTCTATTCTATTCTTGACCTCTGGCTTACCCTTTGACTATTCTCTTGAATTTGATTCTGTATTGTGTTGCGCGACTGTTACCGAACCCTTGGCTTGCTGACCTCTATTTGTTGTTGTTTGTTTTGTCTGCGTTCTGTGTATCACATATATAGGAAAGGCCCTTCAACCAGTTGCCGCTATTGCTAAGGATAGGACCGGCAAGCAAGAAGGTACAACGGGTGGGGATGGGGGGTTCAGCTTAGGGCTCACTATCTATTGTTCCATTACCCCCAGGGTTTACCAGCAGCTATTGGGGAATTGCTGCTCTAGCAATTCCCTTACAAAATATGTATATAATGAATAACAAGCAACTGTACCCAGAAAAATATAAATGTATAGAAAGATACTACAAATTCTAGAGGTAGATAGAGAGAGAGAAAGAGAGAAGGAGAGATAGATAGATAGATAGATAGATAGATAGATAGATAGATAGATAGATGTTGTCTAGTAAAACTTATCTAACATTTCTATCTATTTTAAAAGGTTTTTTATGTACTTTCCAAAATATTGATCTAAAAAAAATTCTGGTTGTTTTTTCTAGCTGTCTGTTCAGATATAGCAAAGCTTAACTTATCATTTACATATTTTACAGAATGTTAACTCAAGTATTTGAATGAGTTTCAATTTTTTGCCTTTTGTGATAAGATCTAATTGAATGGAAAGTTATTGAGTAGAGATGAGCGAACACTAAAATGTTCGAGGTTCGAAATTCGAATCGAACAGCCGCTCACTGTTCGTGTGTTCGAACGGGTTTCGAACCCCATTATAGTTTATGGGGAACATATACTCGTTAAGGGGGAAACCCAAATCCGTGTCTGGAGGGTCACCAAGTCCACTATGACACCACAGGAAATGATGCCAACACCTCTGGAATGACACTGGGACAGCAGGGGAAGCATGTCTGGGGGCATCTAACACACCAAAGACCCTCTATTACCCCAACATCACAGCCTAACAACTACACACTTTACACACTCAATACCACCTCTCTGACAGTAGGAAAACACCTTGAAACATGTGTATTTGGCACTTGCAGTGAGGAGAGCTTGTCACCAGCAGTGAATTTGGCCCTTGTAGTAAGTTGAGGTTGGCACCAACATTTGTTTTGAAAATCAGGGTGGATTGAGCCTCTAACCAGCAGAGTTTGGGCAAATTCATGGTGGAGGGAGCCTCTAAAAACCCCAGTTTGGACCAATTCATGGTGGAGGGAGCCTCTAAAAAACCCAGTTTGGACCAATTCATGGTGGAGGGAGCCTCTAAAAAACCCAGTTTGGACCAATTCATGGTGGAGGGAGCCTCTAAACAGCCCAGTTTGGACCAATTCATGGTGGAGGGAGCCTCTAAACAGCCCAGTTTGGGCAAATTCATGGTGGAGGGAGCCTCTAACCAGCCCAGTTTGGGCAAATTCATGGTGGAGGGAGCCTCTAAAAACCCCCGTTTGGACCAATTCATGGTGGAGGGAGCCTCTAAACAGCCCAGTTTGGGCAAATTCATGGTGGAGGGAGCCTCTAACCAGCCCAGTTTGGACCAATTCATGGTGGAGGGAGCCTCTAAAAACCCCAGTTTGGACCAATTCATGGTGGAGGGAGCCTCTAAAAACCCCAGTTTGGACCAATTCATGGTGGAGGGAGCCTCTAAAAACCCCAGTTTGGACCAATTCATGCTGGAGGGAGCCTCTAAACAGCCCAGTTTGGGCAAATTCATGGTGGAGGGAGCCTCTAAAAACCCCAGTTTGGACCAATTCATGGTGGAGGGAGCCTCTAAACAGCCCAGTTTGGGCAAATTCATGGTGGAGGGAGCCTCTAAAAACCCCAGTTTGGACCAATTCATGGTGGAGGGAGCCTCTAAAAACCCCAGTTTGGACCAATTCATGGTGGAGGGAGCCTCTAAAAAACCCAGTTTGGACCAATTCATGGTGGAGGGAGCCTCTAAACAGCCCAGTTTGGGCAAATTCATGGTGGAGGGAGCCTCTAAAAAACCCAGTTTGGACCAATTCATGGTGGAGGGAGCCTCTAAACAGCCCAGTTTGGGCAAATTCATGGTGGAGGGAGCCTCTAACCAGCCCAGTTTGGGCAAATTCATGGTGGAGGGAGCCTCTAAAAACCCCCGTTTGGACCAATTCATGGTGGAGGGAGCCTCTAAACAGCCCAGTTTGGGCAAATTCATGGTGGAGGGAGCCTCTAACCAGCCCAGTTTGGACCAATTCATGGTGGAGGGAGCCTCTAAAAACCCCAGTTTGGACCAATTCATGGTGGAGGGAGCCTCTAAAAACCCCAGTTTGGACCAATTCATGGTGGAGGGAGCCTCTAAAAACCCCAGTTTGGACCAATTCATGCTGGAGGGAGCCTCTAAACAGCCCAGTTTGGGCAAATTCATGGTGGAGGGAGCCTCTAAAAACCCCAGTTTGGACCAATTCATGGTGGAGGGAGCCTCTAAAAACCCCAGTTTGGACCAATTCATGGTGGAGGGAGCCTCTAAAAACCCCAGTTTGGACCAATTCATGGTGGAGGGAGCCTCTAAAAACCCCAGTTTGGACCAATTCATGGTGGAGGGAGCCTCTAAAAACCCCAGTTTGGACCAATTCATGGTGGAGGGAGCCTCTAAAAAACCCAGTTTGGGCCAATTCATGGTGGAGGGAGCCTCTAACCAGCCCAGTTTGGACCAATTCATGGTGGAGGGAGCCTCTGAAAACCCCAGTTTGGACCAATTCATGGTGGAGGGAGCCTCTAAACAGCCCAGTTTGGACCAATTCATGGTGGAGGGAGCCTCTAAAAACCCCAATTTGGACCAATTCATGGTGGAGGGAGCCTCTAACCAGCCCAGTTTGGACCAATTCATGGTGGAGGGAGCCTCTAACCAGCCCAGTTTGGGCAAATTCATGGTGGAGGGAGCCTCTAAAAACCCCAATTTGGACCAATTCATGGTGGAGGGAGCCTCTAAACAGCCCAGTTTGGGCAAATTCATGGTGGAGGGAGCCTCTAACCAGCCCAGTTTGGGCAAATTCATGGTGGAGGGAGCCTCTAAAAACCCCAATTTGGACCAATTCATGGTGGAGGGAGCCTCTAAACAGCCCAGTTTGGGCAAATTCATGGTGGAGGGAGCCTCTAAAAACCCCAGTTTGGACCAATTCATGGTGGAGGGAGCCTCTAAAAACCCCAGTTTGGACCAATTCATGGTGGAGGGAGCCTCTAAAAAACCCAGTTTGGACCAATTCATGGTGGAGGGAGCCTCTAAACAGCCCAGTTTGGGCAAATTCATGGTGGAGGGAGCCTCTAAAAACCCCAGTTTGGACCAATTCATGGTGGAGGGAGCCTCTAAAAACCCCAGTTTGGACCAATTCATGGTGGAGGGAGCCTCTAAAAACCCCAGTTTGGACCAATTCATGGTGGAGGGAGCCTCTAAAAACCCCAGTTTGGACCAATTCATGGTGGAGGGAGCCTCTAAAAAACCCAGTTTGGACCAATTCATGGTGGAGGGAGCCTCTAAAAACCCCAGTTTGGACCAATTCATGGTGGAGGGAGCCTCTAAAAACCCCAGTTTGGACCAATTCATGGTGGAGGGAGCCTCTAAAAACCCCAGTTTGGACCAATTCATGGTGGAGGGAGCCTCTAAAAAACCCAGTTTGGGCCAATTCATGGTGGAGGGAGCCTCTAACCAGCCCAGTTTGGACCAATTCATGGTGGAGGGAGCCTCTGAAAACCCCAGTTTGGACCAATTCATGGTGGAGGGAGCCTCTAAACAGCCCAGTTTGGACCAATTCATGGTGGAGGGAGCCTCTAAAAACCCCAATTTGGACCAATTCATGGTGGAGGGAGCCTCTAACCAGCCCAGTTTGGACCAATTCATGGTGGAGGGAGCCTCTAACCAGCCCAGTTTGGGCAAATTCATGGTGGAGGGAGCCTCTAAAAACCCCAATTTGGACCAATTCATGGTGGAGGGAGCCTCTAAACAGCCCAGTTTGGGCAAATTCATGGTGGAGGGAGCCTCTAAAAACCCCAGTTTGGACCAATTCATGGTGGAGGGAGCCTCTAAAAACCCCAGTTTGGACCAATTCATGGTGGAGGGAGCCTCTAAAAAACCCAGTTTGGACCAATTCATGGTGGAGGGAGCCTCTAAACAGCCCAGTTTGGGCAAATTCATGGTGGAGGGAGCCTCTAAAAACCCCAGTTTGGACCAATTCATGGTGGAGGGAGCCTCTAAAAAACCCAGTTTGGACCAATTCATGGTGGAGGGAGCCTCTAACCAGCCCAGTTTGGACCAATTCATGCTGGAGGGAGCCTCTAAACAGCCCAGTTTGGGCAAATTCATGGTGGAGGGAGCCTCTAAAAACCCCAGTTTGGACCAATTCATGGTGGAGGGAGCCTCTAAACAGCCCAGTTTGGGCAAATTCATGGTGGAGGGAGCCTCTAAAAACCCCAGTTTGGACCAATTCATGGTGGAGGGAGCCTCTAAAAACCCCAGTTTGGACCAATTCATGGTGGAGGGAGCCTCTAAAAAACACAGTTTGGACCAATTCATGGTGGAGGGAGCCTCTAAACAGCCCAGTTTGGGCAAATTCATGGTGGAGGGAGCCTCTAAAAACCCCAGTTTGGACCAATTCATGGTGGAGGGAGCCTCTAAAAACCCCAGTTTGGACCAATTCATGGTGGAGGGAGCCTCTAAAAACCCCAGTTTGGACCAATTCATGGTGGAGGGAGCCTCTAACCAGCCCAGTTTGGGCAAATTCATGGTGGAGGGAGCCTCTAACCAGCAGAGTTGTGGGAAAGCAGGGTGGAGGGAGCCTCTAACCAGCAGAGTTGGTGGAAATCAGGCTGCTACCAGGTTCCGGCCGTTATCACAAACGACCATGCCTGGGCCCAGGTGCAGCGGCTCAAACCATATTGCCGTCTCATCGAGGAGGGCATCCCTCACCTCGGAGGCAGTGTGCTGTCTGTCCCCCAAGCTGATCAGCTTCAGCACAGCCTGCTGACGTCTATCAACGCCAGTGCTGCAACGTTTCCAATTCGTAGCTGGGGTCAATCTAACAGCGGAGGAGGAGGCGGTGGCGGAGGAGGAGGCGGTGGCGGAGGAGGAGGCGGTAGAGGAGGAGGAGGAGGGGGGTGTTCTTCTCGTGTCCCTGCCAGGAATGTTAGGCGGGGAGACGAGGTACACCGGGCCAGTTTGGGAAGCAGTCCCAGCCTCAACTACATTCACCCAGTGTGCCGTCAGTGAAATGTAGCGTCCCTGTCCGCATGCACTTGTCCACGCGTCGGTGGTCAAGTGGACCTTTGTGCAAAGCGCGGAACTAAGGGCCCGCCTGATGTTGAGTGACACGTGCTGGTGCAAGGCGGGGACGGCACACCGGGAGAAGTAGTGACGGCTAGGGACGGCATAGCGAGGTGCCGCAGTTGCCATCAGGTCCAGGAAGGCGGGAGTTTCAACAAGCCGGAACGCCAACATCTCCTGGGCCAGCAGTTTAGCGATGTTGGCGTTCAAGGCTTGCGCGTGTGGGTGGTTAGCAGTGTATTTCTGCCGCCGCTCCAATGTCTGAGAGATGGTGGGTTGTTGTAAAGAAGCGCCTGATGGTGCCTTTGATGGTGCAGGAGAAGGAGATAAGACAGGAACAGGGGAGGATGAGGGAGAAGTCAACAAAGTGGCGGAGGCAGATGAAGTGGTGTCCTGGCTCGTCCTCTGGAGTGCATCGCCAGCACAGTCAGCAGTGGCAGTGGCAGAGGCAGAGGCAGTGGCAGAGGCAGTGGCAGTGGCGTGAACGGCAGGCGGCCTTTGTCCTGCCGTTGCTGCCTGCCACTGATTCCAGTGCTTGGATTCCAAATGACGGCGCATTGAAGTGGTGGACAGGTTGCTCTTCTCAGAGCCCCTAATCAATTTCGAGAGGCAAATTGTGCAGACAACACTATATCTGTCCTCGGCGCATTCCTTGAAAAAACTCCACACCTTCGAGAAACGTGCCCTCGAGGTGGGAGTTTTTCGGGGCTGGGTACGAACTGGAACATCTTGGGAGATTCCGGGTGTGGCCTGGCTTCGCCTAAGCTGCTGACCTCTGCCTCTGCCTCTAGCTACCCTTTTTGGTGCTGCACTTGCCTCAACATCCACACTACTTTCCCCGCTTGACATCCCCCCTGTCCAGGTCGGGTCAGTGTCCTCATCATCCACCACTTCCTCTTCCAACTCCTGTCTCATCTCCTCCTCCCGCACAATGCGCCGGTCAACTGGATGCCCTGACGGCAACTGCGTCACATCATCGTCGATGAGGGTGGGTTGCTGGTCATCCACCACCAAATCGAATGGAGATGGAGGAGACTCTAGTGTTTGAGCATCTGGACACAGATGCTCCTCTGTTAGGTTCGTGGAATCGTGACGTGGAGAGGCAGGTTGAGGGACAATGAAAGGAGCGGAGAACAGCTCTGGGGAGCAGGGACAGTTGGGGTTATTGTTCTGTGAAGCTTGGGAATTTTGGGAGGAAGGAGGACAAGACTGTTGGGTAATAGGAGGAGAGGAGGCAGAGTCTGACTGGCTGCTGGACAATGTGCTGTAAGCGTTCTCTGACAGCCATTGCAAGACCTGTTCCTGGTTCTCGGGCCTACTAAGGTTTGTACCCTGCAGTTTAGTTAATGTGGCAAGCAACCCTGGCACTGTGGAGTGGCGCAATGCTTGCTGCCCCACAGGAGTAGGCACGGGACGCCCTGTGGCTTCACTGCTACCTTGCTCCCCAGAACCATTCCCCCGACCTCGCCCACGGCCTCGTCCACGTCCCTTTCCGGGAGCCTTGCGCATTTTGAATTCCCAGTTAGAAATTGGCACTATATACCAGTAGCAAAAATTGTGGGTGCACGTAACCCCAATATATTCTTTGAATTCCCAGTCAGACAATGGCACTATATACCAGTAGCAAGAAATGAGGGTATTTATAACCCCAATATATTCTTTGAATTACCAGTCAGAAACTGGCACTATATGGCAGTAGCAAGAAATGAGGGTATTTATAACCCCAATATATTCTTTGAATTCCCAGTCAGAAACTGGCACTGTATACCAGTAGTAAAAATTGTGGGTGCACGTAACCCCAATATATTCTTTGAATTACCAGTCAGAAACTGGCACTATATGGCAGTAGCAAGAAATGAGGGTATTTGTAACCCCAATATATTCTTTGAATTCCCAGTCAGACAATGGCACTGTATACCAGTAGTAAAAATTGTGGGTGCACGTAACCCCAATATATTCTTTGAATTACCAGTCAGAAACTGGCACTATATGGCAGTAGCAAGAAATGAGGGTATTTGTAACCCCAATATATTCTTTGAATTCCCAGTCAGAAACTGGCACTGTATACCAGTAGTAAAAATTGTGGGTGCACGTAACCCCAATATATTCTTTGAATTACCAGTCAGAAACTGGCACTATATGGCAGTAGCAAGAAATGAGGGTATTTGTAACCCCAATATATTCTTTGAATTCCCAGTCAGAAACTGGCACTGTATACCAGTAGTAAAATTTGTGGGTGCACATAACCCCAATATATTCTTTGAATTCCCAGTCAGACAATGGCACTATATACCAGTAGCAAGAAATGAGGGTATTTATAACCCCAATATATTCTTTGAATTCCCAGTCAGACAATGGCACTGTATACCAGTAGTAAAAATTGTGGGTGCACGTAACCCCAATATATTCTTTGAATTCCCAGTCAGAAACTGGCACTATATGGCAGTAGCAAGAAATGAGGGTATTTATAACCCCAATATATTCTTTGAATTCCCAGTCAGACAATGGCACTGTATACCAGTAGTAAAAATTGTGGGTGCAGTAACCCCAATATATTCTTTGAATTACCAGTCAGAAACTGGCACTATATGGCAGTAGCAAGAAATGAGGGTATTTGTAACCCCAATATATTCTTTGAATTCCCAGTCAGAAACTGGCACTGTATACCAGTAGTAAAAATTGTGGGTGCACGTAACCCCAATATATTCTTTGAATTCCCAGTCAGACAATGGCACTATATACCAGTAGCAAGAAATGAGGGTATTTATAACCCCAATATATTCTTTGAATTACCAGTCAGAAACTGGCACTATATGGCAGTAGCAAGAAATGAGGGTATTTATAACCCCAATATATTCTTTGAATTCCCAGTCAGAAACTGGCACTGTATACCAGTAGTAAAAATTGTGGGTGCACGTAACCCCAATATATTCTTTGAATTCCCAGTCAGACAATGGCACTATATGGCAGTAGCAAAAATAGTGGGTGTATATAGCCCCAATTCTATTGCTAGGGGACTTGCAGGGTATTTCTGGGGTGAAGGTGGGGGGGCACACCGTTGGAACGGGTATCGGGGGTATATATCGGGTATACGGGAATACACTGACAGTGTATTCCATTCAGGATCCTGGGAAAGCTGGGTTGCGGCGATTGAGCCCGTCAGTGCCACGTTACACTGACAAGCTTCTCCCTGGAATTTAACTCTTACAAGAGCTGTTGTGGTTGTCTTCTCCTTCCTATCCTAGCCTGTCCGTGCCTACCCAGAATCTAAGCCCTAGCTAGCTGGACGGAAACCTCCGTCCTCGGTGAATTGCAAGCTCAGAATGACGCGAACCTGGGCGGCGCTGTTCTTTTAAATTAGAGGTCACATGTTTTCGGCAGCCAATGGGTTTTGCCTACTTTTCTCAACGTCACCGGTGTCGTAGTTCCTGTCCCACCTACCCTGCGCTGTTATTGGAGCAAAAAAGGCGCCAGGGAAGGTGGGAGGGGAATCGAGTAATGACGCACTTTACCACGCGGTGTTCGATTCGATTCGAACATGCCGAACAGCCTAATATCCGATCGAACATGAGTTCGATAGAACACTGTTCGCTCATCTCTATTATTGAGCTGCAAAAAATCAAGTTAAGTACTGCTACACCTTTATACAGTATATTCACATATATTTCAAAAATAAAATTATAATTTAATATTAGTCTATACTAGAGCTGAGCGAACGCAAACGCTCTAAAAAATGGTATCTACTCCCACCTTCCCTGGCACTTTTTTTGCACCAATAACTGCGCAGGGGAGGTGGGACAGGAACTACGACAACGGAGGCATCGAAAAAAAATCGGAAAAAGTAATTGGCGGCCGAAATCAGGTGACCTCCACTTTATACAAATGGTGGATTTAACATTGATTAATTTGAGACTGTGAACTATGTGACTGTGCGACAGGGACAGATCTACAGGCAGGGTTAGCTAGGGATTACCTTTATTTAGGTGGGAATGTCACTCTCCCAGCTCTTTGGGGCTCTATCTGGTCGAGATCCCTGTCAGCTTGCGATATGCGCGAGCTGAATTTTTCCCATAGGAATGCATTGACCAGTGTTGATTGGCTGAATGCCATATAGAGTACAGCATTCGGCCAATCAACGCTGGTTCTGCTGGAGGAGGTGGAGTCTAAAATCGATCCACAGCAGTTTCCATTGTGGTCTGATCTCAGATGTAGCAATGCTGACACAGCTCTGCTACATGGAGAAGCAGCAGACCTCAGCACACACAGAGATGCAGCAGAGCTGAGTGTGCAGCAGGGTTCAGCGCACACTCAGCACTGCTACATCTGAGATGCAGTAGAGCTGGGTGTGCGTTGAACCCTGCTGCACACTCAGCTCAACTGCATCTCTGGAGTAGCCGAGCTCAGCGCACGGCCAGCTCTGCTTCATCTCCGATGTAGCAGTGCTGGCCATGCACTCAGCTTGGATGCATCTCCGGAGTAGGCGAGCTCAGCGCACAGTCAGCTCTGCTTCATCTCCAATGTAGCAGTGCTGGCCATGCACTCAGCTCAGCTGCATCTTCGGAATAGCCGAGCTCAGCGCACGGTCAGCCCTGCTTCATCTCCGATGTAGCAGAGCTGGCCGTGCGCTGAGCTCGACTGCATTTCCGGAGTAGCCAAGCTCAGTGCACGGCCAGCTCTGCTAAATCTCGGCATAGGAATGCATTGACCAGCGTTGATTGGCCGAATGCCATACAGAGTATAGCATTCGGCCAATCAACGCTGGTTCTGCCGATGGAGGCGAAGTTTAAGATTGGTCCATAGCAGTCTCCATTCTAGTCCAATATTAGACTCCGCCTCCTCACAGATGAGCCTCCGGCAGAACCAGCGTTGATTGGCTGTATGCTGTACTATGTATGGCATGTATGTATGTATTCCTGGAAGCAGGGTAAGTGTATGGATGGAACATGGCTAGCACATGGTCATGTGAAACAGGGCCATAACCAGAAGGTTTTGATTTGATGGCCTTTAGCTTACAGCTGAAATGCATAGCAACATGTGCTACAACTTACTGCAATTATAAAATACATTGCGTTCTTCACCAAAAAAGCCGAAAAACTCAGCTTGGACACTGGGGTAGAATGGAAAAAAATTTGTTGATTTCAGATTACATTTTTTTAACTTGCTTAATAAGTGGGTATGGAATTTATTAAGAGTGATGCGGGTTTGTAGGAAAACAAGTTGTGGCTTATTTCCGACAAATGTGCTAACTGCGGCTATATTTTGTTATAACATTCTGGCTCAAACTAGGTCAAATTATAGGTGGTATAAACTTAGACTAGCATATATACTCGAGTATAAGCCGAATTTTTCAGCCCAGTTTTTGTGCCGAAAAAGCCCCCCTCGGCTTATACTCGAGTCAGCAAAAAACATAATTTTTTATTTTATTTTTTTAGGAGGGGGGTCTATGACCAGCCACAATATTGATGTATAGAATCTCCCATAAAATAGTGCAAAAAAAAAAAAAAAAGATTAAAAAAAAATAAAAGCTCTAAATCACTCCTTTCCCTAGAATACATACAAAAGTAGAAAATGACTGTGAAACACATTCACATTAGGTATCCCTGTGTCTGAAAGTGTCCAGTCTACTGAATATAGGGTATCTCCTGTTCCGTCAGGAAAAATTAATAGTAGCACTGCAGATACCCTATATTCAGCCAGACTGAATTCCACGTGGGAGAAAAAAAAAAAAAAAACAGTCCTCAAGCTCAGGGAAGAGCAGACAGACAACCAAAACACCCCCTCCCTTTCCCCAGCACCCCGCAACTACTGCACCCAAAAACTCCGACCATTTTAATTTTTGAAATTTTCCAGTAGCTGCTGCATTTCCCCATGCTAGGCTTATACTCGAGTCAATAAGTTTTCCCAGTTTTTTGTGGTAAAATTAGGGGCCTCGGCTCATATTCAACAAATGTACAGCACCATGGAATTAATGGTGCTATATAAATAAATAATAATAATAATAATAAATAATAATAATAATATTCGGGTCGGCTTATACTCGAGTATATACGGTAATCTAAATTGTACCCCTACATTTGTCATCCAGCATTAGACACTGTGATAAATCTAAGAATTTTCAGACTGTCTACGGCTAGTTTCACACTAGTGCTTGGTCTCTGCTTGGGGTTCCTCTCCCCAATCCACTTTAAATGTGGGGAGAAAATTCCTGCAGCACTACTCTCTCCTTATTTTTATGCACTTTTTGGGTGGAAACAAGGCAGACCCCATTATAGTCTATGCGGTTCGCAGGTTTCCAAAGGAAAGTGTTTTTTTAGAGGCGGATTAGGACAAAAGTTCTTCAAGTTCTTCAAAAATTACTTTTGAATAAATGATGACCCCCATAAAATATTAAGCATAATTATCAAACCAAGTAACCAAAAGACCTTACAAGATTACTAAATATACTTATCTGCTACAAATTACCTGGAAAGGGTAAGTTCACACTGGGATTTTTGGATTGGAATCTAAGATGGGGGCCGCCTCAGGTTACAATCCAAAAGCCAGGTAGCCGCGACTGAAAGCCAGTGCACTGCAGCGGCATCCAGCCGTGCACTCCACTCCGGATTAGGCCCAATGAATGGGCCTAGTCCAGAAGAGGAAGTGTCTTCAGGCTGAATCGCGAGGCAACTTGGCCTGAAGAATGAGCATCTCACTTCTTTTATCTGGGAGCTGGAAGAAACGTCTCCCAGAAAAACTCCTGAGCGTCTCCCATTGATTTCAATGGGAGCCTTCTTTTTGGACCAGATTTTGAAATGGATACCAAAATTCTCCATGTGAACTTACTCTAAGAAGGCAGTAATCTCTTGGTCAAGAATTTTCATTGATACATTCATTGTACGGTATAACCACAATCTCTACTCCTGAATGAAGTTACTATTACCACATCCTTTAGAACAAGTGGGTTCATTCTTTGAGCATGTGTATACTCTGAGTAACAAAGAAAAGCAATGTAATGATAAGTTAGAGAGTTGTCCTGTTTTTGAGACTGAGACCAGAACTGCAGCAATACTCTTACCATCTAAATATGCAAGTAGTTTTTATTTTTTAGAAAGTATGATAATGTAATATATACAGTAGATTACACTTTATGATTTACCAAAATCTAAATGAAGTATTTAGCATGTTTTAGCATATAATGTTAGGGATAAAGCAAGTAATGGAGGCAAAAAAAACAAAAAAACAACACTTTTATTCCTTAAAAGGGTTGTCCAGTTTCTGACCAGTATTGAGAGATTTTTTATTTTTGTAGAATAAAAAATAATATCTAAAATTTTACAATATACTTGCTCACTGTACTTTTAGTCAGTTTCTAGATCTCTGCTTGCCGTCATTCATTCTGCTTATTTCCAGTGAATAAAAAGCAGTCCGTGGTCATGTGATGGACACACAGGTGCACTGTTCGTTACAGCACAGTAATCAGACACCTAGCTGGTAACGAGCTGTGCACCTGTGAACTCATCACATGACTATGAACTCTATCTCACATGACCAAGAACGCTATATCACATGATTATGGTGTGATTTTTATCCACTGCCAGTAAGCAGAATGAATGACAGAGAACAGAGATCTAGGAAACTGTGAGGAATTGATAAAGTATAATGGTAACTTGTATAACTTTATATTATACAAACGGTAACATTTGTCTCTCAATATTGGTCTGAAAGTGGACAACCCCTGGGCAAGCAGAGTGAATGTGTTACTTGGGGTGAGAATTTCTCATAGATTACTCATGGTACCAGATCCCTTACATAGTTCACAAATTCAACAGTAAGTAATGAGACACTTTCCACAAAATAAATACAAAAATCATAAATAAGAATCTTTGTAATATTACAATTACACAAAATTGCATGTTTCTCCATTTATAAAATGATTCATCTTCTCCCCTTCCTCCTGCGCATTTCCCTTGACATTAATTCACTACTAAAATCTCTCTACATGAAGCAGATGAGAAATATATGCTATAATTGTTTCCCATAGAAGTCTATGGGGGACAAGGGCGGTGGAAGGAAGAAGCAAATGCAGAGAAAGAAAGAGTCACAGACACTGCTTTTACTTTTAATAAGTATGTTGCTAGCTTAAAACCAACACTGAATTAACAGTAAGGCCTCGTTCACATTTGCGACAGTAATCCATTCGGGGGAGTCAGCATGGGGCCCCCCAAACATACTACCGAACACATTGGCAAGTGATGTGCAGTGAAAGATTTTTTTCTGCAATGTGTGGATGGGATTAGCCAGATTCCTATTCACTTTGCAGCATTCTGTAAACTGCAGCGTTCTTTGCCGTGGTGGCTTCAGCCTAAGGCTTTACTGTTCATTGGGTTTGCTCTGCTTGTCCTATGCTTCTAGTATCCACAGTAGCTACTTCTAGATATGTACACGTAGCTTGTTGTGCGTGTAGGAAACATTTCCAGAATGAATTTTTTAACTAGTTGGCAACTATAATTACAAATGAAACAGGGGAATGGAGCATCAAGATTTTATTGCTGTGATTATTATTATAGCAGCAAACACAGAAAATCATCTTTGTTTGGAACGTTGGCGCTCGGTGGCCTAAGGCCAAGCAATTAGTTATTTTCTTTTTAAGTTGAAATCAAATGCCGCCATTGAAATGAGAATAGAAATGAATTACCGTCTCCCCTCAGTGCAGGCTGAGGGAAAGAACCGCACAGTATAAAAGCCATTTTAAATCCGTTTTTTGGCACCTACAGCTTAATTAAACTTGTGCCGAAGATACACACGTGGAATGAACATTGCAATAAGCTATTGTACTCCTTCTGTAATGAATTATTTCACTTTAAAGTATTTGGAGCTCTTTTCTAATTAATTGACTGGGCTCACCCCGTCGTAGGGCTCGAGAAATAAGGTTAATTAAAGCAGCAGGTCTGCAATACATCAAATGCTTTATCTCCATTTCTTTCCTGTGTTTTGAGTACAGCGATTCTATTTACTTAGAAACAGGAATGTATTGATATTTATGCCATATATACTTTTTGATAATATGAATAATCCATGGTTGGTGTTCAAGTCTCCACATTTTGTCATTTCTTATTGCATAAGCAAGTCCCACGAGAAAACGAATGTTGCATATTATATTTTATATAAGGCAGAATAGCCAATTGGCATTCAGTAGCATAGCTGATAATAAAATTTGAGTGTCAAATAAATCTTAGCAAAGTTCTATCTTTAGAGCCACTTAATAATGATATTAAGAATCTCAGAAATATGAACTGAGGCCAAGGCTCCACGTGGTGTAAACAAAAAAAAAAAACACACTGCATTTTACAGTTCTTGCAAAGCGGATAGGATTCCAACAATTCCCATCGACACATTGTGGGAAAATACGCACAGTAGACACTGCGATTTCCAAAACCATTGGTGTTTTGGAATCCTCAGGACACCAGTATGCTATAGGCCATTGCAGGTAATGCAGTGAGATAGTTCATGCCAAAAATTGAAAGACCCCGCAGATAGCAGCAGTGTGAAATTTTTACTTCTGGGGACATACTGATTGAACATAATTACTATTTGGGGCACTATGTGGGTGCTATTACTATGGGGAACTGTGGGGTAGCGTTATTATTATGGAGGAACACTGTGAATTATTGTTGTTATTATTATTATTATTATTATTATTATTATTATTACTACTACTTGCGACACTATGGGGGGGAATGTTAGTATTTGGGACACCAATGCTAATGACAGTACTCTGGAGAAGCATTATTACTATTAAGGGCACTTTGGAGAGAACTCTTACTAATGGGGACACTGTTATTACTATAGAGGAACTAATAGTAATGAGAGCACTTTGGGTAATAGTAGAACCATTGGCGATCTATGGGGACAATATCACTAATGGGACAGATGGTAATGGCTGATGGGTCATTGGGGAGCTGAGAGTGTGTGGTTAGTGTGCTATGATATTTACTTTAGAAAAAATGGAAATAATTATTAAATACTAAGTATGGTAATTGGTTTGATGTCATGTAGAAAAAACAGAACAATGTGAGTAATAATACAGATGTATAATTTGATACTTCTGGATTTCATCTATTGCTGTGAATGACATGGCTTCATGTAGAAATATCAATATACTATCAATATGAATTTCTGCAGTTCTGTAATGACTTGTGCGACTGTTTTGTTATCGGATTTTCCAGTCTTTTGTATGTTTGAAAATGTGGTAATGAAAATGAACATATTCCTCTTCCCCAAATCCATGAATACGTATAGATGTCAAAATGAAAACTGATTGCCGAGATACAAGAATTTTTTTTCATTTTTCACTTTGTTGAGGTAATCTCCTAAAGTTAAAATTCCTTGTAATATTCCTTTTCACTTCGTATACAATTTATTCTGGAAGCCGTCGCTTTCATGATAGTTTTCAAAACTTCAGCAGCATATCATTTCCAGTTTCAACTTTTCCTTTCACACTTCTATTAAATCATTTGATTTCTCTATTTTCATGTTGATAATACACAGACAAGCTTCTATATCAGATGTTCCTGTAGACATAAAATGTCAGGCCAAGCCAGTTCTTCACATTCTCTGAATACTGGAAACTGTTCCAGGAAAACTTAATGATAGTAGTCAAAGCAACCCGTAGAGCGACTGGCATTTCGAGCCATTTTCTGAAGTAATCTATGAAGGTAATAGCATAGGTACAATCATTAAGAACCTGCTCAAATGGCCTCACAATATCAATTGCCTCTATTCCCATGCTGAATATATAAGAGATACATTTTGTAATTGGGATGCCAGTGACTGCTGTTTTATTAGGTGACTGACAGTGGCACATAACAATGACTGCCACAACTTAAGCATTCGCATTGGGGACTGGTGCAATTCATCTAATGACAAGGTTCTAGGGTGCAGAATTATCAGTCATATTTATACATACTTCTAAAATGTATCACTTCCACATTACTATTCTATCAAGTTACTATAACTGTTGTTGCAATTTTTGTTGTTGCAATTTTTTGAGCTTGCATATGTATTATGCAATTGCAAAGATATATCACATATACACTCATGCTCACATTTTTTTTATATACACACAAATACACACTTATGTATTATAAAATATATACAGCCATATTTACATGTAGGCTCTGTCATGCAGTCTTTTCACTTGGCACATATATTTTTACATTTCCCCATCTCAGGAGAGCAATGGAGGGATCCCATGCTTAAATTGGAAAAAAAAAATTGGGGTATCTCTGGAATAATGGCTCCCACGCTCATCAAAATACCGCCCCCCACCACAACCCTGCCTCCTGCAGACATGAACATTCCTGCACACACTATTATGCCAAGTATTACATTCCCCCAAGTGGTCCTTACACACAGTATTACATGCCCCTAAGCGGCCCTTGCACACAGTAATGCATTGTCACGATTGTGTTTATGCCCAAGCAACAGAATATAGAATGCAGCATGCACCTCTAAGGAAATAGGGAAGGAAACTCTCCCTGGTGCTACAACAGCTGACTAGGCCCTGCCTGAGGGTGTTGGTCGGCTGCTCCCAAGCTAAGCTTGGCCCCGACAATTTCTGGCTCTCTAAACATGAAGACCTAACCAATAGGTAGGGAGAGAGTTAAAAGAGGCTAGGGACTGGGGATACTAAAGGTGGTCACCCCTAGCGAAGAACAGGTGCAGCTGCAAACAGAAACAACTAGGGCGGGATGTGCAGGAAAACAAACGCGCAGCACAACATAAACACACAACAGGAGTATGAGGAGAGGAACAGTGGAATAGTGAGGAAAAGGGAAAACACAGATCAGGGGAAAAATAAAACTGGAACCCAAAACAAAACCTCACTAATACCAAGATAGTGTCAGGCAACCACAAAATGTGGGACAGAGGTTGAGTAGAAGTGTGAAAGTCTCGTTTTTCCCTCAACACAAGGCAACACTCACACCACTTCCAAATCAGCTCCTACAACTGGGTAACTTCCACGAATAACTCCTCCTAACTGAGCCACAAATTCAGGTTGGTCACAACGAAAACCGGCGAAGACTGAAGCCAGCCCTCTGCCTTATACAGACCCTGGAACAATCTGATAGGATGATGAGTTGAGTATGACAAACACCTGAGGCTCAAATCAAAAGAAACTCAAGTGTACACTAAAGGCAGATACTCACCTTAATGAATAGCTTAGTGGTAAGAAAACCACCAGAGAGCCACAGAACACTGGCTCAAATCCCCAACCAAACCCCACCAGAACATACAAATTTTATTAAAGTACTCAGGTCCTGACATACATGCCTCAAAGTTGCCCTTGAACACATTATTACATAACCGCAAGTGCCCCTTGAACACAGTATTACATGCCCCATTGTAGACACCCATGAACAATTATTATTTCCTTCTCCAGAGTATAATAATTGGAGATCCAGGGCCCAGGGAAGAAATAAAAGTGCAAAGGC
This sequence comes from Leptodactylus fuscus, assembly GCF_031893055.1. NCBI lineage: Eukaryota > Metazoa > Chordata > Amphibia > Anura > Leptodactylidae > Leptodactylus > Leptodactylus fuscus. The sequence continues at coordinate 122,677,556 of NC_134266.1, read as the reverse complement.
AGTGCAAAGTGACACAGCTGGGAAAGCAACACTGTGCAACTAATGACAAAAGGGGTCGTAGGCCCTGAGGCTAGAACTATGCTGTAGACCTGAGATGAGGCAGACCAATGCACTTCCTAATTGAAGTGCGCCTGCCATGACTCCTACGCTACTGTCCAGATGGCTAGGGTCAAGTAAGAGGAGGCCCTGAAAGTGCAAGGGGCTGGAGTAACGAGGGTCACACCTAAGCAGAAAGCACAGTGTAAAATGCAATGCAAAACCAAAGACAAAATAGCATGGAACAAGGGAGGACAACAAGTCCCAGCAAAAACACAGTAGAGAAGCCGAGGTCGGACGAGCAAGAGGTCAAGCCAGGAGATAAGAATAAAGTACCAAATCAGAAGACAAAGAATAGTCAAATACAAGCTGTGTATACAATAAACAATACACAGACTGAAAGACACACAGACAGGAAAACTGACAGAGCAGGAGACCTGGAAACACTAAGTGAATGGCTGGCAAGGATCCATGCCTGGGTGGGGTTTAAATAGCAGCAGAGAAAACACACCCACAACACCTATGATGGCTAATGGCATGGAGTACTGAGAGCAAGGAAAAGATTTAACCCTTAATCACCTAAGCACAACCAATAGAACTCTTAACACGTCTCCCGGGGAGGCGCCGCGCAGCAAGGAGACCGCGGCGACTCCGTATCCTGACAGCTACGCATAGGGATACAAACCCCTGGCCCATGTGACGTCGGAGACATCACCAAGTAGGCCTGAAGCCTTTGGGAGCCAGGAGAGGTAAGTAACAATATTTATTATGTTCCACATTTTGGGTCAAACTATTTCTTAGTTTATACCATATAAATTATACAGTATAAACTAAGAAATTATACTGGAATGCTGACTGGCATTTTTTAATTATGCCAGAACTGAGTTCCGGCACGTTCAGGCCCAATTTAATCAGAAGGTCATATAGATAATAATGCAGTGGGCAGCTATTGCCTAGAACCATGTGTCCCCTACACAGCACAGGCCTCTCTTCTTTGACCCAGCTTAAGCTTAACTTCTGAAATAGTTACACTATGGAACATACACTACACATAATGCAAATAATGCTGCACATCCTCCATTCTTTAATCAGCTTGTGTGTCAGGCAAGGTGGCTTGTCCTTTTAACCCTGCAGACCTCGTGCATAAAACATCACTGCCAGCAACACATCCCTATCATGTTTAGGGTGTAGGCTCGTGATGCATTTTGATGAATTTAAGGGTGTTTGTGTTTTGCTTTAATAATCAATGTCTACATGATGGAGGGTGGATGGGGGACTGTGGAGCTTTGTGACTAGGGAGGACCAGTGGCCTATGTAAATGGAGAAAGGGGTGTCATTCGTAGGCAATGGTAGACCACTACATTAGTAATCACTTACATCACCAAGTACATGGAACACTATGGAAGCATCTTAGGTTCTAGCTCTGGTGCCCTTATGGTGATGATATATATGGTGATTTAGGGCAGATAATGGTTTATAAGGATATTCCCATCGTAACAATTCATCACAAATCCCCATAGAACAGTGAATACTTTGTAGACTGGTAGGGGTTCTTCCTTGAAATGGGAAAGTGGAAAAAGCAGTGCAGATTTTTAAAAAGTTGCAATTTTTTGCTCAAAATTAGAGATGAGCGAGTACTGTTCAGATCAGCCGATCCGAACAGCACGCTCGCATAGAAATGAATGGACGTAGCAGGCACGCGGGGGGTTAAGCGGCCGGCCGCCGTCAAAGCGGAAGTACCAGGTGCATCCATTCATTTCTATGGAGCGTGCTGTTCGGATCAGCTGATCCGAACAGTACTCGCTCATCTCTACTCAAAATCCATGTTATTAGCATTTTTTCAATGTATGCCTAGACATGCTTATCAGTTTGTTGATTTATTTATAACCAATCCACCAGCATGAGGTCCACCCATAACATAAGGCAGACTCTTGTGTTCTTTATGAACGTTTAAATGTTTTTAATATATTTATGTGTGTCTCCTATATGAGTTCAATAAACAAATTTAATTTATATATATTTTTGGAGTGTCTCATTTTGCAAGCAATATTTTTTCTGGATGTCAGAAAACTGGCATACAAGACATAATAAAGCCGGGCCCATGTGCTCAATGTTTATCAAGGAAGTGTGCCTATTTAAAAAAAAAAAATCTACCACCAAAAAGCTAAGAAAAAAATGCACAATTGCAAAAATTTCAAAAAAAATAAAATTAAATTAAACATCCTGTAAGGTTGACTTACTTCAGAAAAATACTTTGAAAGGGTAAAGGTATCAAAATGGGTCTTTAAAGAAACGTATTTGTCTATTGATATGGCCATCCAGAGAATGACAGTTTATTTAGGTGAATCCTATAGCATTCCCACTATGCACAAAAGGATAAAGCAGAGAAGGATACGATTGTGTGAGATTCCCAGGGCAAAAAGCGCTGTCTGCAATTTTATGTCTGATACAGTGCCATGTCCCACTCTGTCACTGATACACGATGACGGATGCTGGAATTCAATTTAGGTTTTGTCAGTTTTGTAAATGGCGCTGTGCAGTTGGAATCCGGTAAATGCAATCTGTATCAGTAAGCACAAAGCTGTGTGGAACAATTGAAAGGTGACTCAGAGAGGTCTGGAAAGAGAAAAATCCTATAATATGAATCATTTAACCCTCTGGGAATAGAAATAGCAGTCATGGACGGGGAATTAAATATACTATGGGCTTTACACAATGTAATGTATACAATAAGGTGTTAAAAACATATCAATCACCCTAACAACTCAATCTAAGTTAATGAAAGGTATGCATACTAAAGACTAAGGCCCCACGTAGCCTCCCGCTACAGAATGCTGCTTCAATTATACCTATAGGTAAACCACCAAGCATTTCTATAGGTATGATTGACATACTGCGATTTCCAAAACCACAACGTTTTTGGAAATTGCAGCGTGTCCGCTGTGCTTGTTTTTTCACATAGTGAGGACGGGATTCACTAGTGACTGTAAAACACCATGTTTTTTTTCCACCACTTTTACGCCACATGGGGCTCTGGCCTCAAAGTGGACCTGGTGGTCAAAAATAGTCAGATTGTGTTTATCAGATAGCCTGGTAATGTGAAAACACACTAGTTCAGATGATTTACTACCTGCTTACAACTAGACACTAGTGTAAATGTGGCACATCCTTGATGCAGTGTGGCACATCTATGGTGCGCTACACTGCTTCGACTAGCTAGAAATATTGATGTAGATGCTCAGAAAGAGGGGACATTGCTTAAATGTGATACGATGCTCCACAATTGTGTTGTAAAACTTGTATAAACATAGACTAGACAGTCTAAAGATACACAAGATTCACAATTCACCTGGAAGGGTACATTATGCTGTGGGGGGCAGATGGTTGTGGACATTAAACTGTAGGGATAGCTGGAGGGGGATATTATACTGTGGATGCACTTCGAGGGGACTTTAAACTGTGGGACAGATGGAGCGGGACATTAAACTATGGGTATATCTGGAAGTGGACATTAAACTGTAGGGGTAACTGGAGGGGGACATTATATTGTAGGGGACCACTAGGGAGGCATTATACTTTGCACAAGTCGAGTATTTCTAAATGCTAGTGGTGGGACAGGGACACTTATGAAACCTTTGCACTGGGACCACCAATGTGTTAAAACAGCCCTGGTTAGCATAAAGGTGAAATGCATAGTAACGTGCTAGGTATTACTGCATTACTGTGTAAACCCAACCTTACTGGGTGTTATATATTAGCTGTGCCTTTATGGGTTGAAATGTTCGCAATTGCACCTTTTTTTTTCTGAGATTTTTTTTGGCCATGTACAGTTTGGACCTATTTTCTAAAAAAAAGCACACTTTTGTAATAAATTTTGTGCAAAATATACCATGTAGAATTGCGATACCAACCTGCTCATGTACTGGTTTGCATTTGCACCTTTTTTTGCACCTTTTTGAATAGGAGCCTTTTTAAATAATGAGAGATATCCTGGAATTGATCAATGATGGCATCTGTGTCCCCAATGTTAAATATGACCTAGAATAGCTAATAGACAGTGCAAACAGTCTAAATATTTGCCAGATTGATCCCAGTGACTGATGATGGATGATAAATATGATGTATTGTTAGGGGGAGTTCACACGGAGGATAGTGGCGCGCAATCTGGCACGTATACACGTGCCGGCAGATGACGCGCTCAAAATGCTCCCATTCATTTCAATGGGAGTTAGGAGCGTATACACCGCATTATTTTGAGCGCGTCATCTGCCGGCACATGTATACATGCCAGATTGTGCTCCACTTTCCTCCGTGTGAACTCCCCCTTAGACTGTCTCATCTAAATTTATTTCTATAATAGTAACACAGCTGAGACCCAGAAGTCATGCTGCTTACACAGCTCCTGTGACTGCGGCATAAAAGTACCGTACTATTATGGTGCTGAGTGTTAACTATACGCTCCACGCGACATAATAATATGGCGTGGAATGGAAGGAGATTTGTTTTCTGTTTACTGCAAAAAAAAAAAAAACCCTCAATAAATTATCAAAGGGATTTATTTATGAATTTCAAGAACTTATTCTGTGTAAGTTTCAATCTTTTTAAAATATTTTATACCAATGTGGATTTGTATGTACATTAATTGAATTGAGTTGAATTATAGTGGTGTCCATTTTGTCTTGCTATCTTTATTCCTTCCCTGTACATGATTATGTCTAAATAAACCTCAGTTTTTCCTTTAGTGAAATTAACATTAAGTGTGCTCTTCCCACTGGGCTTTCTAATTCTTAACACAGAATGTTGTGGTTCTTTTACATCACACACAATGAGAGAGTCAGTACTGTATATCAACAAATTAATTGCAACACCTACAAAGTACACTTACAGGAGCTTTTAGGCTAATTTAGTAAATCAACACTTGTCCATCATACTAACAGAAGTGTGATTTGTCATGCCAGACAACACCTTTTCGGTGCTTCAACCTCCAGTTATGCCAAGCTTTATACCCCTCCATTCAATGCTTGGTACTGTGTTTGGTGATGTAGGGCTGAATTCAGCTGCTCAGTCATGGAAACAAAGGCCATGTATTCCATGTAACAGTTTTTGTGCTGATTTAATGGTTGCGGATTGAGACCCATCATGTTATTCACATACAGTACGTCATTGATTCCTTAAAAGAGACCATTAATATATCGCAATATATAATAAAATCCATTGACTTCTATTACCCACTGCCCATGGCAGCACATTATAGACCTATAGTAATGACAATCCTGCGAACCTTCAGTAGGCTCCTGACTGTTATGACAACTGATCGTAAAAATGGTGGAACCCACGGTGCCTGTGCACTGTAGATGTGGTCATGTTAATCGTGACATTAACAGCTGTGATTAGTGCCAGCAGCACTAGTGGATTTTAGATCCTGAGCCTTCTCCATACAGCCCCTCATGCCTAATCAAATATAGGGGTTAACTTTTTTGGGCAACATAATCAGTAGGAGAGAGCAGAGAAATATGAAAGTGAAAGTAAAACCTGGCATCATTTAGTATGGACCTGTGGGATAAGCAAGCGGTTGGGTTGACAAAATGTGTCTACCATCTCACAACTATTACAGCAGTTGGTGATCATTACTATGGCAATAAGATGGTGGAAATGCTTCATACTATGGGGAAATAGGAAAGTAGAGATCTTGAGTCTGATTTATTTTTAAAAAGTACCTATTTTTTTAATGTAAATTTTAAATACCTGAAGGATCTTGAGGGTAGTCTGTTCTATGACTGTGTACACCCCCTATTAGTTTTTTTTTTTTTTTTTTTGCTGCTAATAATCACATTATGGCTGCAGCACATTTTATATTTGTCACTGTTGGTGTAAACAAGAAAGAGCAGTCTGACCCTTCCCATATTACAAATTGTTTTCCTGTAATTCTATCTGGAATAACTTTACAATAGCAACCATATAACTGAGAAAAAAAACAAGTGACCCTAATATAGGAAAGCTAGAAACACTGAACTGCAAATAGAAGGACAAATACATGCAGGCACATACTCCATTTTGGCATCTACCATACAGGCATAACATAGGAAAATCTATAAGCACAGTCATGAAAGCTGCTTGTTGCTTGTGAATAATACTCTATCTATAATTAAACAACCTACAGAAGTAGATGTAAGTGCATAGAAGACTTTTCTTAAAGGGGTTGACCCATCTCAAGAATCCTATCTATAATGCTAGCTTATGTGGATTTAAGACTTTTCCTAAATACATTGCTTCAGCAAAACTGCTTTGTTTGGCTACTATCTGAGAAATACAAGCTTGGAGCAGCTTGTATTTCTGAACTGTTTATCTCCCTCTTTCAGTTATCAGGTTGGCTAATTGAATTTTGCTGATAAGGGCTGAGACAGCGAGTCTGTTCCCTCTGTATGTAAACACAGACCTAAAACTGAGTTTATTGCAAGCTGACTCTTGGTCATGTGGCATGTAAATTTGGGATTCTCCTCGCCTATCAAATCCAGCTCTGCTACATCAGCTTTATATTGTGCATATTCCAGTGATACTGTGCTAATTTATTTACAACCATCCTTCATTACTGACTGTAAACATGTACCGTTATGAAGACAACTAGCAGAGCTGGCTTTGCCTGCGAAACAGCAAGTGAAACCCCTCCCACCAATTCACCGAGAAAACCAGGAAGTGAACAGAGCAGATAGCCTGAAAGTTAGTGAACAGGTGAGTTGGGAACACCCCTTTAAGTTGTAAGATGTGAGATTTGCAGAATGTTCAGCACTTTGCACTAAGAAAGCAGTTTGCAGACATGTGGAAATTGTGAGGAAAATCAGCCTCTGCTATCTGCATTTAAAATGTGAAGAGAGAAAATAACCTCCTCCTCCACTCATAGTGAATCTGTCTTGCATTTATGGAGACCAGACTTCCATAGTAACAGGGAGGGAACTAGAAATTATTTAGAAGGGAAACACCTTATGGCAGGAACTTTAGAGAGGTTTTTCAGGGCAAAAAGCAGCAATATATTTAATTAAAGTGCATTACACTTTGGTTCAGCGTGATATGCTCTATGAAATTAGGCTACATTGTCTGAAAAGCTAGTGATCATTTAATATTGAAGATCTATTGCACATACAAAACAGTTTGAATGTTTTAAGACATATTTTTATTGTTAATACCCCTTTAACTTGTTAAGGACACTGCCAAAAATTGCCTTACAGACATGACTCCATTTCATGTAAGTGGTAAATTTCGATTAATATTTTTTGTGTTTATTTATAAAACAATAGGAAATCTAGTGGAAATATGGAAAATCCATTACTAAATATGATATACCATATCTCTGCTTTTTATTGGTATACTCTTTTAATAATCTTTCAATTTAATTTGCTTCTTAGAAGGCTTAAAGTTCTAACAGCAATTTTCTAGATTTACAAGAAAAATTCCCAAACTCATCCTTTAGGGACTACGTCAATTCTAAAGGGGATTTTAACAGGCCTACATACTAGAAACGCCTCATAACTCACCCATTTTCATATCTGCATCCCTTAAATAATTCAAAACAGCCTTTAGGAACATTGTTAACCCTTTCAGCGATTCACGGAGATTATAATAATATATTGGTGAAATTGAGACATTTTTTTTTTCAACAATACATTCATTTCGCCTTAATATTTATACATTCACAAGGGATTCAGAGAGAAGATGCATCATAAAATTTGTCATGCAATTATTCCTGAGCATAGAAATACAAAACATGTGAATATAGATTATTGTTTGGGCACATGGCAGTGTGCCAAAAAGAAGGAGCACCACTGGGCTTTGGAAGTGCAGATTTTGCTGATATACTGTAGTTTTCAGGTGTCATGTCTCATTTTCAGAGCCCATAAAGTACAGTATAATAGAAACTTCCAAAACGGAAATTTTTGAAAGTTCACCCCTCTATTAATTTTTACAGATTTTATTAACATTGAGATGTAAAAATGAAAACTACTTTTTTTTTTTATACAATACAACATCACTTTAACCCCAACTTTTTCATGTCAAGGCGTTAAATGAAATAAAGCACCTGATATTTCCACATTTCATTGCATAGTTATTCCCGAATACATAAGTACCAAATGTGGCCAAAAACTATTCTATGGGTACATGTTGGGGCTAGGTATGGAAAGAGTGCTATATGAGTTTTGGAGGACAGATTTTAAAGTGTTTTCTTGTATTTGTAGAGATCAGTGCCAATACAATGGAAAATGCCAGTACAATGGAGACCTTCAAAAAGTGATGCCATTTTGATACTACACCGCTCAGAATTTATCAAGGGGTATAGTGAGCATTTTGACCCAACAGCTGTTTCGCAAATATTAATAACCTTAAGACGTGAAAAAGAGAAAATACTTTTTTCTCCAATAAAGTATAACTTTAAACTCACTTTTTTTCTTTTTTTTCTTTTATAAGGGATTAAAGGACAAAAAGCACCCCATAAGAATAGGACCTAATATGAGTTTTGTCCGAGGCTCAACTTCATACATGGGACTTTGAAAATACGCAGTTGTTTGTCTGGGGCCATAGAAATGAATGACTCAGTGTGCCATCCGTGAAAAACATACAGTCCTATGAAAAAGTTTGGGCACCCCTATTAATCTTAATCATTTTTAGTTCTAAATATTTTGGTGTTTGCAGCAGCCATTTCAGTTTGATATATCTAATAACTGATGGACACAGTAATATTTCAGGATTGAAATGAGGTTTATTGTACAGAAAATGTGCAATATGTATTAAACCAAAATCTGACCAGTGCAAAAGTATGGGCACCTCAACAGAAAAGTGACATTAATATTTAGTAGATCCTCCTTTTGCAAAGATAACAGCCTCTAGTCGCTTCCTGTAGCTTTTAATCAGTTCCTGGATCCTGGATGAAGGTATTTTGGACCATTCCTCTTTACAAAACAATTCAAGTTCAGTTAAGTTTGATGGTTACCGAGCATCGACAGCCCGCTTCAAATCATCCCACAGATGTTCAATTATATTCAGGTCTGGGGACTGGGATGGCCATTCCAGAACATTGTAATTGTTCCTCTGCATGAATTGATTTGGAGCGGTGTTTTGGATCATTGTCTTGCTGAAATATCCATCCCCGGCGTAACTTCAACTTCGTCACTGATTCTTGAACATTATTCTCAAGAATCTGCTGATACTGAGTGGAATCCATGCGACCCTCAACTTCTTCTCTGCCTTTCTGATATTTTTCTTGGCCTGCCACTTCTGGGCTTAGGAAGAACTGTCCCTGTGGTCTTCCATTTCCTTACTATGTTCCTCACAGTGGAAACTGACAGGTTAAATCTCTGAGACAACTTTTTGTATCCTTCCCCTGAACAACTATGTTGAACAATCTTTGTTTTCAGATCATTTGAGAGTTGTTTTGAGTAGCCCATGATGCCACTCTTCAGAGGAGATTCAAATAGGAGAACAACTTGCAATTGGCCACCTTAAATACCTTTTCTCATGATTGGATACACCTGGCTATGAAGTTCAAAGCTCACTGAGGTTACAAAACCAATTTTGTGCTTCAGTAAGTCAGTAAAAAGTAGTTAGGAGTATTCAAAGCAATAAAATGATAAGGGTACCAAAATTTTTGCACCAGTCAAATTTTGGTTTAATGCATATTGCACATTTTCTCTTAGTACAATAAACCTCATTTCAATCCTGAAATATTACTGTGTCCATCAGTTATTAGATATATCAAACTGAAATGGCTGTTGCAAACACCAAAATATTTAGAACTAAAAATGATTAAGATTAATAGGGGTGCCCAAACTTTTTCATAGGACTGTATCATAAGGATGACAGCTGTTACTCGTTACACGTTTTGTAACAATTTTGGGTTTGACCATGTAGACATTTTTTGGGGTTTGGTTGAATCTGAAATTTTGGGGGCTCACTACTCATGAACTGCTATTATACTATAGGGTCACTTCAGCAGTCCAGCACTGACAGCGTAATGTAGAGATTCCTTGTGTTACCTGCATTAAAGGGCTAGAAAAAAAAATGAAAATCAGACAGAGGTGTTCCTTGTGCAGAACCAATAATGTACTAATGGCACAATCCCTCTGGGAAGCCCATAAAGTCCTCAGAAATAGCTTAGGAATAGGTCTCACTTAAAGAGGTTGTATAAGTCACAACTACTGAATAAGCATTAATCCTCCCACGGAGGGTAAACAACAAATTGGGTTCCCCAAGGCTGTATGAATCAGGATAGTAGGAGGAGCTAAACGTCTTAGCTAAGGAAAGAAAACTACCAATGAGTTAGCACCAGCGCTGCACCTCTAACGAGGTGACATGAGGCAACTGCCTCAGGCGGCAAAATTCTGCGGGGCGTCATTTTTAATGACCTAAGCCACTCCAGGACAAGCTGCGTGCAAACTGTCCTGGACTGGTTTAGCATTACGGCAGCCCAGCAGGGGAAGCGAGGGCTGGCTTGGGGCGGCCCTGTGGATGCAGCGCTGCTTTATCTCTCACCTATTAGCAACAGCGATGCTCCAGCAGCTGCCCCTCATCCTTAGCAGAAAGCAGGTCTCCCTTCTTGCTCTCTGAATCCTAATGCTGCCCTCCCCCTCCTCCTCACATGCCAGGTGATGTTGCCACGTAATCAGGCCCGCACTCGACATGTGCCTGCACTCCTACATGGTCTCCAGTCACAAGACTGCTGCACAGGCTGAAGAGTAGAATCAGGTAAGCTTCTGCTGGAAAAAAATAGTGATTTTTCAAGCATTTATCCCCTATGCATCCTATCCCCTATTGCTGATGATGATGGCGGGGTGGGGGGGTTGGAGTGTTGGGGCGGTTTAGGGTGCTGGGGAAGGGAGAGAGGGGCTTTTGGATGTCTGTCTGGCCCTTCCTTGGCTTGAGGACTGTATTTTTTCCCACCTACTTGTAATTCTTGCACTTGGGGGTTAATAGGAGCATTATTAGACTGTAGTGCTCCTATTAATCCCCAAGTGCAAGAATTGAAAGTGGGTGGAAAAAAAAAACAAAAAAACCCCAGCAGTCTCCATTGTGGTCCGATTTTAGACTCCGCCTCCTCACAGATGTGCCTCCGGCAGAACCAGCATTGATTGGCCAAATGCTGTACACTGGCCAATCAATGTGGGTCTATTCATTCCTATGAGAAAAAGTAAGCTCACTCGTAACATCAAGCTGCCAGCTATCCTGACTAGCAAGGGCGAGTCTGCAGCAAATCAATGCTGGGTAGTCAGGGGAGCTGGCAGCTTGCGGTTACGAGGGAGCTAAATTTTTATCAGCGCAACTGCAAGCACTGTGCCCCCCCGGCCCCTAATAGAGAGGCGGATGCCGGGGAGTGTAGACGCCAGCACAGATGCCAGCAACATCGCTATGCTTCTGCCCTGCATGAAGCCAGCAGCGGCAGGAGCGATGCTGCTATTCCGGGGGGGGGGGGGGGGGGGGGCGGAGGAGCGGAATAACAGCATCGCTTCTGCCGCTGCTGGCTTCATGCAGGGCAGAAGCATAGCGATGTTGCAGGCGTCTGTGCATCTGTGCCGGCGTCTACACTCCCCGGCATCCGCCTCTCTATTACAGCGGATGCCAGGTCTGTATTCACATATGCAAAGCCAAGCAGCGAGATGCCGCTGGCCCTGCGTGCACGCTCATAGATAGTGCGACCAGTCTAGCCCTCACAATGCGAATACAGACCCGGCATCCGCTGTAATAGAGAGAGGTGGATGTCAGGTCTGTATTCGCATTGTGAAGGCTAGACTGGTCTATGAGCGTGCACGCAGGGCCAGTGACATCTCGCCGCTTGGCTTTGCATATGTGACCCCACCCACCAACGACGCAACAAAGCCAGAAGACAGAAGATTTTACAACAACGAAGACTGGTGAGTATGCGACGTGGGAATACCCCTTTAAACGTTTTGCTCCTCCAACTGTCCTTAGAATTAGAATGTTGATGTCCTGTGTTGAATGTGGCCTAGAGAACGGCTGTGCAGGGGGCCTAGGGCTTCAAAAGGTTTCAACTCTATACAACAATAAATATGCAGTAGTTGAATGTGGGGGTTCGGACCAGCATTCCACTTCTCTGTAATTTCTTTACATTTTAACATTTGAAGATCTGGAGAAAACTGACTGGATCCCACCTCTGCTTGTGGGGGCACCACAGTGAAATGAAACACTTGGTGACAACTTTCTCCAAAGATTAGGATGGAAAGCATGCAAAACCCTTCAATTTGAATGTTTTTAGTTTGAAAATAATGTGTGTGCGTTGCTTATAAGCCCTTTCTCTTATACTGTAACTTCATTTTTCTAGACAAATTAAAATATACTAATAATAATATCATTATATATACTAACACAACTAACAGCAACTGCTTTGGAAAGAACCCATTACAGCTGACCACCTTGTAATCACATGCAAAATTAAGATTGATTGAGTGATCAGAGGAAATGAAATTACCCTTTCCCTCTGTATTATCAGCACTCGTTTAGGAAATACACATATTGACCTCAGTTTTTTTTATTCAATCTGCAGCTCAAATGTCGAATCAATATGCAAATTTTTCTTGCCACACATTTCCCAAATATGACTCATTAAAAACTTTCAAGTAAATAAATGCAGTTCCCTTGCAGTTGGGATGGAAATATTGCAGTACATATAAATGCAAATGAGTTCCTGCTTGTTACTGACGCTAATGTGATTAAAGGGGCAATTTCATCAACTCAGAAATAAATCCTTTTCTGCTCTACTCAACACATGCTTCACTCTCACTGTATGAAATGAATTTCGTGTACAACATACAAAAACACACTTCCATTATGCATCTTGGAGCATTTAAGATGGGAATTATGTTATATACAATAACACACGTTTCTAGATTTAATAATATGGCTTTCTCTTGCACTATCATAATAATAACATCTTTCTTAAACTGGCGGCGGAATCTAGAACATTGTTACGCATTCTTTTAAAATTGTTTTAAAGGGATTTAATTTTTTTCAAAGGGTTTTGTTCTGCTGCAAATTATTGCAGGTCTCCCAGGTCCACCATCTTCAATGTCGCGGGCTCTGTGGTTCTGTTACAGGTCTGGGCTTACTCCGGCGGTGACATCCCATTTGTGGGCAGTTCTTTGCTGCAGAAAATCCCAATCCTCAGCAGTGACCCCTTCATAAATGGCAAAAACTGACCTCAGCAGTGACATACTGTTTGTGAAAAGGTTACTGCCTGGGGTGGGATGCAGCTGGTTCTTCCCAGTTCTGTTAATGCAGTAGTTAAATTTATTTCTAGTTTGCAGAACAAGGAAGAAGAAGTGATGTTAGTGTATCGCAACAGCCCCAATTGGAGGGAACAGGGGAATGGGATTAGTAGTTGTGGTAGTGATGTCTCAGGTGTGCCGTACACTCAACCAAACGCCTCCAGCTCACCTCCTAGGATACCAGCAAGGGGGGTTTGAGAGGTACCAAATGGTGGTGGGGTTCTTAGATTTGGAGAAAGGCCCTCTTTTAACCTGAGCCATGTTGTGGTGTTTGGAAGGGCCCTGATGGTTAGCACAGGAGCAACTCAGGAGGAAGTAGTGCAGTTGAACCAAAAGGGAACTTTATTCTGATAACCAATAACCCATACAGCTGCCCGAATGGCACTTGGCCGGGTGTGTATGGTTCTTGTTACATAACTATGTGGGGTGTGCACAGCATATGGCTTTATTTTGGTTGGTAAGACATTTAATAGTGTGACTGTGAAACAGGAATATAACATTCACAATTTTTTAAACTGCAAAACTTCAGGTGTTGTATACATGATTGTGTCCTTGACCACTGAATTATGTAGGCAAGACCATCATTTAATTTCAGCAACATATTGGGGAGCATGTGCTGAATATTTTGAAGAAACACAGTACCCCTAGCTAGACATAGCTGTGAGAAATATCAGGGACAAACAGAATGCCTGCAGTCTTAGGGTGCACAATGTAACGTGCAGCGTTGGGAGCATTTACGGCGCACAAAGTCTGACACGCCGTATATGTGCCATATCACGCGTCACGTTACACCATGTGAACTTACCCTTAGGCCATTGAATGGGTACACTCACTGAAATGTGTGTGTTTGTGTGTGGGGGGGGGAGGAAATGGGATAAAACAAACCTTATAAAGGAAGTGCAATGGAGCCGCCGTCTCCTCTGTGTTCACGCACAGGATGTCAGTGTCTCAGCACAGGAGGTGCGATGCTACAACTTCTCCACACCCACCTGTGACGAGAAGCAGAAGTCTGTCTGTAGTCTCAGTTACTTGTAAACCGCAGGCCTGAAGTGGCTTGCAGTTGACAAGATAATTAAGCTGCAGAATGAGTTTTAACTAGATTGGTGTCTGCAGACACGATCTAGTTAAATGTAGAGCATGTAGTAATGGCGGCTCCGGGGTGGGCCCCACAGATACAGTGGACCTAGGACAGCCACCCCCTCTGCCCCCCCCCCTCCCCAGTGCTAGCTATGCCACTGGTCTATAGATGTGAGGAATCTAGCCACAAGTCTCAAGCTCCCACAGTTTAGACTTAGCTAGTCTTTTGGCATTTATGAACATACACTTTAACGTGCCCTCCAAGTTCACACATTAATTTTCAGAAATATTCATTCTTGAAGTTTTATGGTCAGATTCGTCTATTCTGTTTTGTTGTAATAAATGAATCTCCCTAACAACTGTTCTGATGCCCCCCTCATGTGCCTGTGCTTACTAGAGTTAACCTGCACATCAGTATGCTTCAGTTTGATTCTGTCTTGGATTTACTACTTTGGACTTTCTGTGAAGAACAATGCAGAAAAAAAATTATGCGTTTCCGCCACTGTCTTTTCCATGGTGCTTTTTGGATTCAGTTTAGCCTAAGGGAAGAAAAACTCTGTGGAAAAAAACTGTGTTGTGTTTCCACTGTTTTCCATAGCGTTTTTTAGCACCGTTCTTAGCCTGAGACCCCATGTTGTGGAAACACAGCATTTTTGGCTTCAGCGGCAACACAGCAGAACAATACACTGAATTTTACATCACCAAGTGATTGAGATTTTGTTTAGCCTTGTGTACACACTGCAGAAAAATCTGTATTCTGAAAAACACATGCATGTTAACTATGTAATAGTGAATGACATAAAGGGGGCGGGGTCAAGAAAACTGAACGAAAGCCACATTGTTTTTAGCTGCATTTTGCTACATGAGCATGAGCCTACAAGAAATCCACAGGCCATTTCACTAGAGTGTGCTTCATGTGAGTGGGGACATTTATACATAGCTATAATATATACACTGCTCAAAAAAATAAAGGGAACACTCAGATAACACATCCTAGATCTGAATGAATGAAATATTCTCATTGAATACTTTTTTCTGTACAAAGTTGAATGTGGTGACAACAAAATCACACAAAATTCATCAATGAAAATCAAATTTATTAATCAAAGGAGGTCTGGATTTGGAGTCACCACCGAAATTAAAGTGGAAAAAAACACCAACTGATCCAGCTTTGATATAATGTCCTTAAAACATGTCAAAATGAGGCTCAACAGTGTGTGTGGTCTCCACATGCCTGTATGACCTCCCTACAATGCCTAGGCATGCTCCTGATGAGGTTCTCCTGAGGGATCTCCTCCTACACCTGGACTAAAGCATCTGCCAACTCCTGGGCAGTCTGTGGTGCAACATCACACTTTGGAGGCACTACCAGGAGACAGGCCAGTACACCAGGAGATGTGGAGGGGGCCGTAGGAGGGCAACAACCCAGCAAGAGGATCGCTACCTCCACCTTTATGTAAGGAGGAACAGGAGGAACACTGCCAGAGACCTGCAAAATGACCTCCAGCAGGCCACAAATGTGCATCTGTCTGCATAAACGGTCAGAAACCGATTCCATGAGGATGTTATGAGGGCCTAACGTCCCCAGGTAGAGGTTGTGCTCACAGCCCAACACCCTGCAGGGTGCTTGGCATTTGCCACAGAATACCAGGATTGGCAACTTTGCCACTAGCGTCCTGTGCTCTTCACAGATGAAAGCACTGAGTACATGTGACAGATGTGAGAGAGTCTGCAGATGTCATGGAGAGTGATCTGCTGTCTGCAACATCCTTCGCATGAATGGTTTGGCAGTGGGTCAGTAATGGTGTGGGGTGGCATTTATTTGGAGGATCGCTCAGCCATGTATGTGCTTGCCAGAGTTAGCCTGACTGCCTTTAGGTACCAAGATGAGATCATCAGACCCCTTGTGAGACCATATATGTTGATGCGATTGGCCCTGGGTTCCTCCTAATGCAGGACAATGCCAGACCTCATGTAGCTGGAGTGTGTCAGCAGTTGCTGCAAGATGAAAGCATTGAAACTATGGACTGACCTGCCTATTCCACAGACCTGAATCCGATTGAGCATATCTGGGACATCATGTCTCGCTCCATCCAGCAACATCACGTTGTACCACAGACTGTCCAAGAGTTGGCAGATGCTTTGGTCCAGGTCTGGGAGGAAATCCCTCAGGAGACCATCTACAATCTCTTAAGAACAACTCAGGCATTGTAGGAAGGTCATACAGGCACATGGAGGACACACACACTACTGAGCCTCATTCTGACATGTTTTAAGGACATTTCATCAAAGTTGGTTAAGCCTGTAGTGTGTTTTTCTACTTTAATTTTTGGGGGGACTCAAAATCCAGGCCTCCCAATCACGCAAAAAATGGTTGAACGGATTTGGATGAATTCGGCACACAGATAGACTGTAACCTCGATTAAAATATAGGCTACTTTTTATCCCAGTAAATGACATGGTTTCATGACAGTTATGAATTTAGGTTCACATACTATATTAAACAGGTCTTAGCAGCAGCTTTATCTCAGCCAGGCTTGTTATATCTCTGTGTAAGCACACACTAACCTTCAGTGTGTAGACACCTTTGCATATTATCTGATCTGCTCCAGTGATGACAAACATGGGCAAACATCTTTAATCCAAATTGGCAGTTTGCCATTTTTCAACATGCCTGGAAAAAGAGAACCTAATTTGTCGCAAACAACAACTATGAAGGAAGCCACAAGTCAACAGAGTTCTCCTCAAGTGCGACAGCCCAGCTTGACAGCTTCAGAAACGCAGCAGGCAAATCATCAACACCAACAACACTCTCATCATATGACGTTCCAGCGAGGTGCTGAGATGCCGCAACAATCACAGGCACAGTACAAGAAACAAGTTCAGCGGCAGGCCAGCTTGAGAGCTGCTAAAACGCCGGAGCATGCGGATCATCAACGCCAACAACACGCTCATTATACAGTCCTATGAAAAAGTTTGGGCACCCCTATTAATCTTAATCATTTTTAGTTCTAAATATTTTGGTGTTTGCAGCAGCCATTTCAGTTTGATATATCTAATAACTGATGGACACAGTAATATTTCAGGATTGAAATGAGGTTTCTTGTACTAACAGAAAATGCGCAATATGCATTAAACCAAAATTTGACCGGTGCAAAAGTATGGGCACCTCAACAGAAAAGTGACATTAATATTTAGTAGATCCTCCTTTTGCAAAGATAACAGCCTCTAGTCGCTTCCTGTAGCTTTTAATCAGTTCCTGGATCCTGGATAAAGGTATTTTGGACAAACAATTCAAGTTCAGTTAAGCTAGATGGTCGCCGAGCATGGACAGCCCGCTTCAAATCATCCCACAGATGTTCAATGATATTCAGGTCTGGGGACTGGGATGGCCATTCCAGAACATTGTAATTGTTCCTCTGCATGAATGCCTGAGGATTTGGAGCGGTGTTTTGGATCATTGTCTTGCTGAAATATCCATCCCCGGCGTAACTTCAACTTCGTCACTGATTCTTGAACATTATTCTCAAGAATCTGCTGATACTGAGTGGAATCCATGCGACCCTCAACTTTAACAAGATTCCCGATGCCGGCATTGGCCGCACAGCCCCAAAGCATGATGGAACCTCCACCAAATTTTACAGTGGGTAGCATGTGTTTTTCTTGGAATGCTGTTTCTTTTTGAACGCCATGCATAACGCCTTTTTTTTATAACCAAACAACTCAATTTTTGTTTCCAAAATGAAGCTGCCTTGTCCAAATGTGCTTTTTCATACCTCAGGCAACTCTATTTGTGGCGTACGTGCAGAAACGGCTTCTTTCTCATCACTCTCCCATACAGCTTCTATTTGTGCAAAGTGCGCTGTATAGTTGACTGATGCACAGTGACACCATCTGCAGCAAGATGATGCTGCAGCTCTTTGGAGGTGGTCTGTGGATTGTCCTTGACTGTTCTCACCATTCTTCTTCTCTGCCTTTCTGATATTTTTCTTGGCCTGCCACTTCTGGGCTTAACAAGAACTGTCCCTGTGGTCTTCCATTTCCTTACTATGTTCCTCACAGTGGAAACTGACAGGTTAAATCTCTGAGACAACGTTTTGTATCCTTCCCCTGAACAACTATGTTGAACAATCTTTGCTTTCAGATCATTTGAGAGCGGGCTGTCCATGTTCGGCGACCATCAAACTTAACTGAATTTGAATTGTTTTGTAGAAAGAAATGGTCCAAAATACCTTCATCCAGGATCCAGGAACTGATTAAAAGCTACAGGAAGCGACTAGAGGCTGTTATCTTTGCAAAAGGAGGATGTACTAAATATTAATGTCACTTTTCTGTTGAGGTGCCCATACTTTTGCACCGGTCAAATTTTGGTTTAATGCATATTGCGCATTTTCTGTTAGTACAATAAACCTCATTTCAATCCTGAAATATTACTGTGTCCATCAGTTATTAGATATATCAAGCTGAAATGGCTGTTGCAAACACCAAAATATTTAGAACTAAAAATGATTAAGATTAATAGGGGTGCCCAAACTTTTTCATAGGACTGTATGGCATCCCAGCAAGCTGCTGAGATACTGGAACAATCACGGGCACAGCGCAAGGAACGAGTTCAGCAGCAGGCCAGCTTGACAGCTGTCGCAACGCCGCAGTGGGTGGATCATCAACACCAACAACATGCTCATTATATGGCGTCCCAGCGAGGCAAACCATCGATGGCAGCAATTTGCTGAATATAGGCGGATCATCAACGGCAACAACCCGCAGACGAAGTCACGGGCAGAAGCTAGTTGGTTAATAAATTTGATTTCCATTGATGATTTTTGTGTGATTTTGCTGCCATCACATTCAACTTTGTAAAGAACAAAGTATTCAATGAGAACATTTCATTCATTCAGATCTAGGATGTGTTATTTTGGTGTTCCCTTTATTTTTTGAGCAGTATATAGTGTGTGTGTGTAAATAAAGTGATATAAAGGAACACCCTGCATGGACACCTTTGTGAGTTGTGTCTCCATCAATACAAACTACAAGCAAACATTTTGTGGATTTGTCAATATGCGGATTCATGCCTCCTAGATAACATTGGCTTTTGCAGGCACATTTACTGCCCAATTACAATACTGTATATCAATATTATGGTGCTCAGATTTTATATATTTGTTACGTTAAAAAACAATACTATTACATCTAAATTCACTAAGGTTGAGCACTGGCTTCACTCCAGGTCCCCTCTAATCTGGAATATTAAGAAGCAGCAGATCAGCTTGAACCCCAACTCTGCCAGACTCTTCATTTCCTACCCCCACCCAGAAAGAGAAACTCAGCATGTAAATGTTGAGAGGATTTCCACTCTACATCACACCATCATTTTACATTTCTGTTTAATGAATCATAAGAATTATAGGAACATTACAAATGTATTTTCCTGAGCGGACTATTAGTTTGTTTCTCTGGGCTTCTAATAGAAGACATGCTTCATTTAAAACGCTGAGAAACCCCCAGGCTGCCAGGAAATAAATGGTATTATTCTAGGCGTTTGCTTCATTTTTAAATGATCTTATCAGGAAATATGCACAAGTATTATAGTTCAGCTTATTATTTCACTCCAGTACTCTGCAGGTGCCATAATGCTGAGCAACTATATGTGACATAACAGGCACGGCTTCATTTTAAGAGATAAGCTGGCATTATAGTTTTTGTGTAAAATCTATGTTTCGCATTAGACTGAATGTCTTTTCTTCGCTATACGGTATCATTTATAATTATTGAAATATGTGCTGGCTCCGCTGGGAAATCATTAACGTTGTAATTAGCTTTCATACTAAAGAGATGTTATCAGGGAACAATCTTTTCTATGTTTCACAATTCCTAACACAGGCTATAGGGACTTCCAGACCTCACAAGATTACAATTTACAACTATTCTTCAGCACATGCATATCATTCAGAGCAGCTACATTTCATGTCTTATTGGCAAAGCTGATTTTGACATTTATGTTCCAGAAGAACAATGTTATGGTCCTAATGCTTAACATGGTTTTATGGCTTACATTTGATTGGGGATAACTTCAGCCACAGCAGAGAGATTGCTGTTACCTAAGATTTCCTCAGCAATAACAGCTTGCAAATGGGAGGTAATGAAATTGGGACACTGCATGTAAAACTTCTGGTCAAATGAGGATACAATGAAGTAAGTGGTCTGTATACTATAATAGAGATGACTATTTCCAAAAAAATAAAATCATCATGGTGAGCTACGCCAAATGACAAATTAAGGCAACTTGTATGAGAAGTTATCTTCTTTCTTCCTGAACACTGCATCACTTACTGTCTACAAGGTAGCAATCTTGATGGTAGGAGAAGGGGCGTCTGCAGGCATTGTGGAAAGAGGAGAATGCAGGGGTTCAATTGTCATCTGACTCGCCACCTGCAAAAACTCTCCTCCTTTACTTTACTGCTGGGTTGGAACAGAGGGGTAATGGCCCCTAGCACTTATGACGTTGTCGAATTTACTTGTCAAAGGCCCCCTTTGACCTATAGTATGCCTCTGGCTCGGTACATGAGGACACAATGACATTGTCAAGCCAAATACACCAAAGATCTTCTCACCAACATTGAAGAGTTTGAGTATTGAGAGTTTCTCTCTTTAATACTCTTCTACTGGAGACCAAGCACAAGAGAGAACTGTTATGGAAAGTAAACACCATGGGGACAGGAGACACTGTGGCGGACAGGAGACACTGTGGGGGACAGGAGACACTGTGGCGGACAGGAGGCACTGTGGGGGACAGGAGGCACTGTGGCAGACAGGAGGCACTGTTGGTGACAGGGGGTACCGTGAGGGATAGCAAACACAGTGAAGAACAGGGAGCACTTTGGTGAACAGATGGCATCACAGGGAATGGAGGTACTGTAAGAGAAAAGGGAATACTCTGGTGAACAGGAGGCACTGTTGACAACAGTGTGCATTGTGGGGGACAGGAAGCATTATGGGACAGGGTACACCATGGTAAACAGGAGCATTGAAAAAGAAGGGGGGCACTGTGGCAGGTTTGGCACTTTTAATATTAATATTAATTCTAGCAGTACACCGCTCTCAGCTCTTACATATTAAAATTCCCAACTGCCTTATTATATTATTTTCTAGCAAGCACAGTATTAAGCGTGGTAGCAGGATTGGGAGTTTGTGTACTGCAGATAAGATAAAAATAGACAGGGTGATTGGAAAATAACAGACAATGGTGTCTGTTTTGCAACCCTTGTAGAGACAAATTGTGACTGGAAGAAGTCATGGCTTTAATGGTATCATAATAATTTCTATAGTCTTCAAAGCATGTATGTTCACTGATACCTACCACTATATGGTCACTGTAAATCCCTATATAATCACTGAAGTATCAGGCACTATTATACAGTATGTGATCTGGGTATGCAATGTGCTAGTCATGTTATGAAAAAGAGATGGCTCCAGCACATTGTGCATCCATGTCAACAAACAGACGAGTGGCTTTGCTAAACAAAGGTATTACCACTTTTAAAATTTGGGCAATGTTACGTTCTATGTACACCAAACCTGCCTCTGGACTAGACTTCCCATTATGGATTTGCCCATGTGCAGGAGGCCTAACTTAGCAGCATGTCAATTGATACTGCATAGATACTACATAGCATACAGCAGATTCTATCCCTATAGTGCCTAGGGCGAATTCCAAATCTATAACTTAAAGCTGTATGTAATACTGTAGATACTAATTTTGCTTTATAGATTTTGCAATGGATTCAGAAAATCTGCTGTGGACTGTACCCAAACAATATATTTTTTATGACCAACACTAAAATATTTTTATTTTTAAAAGATATTACTTTACATTTAAGAAAGTGTCAAACTAACTTAAAAGGGGTCTTTATATGCAACGGTATGCTCTATGTAATGTCAGCATACTGCAGCTCAAAATTGATATTTCTAGTAGCCAAAACAGGAGAAAGCGTATAGTACCATTTGCCTGCTAAAACTCTAAAAGAATACACTGTACACCTCAGGGTAGACAAACTAATACTGTATAACGTTTAAACAGTGCAAATAGTGCACAGTTTTAAATTTCACCAGATTTTCCAGAAGTTTCTAATAGCGTTTGAAAATCTGGCATACATTTTAGGCTAAGGCCCCATGTAGCAAGCCACAGCCAAAAAACACTTTAACAGAAAAAAAAGCATTTTTCGCAGAAAGTCCATAGAGTTCTCCCCTGTGGACTTTCTGCCTCTATTATACCTACACGGAAAACACGTTGCTATAATTGACATGCTGTGGTTTGCAAAAACACAGGTGTTTTTTTAAATTGCAGCTTTTCTGCTGCAGGTTTTTTCCTGCAATGTGTCGATGGGATTAGCCAGAATCACCTCCATTTTGCAGATCATTTAAAACACAGTCTTTATTGCCCTGGCCTTAGAATGCCTAGTCCAAATTTATACCACTAATTGATAAGGTCAAAGCCGTGTTTATGACTGATTGACCAATAATCCCCGGTAACTGTCATTGTCCTAATTGATTAGGCTGAGTTCCAGGCGGTAAAGAAGTCACACCACTCTATATGTTGGTATTAGTTGCTCTCTCAGCTCAGAAAAGTGTGCTGATGCACTTTTATTTAAAGGGGCTCTATCACTGGGAAAAGTCATTTTTAAGTAATCACATCCTTGCATAGGCTTTAGAAAGGCTATTCCACACCTATCTTTAGTATGTAAATTGCCTCAGTGGTTTCTGAATAACCATTCGTTATTATAAACCATCCGTTTTTATTCATATGATAATAAGCTTCCAGCCTGCACAGGAAGTTCCCAGCAGCACTCGGCTCTGCTATTATCTCCTATGTGTGTGTGCAAACAGGAAGCTGAGTCATCATCAGCAGCAGCCTGTGCTCTATACTCCCATAGGAAACAATAGCAAAGGGGGTGCATGATGCATCGTGCACCAATCTAATTAGCATATCAATAAAAACTGACTTATTCACAAACCACTAAGGCAATCTACATACTAAAAGTAGGTGTGGAATAGCCTTTCTAAAGCCTATGCAAAGATGGGATTAATTAAAAATGACTTTTCCCAATGATAGAGCTCCTTTAAGACCACGGGGGTTAAATAGTAGCAAAGAAAGTAAGAGAGATTACAACAACGTAAGTCTTCATATCCATTCCTTATAGGTATGGTACATCTCAATCAAACAGAAAATGAAGCAGTTCCATGTATAGCCAGCTATTCCCGGTCCTGCATGGTAACCTTGGGGAGCTGACTTTTGGTAGCAAGCCAAGCATTTGTTTTTCTTGCACCCATCCTGGATTCAGGCACCATCTTATCATATAACATTATACCAGTTTCAAGCATAAACAAATATAGCTAGCATTCAGCTTTAAAGGCTAACAATGTTTTTCATATATTACATGAGTATAACCTTCACATATTAGGTGTGTTAAAGTTCAATACAACATTGTTGAACATTGGTGAAATTTCCAGAATTTTGCCGCATTTTATTGCCCACAGTATTGCATACTAAGCCACACCCTTTTCAAAGAAAACCACCCACTTGTTGGGCAAGACACTTAAACCCCTATGTTATGGAAACAGAGCTATTTTTGTTGCAGATTTTGCTGTGACTATAGAAGTAATGGGAAATATATAGGAAGTGCTTATACTTCTTCCTTCTGCTCGATCCACACTTGGGTTTGGCTTTAAAAAAAAATGCAGCAAAATCTACAACATAACAGGCTGCATTTCTGCAATGGGGTGGATTCAGCCTTAGAAGGTATCTAAAACACACAGAAAATGAAAGGTAAAGCATGTACACCAGTTTTCAAAGCAAATTCTGGTGTATTTTATTAGTTTAGCTGCCCCATGGTTTATAAGTCCAATATATTTATTAAGGTTCCATACATTTCCCATCCTCCTCCACCCCATTATAGCAGTGGCATACTAGCATTACCTGCTCCCACTACAGCGCATGTAATAGCACTCTAACTCTGGTGGATTATCTTTTTAATAGATCAATAAACAAGCAAATCATGAATATAATTGCAGAGTGTAATTGGGCTTTTAATGGGGAGTACTGAAGCTTAGTGCCTAGGGCAATGTGAGTTGTAAATACAGCTCTGTAGTAAACATGGTTGGTAAGGGTGTACTTACTTACACTTCACATACCGCTTCTGCATTCTGGCTTACTTTTTGTTAAATAAGTAATTACCAGTCTAACATGTCATGTGATATTGTGTGTCTGAGCTTATATTTACTATATTATAAATACTGAATTCTAAGTCCTCTGTGGACCAGATGTTTTTTCATTATTTCCTAAAATATAAAACCAGGGTATATTTTACCTCATGACTAGAGATGAGGCGAACGGTAAAATGTTCGAGATTCAATATTCGTTACGAATAGCATCTCAATATTCGACTATTCGAACGAATATCGAACCCCATTATAGTCTATGGCAGAAAATGCTTCGCTACACGGGATCCTACCATTCGACTCAGGAGAGTCACCAAGTCCACTAAGACACCCCAGGAAATGATGTCAACACCCTGGAAAGCAACTGGGACAGCAGGGGAAGTATGTCTGGGGGCATCAAGTACATTTATTATGTCGGGATCCCCTGTCAGCTTGCGATATGCCGAAGCGGACTTTTTCCCATAGGAATGCATTGACAAGCGTTGATTGGCCAATCTACGACATTCGGCCAATCAACGCTGGTTCTGTCTGAGGAGGAGGAGTCTAAGAGCCGTCCACAGCAGTTTCCATTCTGGTCCGATTTTAGACTCCACCTCCTCCGGCAGAACCAGCGTTGATTGGCCGAATGCTGTAAGACTGGCCAATCAATGCTGGTCAATGCATACCTATGGCGAAATGAAGCAGACCCAGCCGTGACTCAGCTTGACTATTCCTCCTGTTGTAGAGATGTAGTAGAGCTAAGTGTGCGCTGAGCTCTGCTACACACGAGATGTGTGTGACAGGAGGAGTAGATGGAGGGTTGGTTGGGTGTAGTGCAGAGCTGCTACACCAGAGATGTAGCAGAGCTGGCCGATGTTAGCAGAGCTGAGTGTGTTAGTCTTCTGCATATCTGCCAGCTCTCCTACATCTACATTTCCTACACACTCAGCTCACCTACATCGGACACTACTCGCTCAGTTTATTGGTATAGCCGAGCTGAGTTTGTAGTATCGGACACTACACGCTCAGATTATTGGTATAGTCGAGCTGAGTTTGTAGTATAGTACACTACTGTTTGTTGATTAAGCAGAACTGGGATTGTAATGACTATCCTATTCACTACACAGCATGTAACCCACGCTGTGTAGTGATTAACCTGTTCCACCCCACCCCCACCAGTGTCCGCTTACCTGCAGCTCTTTGCTCTTGGTCCACTTCGATTCATGGTCCCGGTTTCAGAGCGCCCTGCCCCCCTCTCCCCGACTATTATTATAGAGAAGGCGGAGCTTAGGAGAGTGTGGGCGGGTACTGGGTGGGGAGACTCCCCGTCCACACTCTCATAAGCCCTGCCCCTCTCCGGACTAGTATTATAGAGAAGGCGGGGCTTAGGAGAGTGTGGACCAAGAGCAAAGAGCTACAGGTAAGCGGACACCGGGGGGAGGGGGTTAATCACTACACAGCGTGGGGTACATGCTGTGTAGTGAACAGGATAATCTCCCATACTGCACACTCAGCTGGCTATTCCTTAGTAGTTCCAAGCCATAGGAATGCATTGACCAGCGTTGATTGGCCACTGTAGGGGCATTCAGCCAATCAACGTTGGTCAATGCATCCCTATGGGAAAAAGTCAGCTTGCGCATATTGCAAGCTGACAGGGATCCCGACAAGATAGAGATCCAAAGAGCTGGGTGAGTGACATTCCCCCCTAAATAAAGGTTATCCCTAGCTAACCCTGCCTGTAGATCTGTCCCTGTCTCACATTCATATAGTTCACAGTTGAGGGCTGGCCGTACGTTGAGGGCTGGCTTCAACTGCTTGACGCACCTTTTTGATGTTTTCCGGGGTCTGTACCATTCGGCCACTGCCTCATGCAGTTGTGGGTCTCAAAGAACCTGTTCGTTGAAAGTTATTCACCCACCTCATTATCATGTCAAACTTCGGAACACAACCATGATGACCAATGTTGAAATGATTCCGGAAACGTCTCTGATTTTGAATGACAGAATGGCCCGTTTCAATAAAGGTGTTGTACACGAACACATGATTATCGATCAACCACGTCTCCATTGCTACTAAAATGGCGGCCCTTGACGTGCATATACCCCCACTCTTTATCCACCAAGGTTATCCCCACCTTGTGTGGCTCCCTGCTGAAATCATCCATACCTCGCTGCCTAACCCTGTACTTGCAGGCTTATTTGTACATACAGTACATGATAACCTTTGTATTGCTTTATCTACTTGTGGCCACAAAGGTATGTTTCTGCTCTTACTAAAGACCCTTCTACTACACTATTCTTGGTTCGGGAGTCATTTTGGACCTGACAGACTCCCTTTAAACTTGATAACAATAAGTATAGCCATGATAATTTGTGGTTCAGTTGCCTAGGTAACCATATGACGCAGTCCGTCTCTCCTGCCGCATCCCTTTCTGTATAGGGAGAGGCCTGTGATGTGTTATATTCTAATAAAAAAGGACTTTTAAAAAGAAGACGTGAAGAGAGATTTTAGTAGCGATAATGCTTATTCACATTCTTAACTGGAAATCAATGGGTAAAAAAACGATAGATTATTGTGATAGTTGTCAAAATAAATTTGGACGTTTTGAGAATCCAAGGACATTATTGTCTTTTATTAATATTCAATCCACTTTACCCATCACATTGCAATGCCAAAATCTCCGAAACACAACAATACCACCACAAACAAGCCTTCAAAAGAAAGACAGCTGAAGCAAAATGAAGCAACACACTTAGTAGCTTCTATGGGTTACAGCTACAAATCCTGCCTTGCACCCGACACCTTTCTATTGAAATGCAGGTTACACTCAGATGCTTGCCAAGTTATGCAGGAAGGAAGGCTCTGCTCGGCGGAGGCATGAGAAATTCATTCAGAGATGACGGCTATTAACGATATGACTCGCTTGAATGGATGAATACAAAACAAACTGGTAATCTGGAACAATTACTCGCAGCTCCTATTCACTGAGCCTTTTGTGTATGTAATAAAACAGATGCAAATAAGAATATAGAAATGCATTCGACAGGCAGGACAATGAAAGGTCACTGGATCACAGTGTTAGATTTTCTGTGTAATAATGAGGCACACATTATTTATCTGCACCCTTCACTTTACCTTTCCTATCTCACTCTGGAAGCAGAGATTTGTATGTCAGATTTAACAGGGATAATGACATGTTGTACGCCATGCTAGGTCATTGTCATTAGCTGGAGCCAGAATTAGTTGGAACAGGCAATCGCTAGGTATGCACGTAAAAAGCATTCCTTCACGGTAAATGCTGTTGTCCAACTTTCCATGTTAGACGGATGTAGAGTTTTCAAATAAAAGTGGCTTTAAAGGAAATACAAATAGTTTCTACATTCTAACTTTTTTTGTTCCACACAATACGGTGTATGTGCATTATAGCAATTGCTTTATAACACAAAAATATTACATTTTATGAAGTGTTATGCCAAGGATAAAAGTGCTAGACATGAAAGAGTTAAAGGCAGTACAGGGGTGATTCAATGCGTTGGGATTGTAGAGCCCCACAACTACATCTTGCTTTATAATGAACCTTTATAGTTAGTTATGATGGTAAATTGTGTTTGGACTGCTGATATGAAACTCATAAGGCCTAGTATTGTTTGCCAATGAAGTATATCTGTTCTGCTCTAAGGTAGGAGTTAAGTCCATCCTTAATATTCCACGTAGACAGCTCAATGTACCTACTGTCTGGTCCAGTTCTGCAGGACTGTGTCTGGTGACAGGCCTCTATTGTCCAAGATGGCTGGCAGCATTCATTTTCAATAAATTAAGAAAACAAGTAAAAAGGAAATGTTGATGGTAATATGTGCCTTTCCTGACCACAGACACCTCTATTGACCTGAATGGTGACCTATTAGCTTGCCTGTTCTGGTCATGTAATATACATACAAGTGCATCTCTAATAACTACACCTATTCATCCATCACATGGATTCAGTACACAGCATCATAAGAATCTTCATATATGAGGTGAGTATAGCCATAGGACACTAGTATCAATCATATGCCCTGGACAGTATATCTACTGGAAGTATACAAAGATGGATCCTACTGGGTGACTGCAAAATGACTTTAGCATATATAGCTGGAATCCTGAACCTTTATTTGCTTTAGCAATTTTTTTCCCCATGACTTACTATTACATTAGGATTGGGAGTAACTTCATGCTGTGGAACTATTACAGTATGAAGATGATGGTGACTTATTGCCATCAGCAGAAGGAGTCGGCAATAACATACAGCAGGTCACATAGACAAGTCTGCAAATAACATGGGTAAATCTACAAATCAGTCCCTTCAAGCTGATTTAAATATCCATAAAAAGATGATAATCAAGTCCTGATACACTCCCTTTATAGGGAACTTGTTTCATGGAAAATACAGCGCACTCTACAGGCAGCATATTAAAAAGCAGAAAGATCTAAGCAGATTGATAAATTGTTCGAGTATAAGCTGAATTTTTCAGCACAGTTTTTGTGCTGAAAAAGCCCCCTCAACTTATACTCGAGTCAGCAAAAAAAAAAAAAATGTTTTTTTTTGTTTTTTTTTGTTTTTTTTTAGGGGGGAGGTCTATGACCAGCAGCAATATCAATGTATAGAATCTCCCATAAAATAGTGGGGGGATAAAGAAGCTTTAAAAAAAAACAGAACAAAACATTTTTTAAAGTCTAAATCACTCCTTTCCCTAGAATAGACACAAAAGTAGAAAATTACTGTGAATCACATACACATGAGGTATCCCTGTGTCTGAAAGTGCCCGATCTACTGAATATAGAGTATCTGCAGTGCTCCTGTTCCGTCGGGAAGGGGTTAATAGGAGCACTGCAGATACCCTATATTCAGCCACACTGAATTCCAAGTGGGGGAAGAAAAAACCTAGTCCTCAAGCACAGGGAAGGGGCAGACAGACAACCAAAACACCCCCTCTCCTTTCCCATCACCCAGCAACTACTGCACCCAAAAACTCCGACCATTTTAATTTTTGAAATTTTCCAGTAGCTGCTGCATTACCCCCCCCCCCCCCTCGGCTTATACTCGAGTCAATAAGTTTTCCCAGTTTTTTTGTGGTAAAATCAGGGGCCTCGGCTTATATTCAGGTCGGCTTATACTCGAGTATATACGGTATTTAGTATAACGTTTCATTTATTCTCTGCCCTTGTTACGGTGAGTAGTCAATGTGGAGTTTTACTAAATGATTGAAAGTTATAGTTACATGCACAGTCATACAGAAAAGACTATCAATCCCTAAGTAGAACTTTTCCCCTACATTTCTTCACCATTCCTGAGTTATGGTTAGTTTTAGCACCAAATATGCCTACTAGTCTCTCTAGTGTCATGTGGGGCACTTGACAATAGACTTCCTTATTAGCATATTATGTGCTGAAGCTAACAGTACTAAATTCTTATGACTGGTGGGACCTATAGAAAAAAATCACAGTCAGTGAACCAGCACCTAGTAAAAGAAGAAACAACTGGAACTGGCGGAGGTGGCGCAAGGTCTTCTTTCAATGATTAACATACAAGGTTGCTACATATTTTTTATATCAGTCTGCTTAGCTCCGACTGCGGATTATATGGCATTTTCCATATGACAGGTTCTATTTAAATAGAAATTAAACTTATGCTAAAACTTTCCTAATTTCTGCACTTATTTGTTTTAATGCACTTGCATATGAGTAATAAATCAGAGATAAATGCCACTTTGCAGAATTCTAGACTATTTCTTCTCATGTGCTCTATTACTACAGTAAGAATCTGAAGACATTACTTTGTACTTGCTATCTATTATTTTTCATATTTCTTGTATTTCTTCGCCAAAATACACATTTTATAGAGGAAGCTCATTAAAATGTCTAATTTAATTTCAGATAAGTAATTACATTAACAATATAAAAATGCAACAATTTAAATGAAGAAAGAAATCTTTCTACAGTACATTAAAAGGTTTTATAAGACAGGTACAGAGATGGGAAGGAACAGATACTTTTGGCCATATAAATGCTGCCTTTTCTTCTCCTTTATCTAACTTTAATTCATAATTATAAAGAAATAAAAAATATAAATGGTGTTGTGTCCTCAGGTACTTTTAGTAATGATTTATTTAGTGAATAGCTCTCTTAACTGTCAGATACACTTTTGCTAGACAGGGAAAGCAAGGAAAGAAAGAGCAGCAGAAAGCACTAAATGCTACAAGTCAATGAACCATGGTCCTTGTGGTTACAGTAGCTTCCATGCTGTGAACTCCAAGGCCTTTCTAGCTTCATTTAGCAGTCTTCTCTGTGGCATTTAGATCCCCGAGGTCTAGAAAACAGGCATAACACTCATTTGTAAAAGAGAACAAATACAAGCTGTCTGGAACTCCCAAACAGAAACACAGGTGTCCTATTTATTCTCCACAGCATATCAGACACACTACTATATGAAATATGGCATGGTGAAGATAACAATCAAGACTGTATGCATTCTATGAAAACAATTGACTCCCACATCTAGGCTTCAATGTATGGCACCTTTATATCAAATACTGTGAAATGTCCTGCACACAGGAAAAAAAAACATAGCAGCAAAATGAGAGGCTAGCAAGGAGAGACACACAATGTCCTGAAATATATACAGAAAGAAGTCAAGGTAAAACATAATGTGAACCTAGTCTAAGATGATAAAGGGAGAACAATGTGCAAGATATGGGCAAAGATTTACTACTGGGGATAGAACTAGACACTGGCGTAAACATTGCGTCATGTTCAACATGATATTTCCTATAAAGCGTGGATTAAACACATCAAAATAGTGTAAAAAAATTCTGGCACAAAGTGAGTCAACTAAATAGTGGTATAAATGCAGCATAGTCAGTCTAAGCATATGTCAGCATTAGTCACTGTGATAAATCTGCCATATATTTAGACTAAGTTTGCACTGTCTAGCTAATAGTAAATCTAGGCACGGTGGCTCAGTGGTTAGCAATGCAGCCTTGCAGAACTGGAGTCCTGAGGTCAAATCCTGCCAGGAACATCTGCAAGGCGTTTGTATGTTCTCCCCATAATTTGCATGGATTTTCTCCCGTTCTACAAAGACATACTGATAGGAAAAAAAAATGTATATTGTGAACCCTACATGGGGCTCCCAATCTACATTAAAAAAAAAAAAAAGTAAATCTAGCCATAGAGTGTATTTTATAAAATGGCATAGAGAAGAGAGAAAGAGACATGGAAGAAAGAAGCGAGATGAGCACCAAACATCTATAAAATAAAGTCACTTTCCAGTGAATATTTAAGTCTGTTACATCAAAGTCTCATTTTAACTAGAAATAATAATCTGACTTGATTCTGAGAAAAAATTGTTCTCCCCTTTAGAGAGAAATATTTCAATTTCCATTCATCTGACAAGAAGCAAATTTGCCAAATGTTTTTCTTTGAGACTTGAGAAGAACGTAAAGAGCACGGGTACTCAACACTATTTTTAATAAAGGACCACTGCCAGGGATACCACATCAGGTGAAGATCCGAGCTGAAGAGAAGCCGGACATGTCAGCTATTTCATGACATGTCATGAAATATTTCAGATTAATTTAACCATTTCTGGCATTCAAATAGAGTAGAGGTGTGAATGTGACTAATGAGTGAGATTGCACTAAGAAGCTTTATATTGTGAGTGGGGGAGGCATTAAGAAGCATTGTACTGTGTGGGGTGCACTAATGGAGCATTATTCTGTATAGGGGTATTAATGTAGCATATTACTGTGTTGGGGACAATAATGTGGCATTATACTATGAGGGCACTACGGACCATTATACTGAGTGGGATGCATTAAGAAGTGTAATACTGTGTGGGGGCACTAAGGAACATTATATTAGAAGGGCGCTAGTGGGACAGTATAATTTGCCAATAGTGGCCTTCACATATTATGGTGCCCTTTCACCGTATGCTCCTTATTGCCTCTCCATATGGTATAATGCCTTATTTATACCCTTCACAGTGTAATGTCTCTGCTTGTCCCATACTTGGTAATCTATCTTAGTGTGCCCACAAAAAATTAACACTAATAGCTGTCAGGAGAAACACTCATCTCCCGACAGCGGCATTCTAGGACCTGAAACATTACAATAGTGGCTGCAGGTATCAGCGATCGTCCCTGCTACCTGCACATGAGCCCTACTGCCGTTATTGTAGTGTATCAGGGCTAAAGAGACAGCAGTGGGGAGATGAGTGTTACTCCCAAACACGATAATAATGAAAGGGCAAAGAGACAAGGGTCTGTCAGTTGCATATTCCTGTTATAGAGCTGGGATACTGACACTTTAATATTAGGGCCCTTGCACACAATCCCATCCATGGTACCCGAAATCAGTTCATTACTTTAGCAATCGGAACGTTCGGGAGTTGACTGTATCATCACTAAACTATGATGCAGTAACTTCTATTCACACAGCCGAGTTTAGTCTGGGCACTGCAGCCCACACAATGGACCGTTTTCTACTAATCGGATTTGGTCAAGTGCTAAGGCTCTTATTGGTTTATCATTTCT
Organism: Leptodactylus fuscus; assembly: GCF_031893055.1. Lineage (NCBI taxonomy): Eukaryota > Metazoa > Chordata > Amphibia > Anura > Leptodactylidae > Leptodactylus > Leptodactylus fuscus. The sequence goes on along the minus strand of NC_134266.1, from coordinate 122,644,414 downwards.
GATATAGAAGTATAGTTTTAATCTATTGAAAAGCTTGAGTAGTAAAGTATCAAAAAATTAAAATGGACTCTTGGGCTCTCTTTTATGGTATCTAGTTTCTAAATGTTTACCAGAACCTACCTTCTTCTGACCTAACAGCATAGCATACAGTCCCATAATGATAAAGACAAAAAATAATAACTATTTTGCAGTTTACATTATGGATCAAGGGTCACAGCAAATATTTTATTACTTCTGGAGGCATTCTCTCTGTGAAGGCCCTTTTAACTCCTTCCAACTGGAGATCATTTTAAATTTTTCAAAAAATTGTTCTTCATATTGGTACCATTTACTATTTTGTAGAATGTACTGGGTAACTGTAAAAAAATCAGAATGGTGGAAGAGGAGAAAAAGTGCATTTGTGAAGCTTTCTTACGGGCAGGGCCGCCGATAGGCCAGTACTACTGATACTGGCGTCAGGGGCCCGGCCAAATTTAAAAATGGGGGGGGCCCGGTTTTGGCCCGCCACCGTGTGCCGGCCCCCTGGTGCCGGCAGCAGTCATTGTATGTCCTGTTTCAACTCAGATCTGCGTCCAGAGGACGCAGATCTGAGTTGAACACATACGCGGCTGAAGCAAGGAGCTGACAGAGGTCAGCTTCTCGCTTCAGCCGCATATGTGTCAGCGAGAGAGGCGGCAGCGGCGAAGCGAGGAGCTGACCTGTGCAGTGTAGACGCAATGTGATGACGTCACATCGCGTCTACAACTGTGCGCCAGTAAGAGAGAGAGGCGCGCAGAGAGCAGCGGGGGAACGAAGGAGAAGGTAAGTGAAATGTGGAATGTGAAACTGGGGGCAGATGAAGGAGAGGACGGCATGACACTGGGGGCAGATATGGAGAGGACGGCATGACACTGGGGGCAGAGAAGGAGGGACGTGAATCTGGGGGCAGAGATGGAGAGGACGGTATGACACTGGGGGGCAGAGATGGAGGGACATGAATCTGGGGGCAGAGATGGAGGGGACATGAATCTGGGGGCAGAGATGGAGGGGACATGAATATGGGGGCAGAGATGGAGGGGACATGAATCTGGGGGCAGAGATGGAGGGGACATGAATCTGGGGGCAGAGATGGAGGGACATGAATCTGGGGGCAGAGATGGAGAGGACATGAATCTGGGGGCAGAGATGGAGGGACATGAATCTGGGGGCAGAGATGTGGGGACATGAATCTGTGGGCAGAAATGGAGGGGACATGGATCTGGGGGCAGAGATGGAGGGGACATGAATCTGGGGGCAGAGATGGAGGGGACATGAATCTGGGGGCAGAGATGGGGGGACATGAATCTGGGGGCAGAGATGGAGGGGACATGAATCTGAGGGCAGAGATGGAGGGGACATTAATCTGGAGGCAGAGATGGAGGGACATGAATCTGGGGGCAGAGATGTGGGGACATGAATCTGTGGGCAGAAATGGAGGGGACATGAATCTGGGGGCAAATTAAGGGTGTATATGAAGCTGGGGGAGAGACGGAGGGGGGACATATAATTTATGGGTGACTGTAGGAGGATTATACAGTGTGCGGGCACATGAAAAATTAATGAGTGGGCAGAGTCAACATAACAGTGGGTGGGGCTAAATTTCCCGCGGCGCGCGAAGCACGCTGCACATTTTGTCCCTCTTTTGGTTCTTCAAAAGTTAAAAGTTGGGAGATATGGGTACAGGTGGCAATGGAAAGATGTTAGAGGGTGGACGGGGGGGGGGGATTGTTGGGACATCGGGAGTGCCGTACTGCGGAGAGGGGACTGGGGCAATAATATATAATATATAAGTTTTTAGCTGGAGAATAATAATGATGTAGGCTATGCTACTAGCATTGCAGCCTGTTTGGGGGTGGGACTTTCACTTTAAAGGAGTGTTCACATTGCATTTTTGGCCTCCCTTGCTGGGATACGTTGGTAACTAGTCACAATCAGCTACCCAATTATCCCTGCACGGAGAGCTGCAGGTCCCCCTTTTTTTTTAATGGCCAGTTCTCCTTGCAGGGATAAGCTGATTCTGACTGGTTACCAACGTATCCCGGCAAGGGAGACCAAAAACGCAATGTGAAAAAGCCCTGAGAATTTATTAAGAGGGCTCTTATAAATGGTGTTGGCTCTCTTTAGGCGCTGTCACACGTAGCAGATTTTACCTGCAAATAGAATCTGATTAAGCCTTGTAATGCTGCTAAATAAAGGGAAATGTAATACATAATTGGTATGACGCAAAATAAGGTAGTTTTAAAATGGCGGGGCGGGCCCAGACACTTAGGCTGTATGCGGCCCAAAAATTCCCGATGGCGGCCCTGCTTACGGGCTTCGTTTTTGCAGCATATTTGGCAAAGTTGAATTAGCAGTGACACCAAGTGAGTAAGACCTATTCTATTCCTTCGTCCCATGATCATATTTGTAGGCAGGACTCATCCATTCCACATCTAGCACATGGTGGGCATCATCACATTTTTCATCCATTACTGTCATCTCCATCTGCTTTTACTATTCTTCCACACAACTTGCACCTAGCTATCCAGCTGGTCTGCAAGTTTAATTCCCACCTGGTCAAGTTACTGCCATTTTGTGGAATCCACTGCATTTCACCAACTGATGGCAGCATACTGTCTCCACAAGGAATACCTAGTCGCCATTATTTGTCAAGGAAAGTTGTCCCTGTCTGACATCCATGTGGGACTCTCCTTGTAAATATCCATGTGGGGAAAGGTGCACGCCACCCTCAATGTGTGATATATATATATATATATATATATATATATATATATATATATATATATATATATATAATAAAGTGGCCCCCACAGTGCCCTCATATATATTGGCCCCCAAGCTAAGTGAGGATAAAGGAGTGAGTGGTAAGATGCATTCATTTCCCAGACACAGCATAATGTTCCACAGTGGCCCTGAAACAGTAAACAGTATAATGACCAATAGTGGTCCCTGCACACAGTATAATATTGCATAGTAGATTCCTTACAGTATAAATTTCCATAGTGGACCTCCACACAGTATAATATCCCATAGTGACCCTCCATATAGTATAATGTTACATAGCAGTCCCAAAACAGTATAATTTCAAATAGAGGCCAAAATACAGAATAATGTCCAATAGTGACTCCTCTATACAGTATAATGTCCCATAGTGGCCCCTCCACACAGTATAATATTTCATAGTAGACCCCGTGCAGTATAAATTTCCATAGTGGACCTTCACACACAATAATATCCCATAGTGTCCCTTCATATAGTATGATGTTCCATTGCGGCCCCCAAATATAACGTCCCGTAGAGGCCAATATAACAGTGGCCCCTCCATGCAGTATAATGTCCCATGGTGGCCTTCCACATAGTGGAATGTACCTGATTGGCCCCTACATTAATAAAATTGAAAAATTACACATACATAGGAATTTTCTAACAATTTGGGGTTCAGCTAAACCTGAATTTTCTGGGGATCGTCCAAACCCAACATTTTGGGGGTTGTCACCCACAAACTACTATTATATTTTAATGAAGGTGCAGGGGACTTGAATACATATAACAAACAGTGTTACTTCCTCTGGGCTCAATGACAACATAGCATCATAGTGTCATTGCGCCATATGATCTTTTTTTTAATCAGATAATTTTTATTAACAAATTTTTCTTTACATAAAATCAAACGATCGACAAAACAACAGCAACACAATAACAATTCAAAGTAAATATGGAGACACAATCCAACATATAAAGAGGGAGGGGGGGAAGTCCATTAGGACCCCCCGCTAAATCTCCCGAACCTCCTTTGATTTCCATGTAAAGAATAGCACTCAGGGAATCAAGGAAACAGAGAAAGTTGAAGTGAGAGATCTGTTCCTAATCAGAGATGGGGAGGGAAGGCCAGGTGTGTCCAACCATGCTCCCCAAATTTTTTCAAATTTAGTTTGGGCCTTTCTCTGTATATATACGCCCCTCTCCAGCCTAATAGTATTATTAACTCTAGATATCAATTCCACTAGAGAAGGAGGACTCGGGTCCAACCAATGATAAGCAATCAATTTTCTTGCCTGGTATAAAACCCTGGACAACCCTATAAAATCCTGGCTTTCCGTGTCCACACCCTCCCCCAAAAGACCTAGTAGGCAAACTAATGGTGATCGCAGAAGTGCAATAGAATACACCCGGCCAAGCAAGGACAGTACCTGACTCCAGTAATTGGCTAACTCCTGACATTCCCACATCATATGCAGGAGATGTGCGGGTTCCATACTACAGCGGGGGCAATTGGCATCAGAACGGATATGCATACGGAACAGTCTCTGTGGAGTTCTATAGACCCTATGCAAGAGATAAATATGAGACAGTCTCTGTGCTTCACTAGGGGACAGTTTCGGGGTTAGGGCTAACACATCTCCCCAGGTTTCCTCATCCACCACACCAACAGCCCCCTCCCACCTTTCCCTAGTCTTGTCCAGGAAATCCTCCAAGTAGGCCATTAATAACTGTCGGTACAGTGTAGATATCATTCCCTTAATAATAGATCCCATAAGAGTATTCTGCAGTACGGGGTGTAGTCCAACTGTCAGGGGGGTACGTCTAGTCTGAACATGGAAGGCATGACGAAGCTGAAGATACTGATAAAACCACACCTGGGGTATAGAAAAATCACTCTGAAGGTCTGCAAAGGTCTTAAATATCCCGTTATCTAGGATATGACTAAGGGACAGGACACCCTTATCCCTCCACCCCTCGAAGCCCGTTAGCACAGTAAATTCAATCAAGCGATTATTCTGCCACAGAGGAATAAATGTAGTAAAGCCACAAGTACCCAACAGTTTTTCCCCCTATCCCATACCTTGTATAAGAGGGCTAACATGGGGAGTCGAGAACGACCGGTTGGTAGGGGACCACTCTCCAAAACAGCCACCGGAACAGTCCAAGGGGTATCTTGCACATATAGATGGCCCGATCTCACCGAGCCCAGCGGAAGTCCCCATCCCTGAAGCTGCTGCAATTGCGCTGCCAAAAAGTAAATCCAGGCATTCGGAACTGCCAAGCCCCCCTCTGTCTTGCCCCGGTGTAGTGCACGCCATATGATCTATTTGACCACTGAGGCCTGTGATTGGTCTCTAACATTATCTCTGGAGACCATAAGAGCATAAGAAGCAGTAGTCCAGGATAGGTGAGTCACACAGTTTGTTATATTTATTCATCTCTTCTGGGTCTCCTCTAATTATAATCCGAGGATCTGATGAGACCCCAAAAATATAATAAGAGTTTGTGGGTGGTGAATCCCACAAACTACCAATAGGGATGGGGGAGCTCTCAACACGTTATATACCCATGAGATTAGCTGTACTTACCCTCAGGGGTATGCATAGCATGCTTTGAAAGCTACTACCCTAAACCACTAGATATATTATTTTTAACCTAAATAATTTAAGATGTTATCATTAAACCCTTTACCATCAGAAACAATACTATTAACCCATTAGGCACCATAGATCACCAAAAATATTATCATTAACTTTCTAGATCATAGTAAATTGTTAGCCATATCTAGTCCAGGGGCTCTCTGTATTATAAATGCCACATAGAGGGGGGAGTCTCCCACTCAGTACCCCTCTGTCAAATTGAATATAGAGCACCACTGTAAAGTTATATGCTCATGTAGCCAATGGTTTTAGTGAAGAAGTTGAATGTAGTGTTCTGTGCATAACCCTGTTTACGGTATACATAAAATTGTAAGATTCAGTAAATTTGTCTGGAACACAATCATTTGGAATTTCCAATAATACAAATAACATTTTACCAAAATAGTTCTACTAGTGTGATAGTGAAGGAAAGACGTTTGACGTCAGGAAAACTGTGTAGCAATGAGAAATGTAGAGGAATGATCCCATAGAGCTGAACTATTTTTCTTTGAAAATGCAGATGCAAACAATTGAGTGTATGTAGAACAGGGAAAATATATCAGTCTAATACAGAGTCTTACAATATATGGAGGATTGCAGAGTTATTGCTTTCTATTGTGTTAATTGAAAATTAGAACTTATGCTACCTAATGCCATCCATTCTTTATAGATTCATTGTTTTGATATTTCCTGAAATACAATGAAGTCTTCAGACAGAAAAAGTAAACCTTATTAGATATTGCCTCTGGCAACTTCACAATCAAATGTTCCTACAATTACATTCTGCTGCACATCCTTTGTCTCATCTTGTTTAATATGTTATAAAAAGGAAGATATCTAAAATGTTGCTTTGAATGTTAATCGGTTTGTTGTGGCGAGATTCCTTATATTTCCATCGTGGTTTTAGGTGGTGAAAATGATAGTTAATAATTTAACCCTTTATGCATTGCTTTGTTGTAGTTATGAAAATTATAAAACTTTTCAATTTTCTGTTAGTTAATTTGTCAGCTTCTTGGTACAGATGGTAATGTCAAAAAACTAAAATGGTTTCAGGACTTTTAAGGCCTCAAGTATAATGTCATATAGGACTTTATTATATTACAATAGGACTTTCTTAGACATGCATGGAACTTACTCCTCTGACCCCAATTCCATACAGAAGTAAATGTTGGAAATTCAGGAGTCCAAAAGAAAAAAAAAAGGGGAAATATAAGAAATCTCGATGAGGGTTGATTCTTAATAAGATTATATTATTAAATAGTCATTTCCAGTGATAATAATTTTCCCATTACTTCTACCCTTTCTTTGTTTTCCCCCTTTTTTTTTTGGTCGTTATTGTTTAAGGCAATTATCAGTCTCCCACACAGTCAATTGGACATCTCAAGTGTCCCATCATCCTTTAGGTTAGTGGCAAAGTTTGTGATCATGTGTTTTACCAGTACTCTTTCATGACCTTGGTCCCTAAAGCCTATTATACCTCTTGAGAGATCAGCCAATTTTGGCCTTAAAGAGGACCTTTCATGTCATCGGGGCTCATGCGGTTTTATATACCATTCGAAAGCCGACAGTGCGCTGAATTGAGCACATTGTCGGTTTTCCCGTTATGTGCCCCAGGTGAAGCGCTATTGGTGCATTTACCCATAGTTCTTCACAGTCAGAAGGGAGTTCCTAACAGTGTAAATGGGAATGCCCCTCCTGATGGAGCTATTCTCAGCCCCTCCTAACAGTGCTGTACTTTGAGGGAGTGTTCCTTACCGCCCAGCCATGACGCTGAGCGTTAAGGAACGCCCCCCCTCCTCCTTGCTTTACACATCCATAAACTAGTATTGGAGGGAAGTTCCTCATCGCTCAGTGTCATGGCTTGGTGGTAAGGAATGCCCCCACTGACTGTACAGCACTGCGGACACACTGTCGGGAGGGATGTTCCCAGTTAAACTGTCAGGAACGCCCTTCTAACAGTGAAGAACTATCGGCAAATGCACCAATAGCCCTTCACCCACATATCGGGAAAACCAACAGTGTGCTGAATTCAGCGAGCAGATAAAAAGAAAAATGTATGACTTATTAATTATTTTCTCAATCAATATGTTCTCCTTCTGCATCATTGCATTCTTATTTTTCGCTGCTCAAAGCCATGCTGTAGGTCATCTTCAGTCTTAGCAGTTTAGTCCTGTACTTCTTACAGAGGTAAATGATGCAAAATGAATTCTTTTGAGCATAGATTTAACTTTGGAGAAAGCAAAAGTCTCATGTTTGTAGAGTTGGTAGATAGTTGGTAGATACGGTGGGCGATTTAGCAGTCCAATCCCTATTGTGGCTAAAAATAGTAATAAGACAATGCTGATTGACCTGGAGCATTGTCCTGATGCAGAATTTGCCTACAATTCCAGTCTCTTTTTCCTCACTTTTCCTCTCAATTTTCCAAGGACTTGATGCAATAATACTTGTTAACTGTAGCACCTCCTGGGACCATTCCGATTCTGATTTGTGGTGTTTTCAAGTAATTTCCTCCAAAGCAATTTTTATGGCTTTCACAGTCCTAATAAATGGAGCTGTAAATATATTGCACAAATTGTTACAGAAGCCACTATACCAGTATTTGTAATCAGCTTTTATGAAGTTAAACTAAAGCAATATAATCAGAATAGGAAAGTATAAGATAGGATACTAACATAGATAAAACAGTCCACAAAGTGAGTGAACAACGTAAGGTACAAATAACTAAAAGGTCATGCATAAAAATAAAAGCTTTGCCACAGGTTAGGTTAGGGAATCCACAAGATAATAAAAACAGTTCAGGGCAGAAGTTGCAAAAAATAATGGCCACAAACAATTTCCAAAAGGCCCAAACATAGCCATTAATCAATAGAGAAACCAAATGCATGGAAAGAGATGAAAAGGAAAAGAGAAGGAAGAAGAAAAGGAAGAGAGAATAAAAAGTAAAAGGTGAAGGTTTGGGGATGATGAAGAGAAAGACTACACACCCCCAGGTCACTCCACCCAGACTATCTGCAGGATTGGGTATCAATTAGAGATGAGCGAGTAGTATTCAATCGAGTAGGTATTCGAACAAATACTACGGTATTCAAAATACTCGTACTCATTCGAATACTATTGCTATTCGCAGTAAAGATTCGATTCAGAACCAGCGTTGGTTTGCCGAATGCTGTATAGCATTTGGCAAATCAACGCTGGTTCTGCAGCAGGCTCGTCCTTGCTAGTTGGGAGAGCTGGAAGGGAGCTGACTTTTTCTCATAGGAATGCATTGACCAGCATTGATTGGCCAGTGTACAGCATTCGGCCAATCAACGCTGGTTCTGCCGGAGGCTCATCTGAGAGGAGCCGGAGTCTAAGATTGGACCACAGCAGTCTCCATTGTGGTCCGATCTTAGACTCTGCCTCCTCACAGATGAGCCTCCAGCAGAACCAGTGTTAATCGGCCGAATGCTGTACACTGTATAGCATTCGACCAATCAATGCTGGTCAATGCATTCCTATGAGAAAAAGTAAGCTCCCTTGTAACTGCAGGCTATCAGCTCTCCCGACTAACAAAGACGAGCCTGCTGCAGAACCAGCGTTGATTTGCCGAATGCTATAAACTGTATACACAGGCTCGTCCTATGTTTGCAGTCAGTAATGAGGGATTTGTTGTAAATGAATTACCACAGTATGAAGCTGATGTAGAGGCTGATGTAGCAGAGCTGGATTTGAATCAGTTTGTAATACATACAGAACTAGCAGACCCCCTATCTCAGCCCTTATCAGCCAAATTCAATTAAACTGACTGAATAGTGGAAGAATAGGAGATAAGTGGTCAGAAATCCCGGAGCTCTCACCTCCCCCCTCCCCTATCTGAGGAGCTCCGTTGCTTGTCTGTGGCAGAGACATGCACAGCTCAGAGCTGCTCCACACACTCAGCCCCTCCCGCCCCCCCCCCCCCCCCCCCGAGAGCAGGCAGCTACATCACTTGGAGACTGAGCAGATAAGCTCAGAATGGGGCCCGTGGTCATAGAAACACATGTAAACAATGAAGTGAATAAATTAAGATAGCGGCCAAACAAAGCAGTTTTGATAAAGCAATGTATTTAAACTAGCAGTATAGATAGGATCCTTGTTATGGGACAACCCCTTTAAATAATTAATGTCTGACCTGTGAGTGAACCGTACCAGTCAATTTACAGGAAATGGCTCATAGGAAAGCAACCTGAGCGTGTGAGCCTATAATGTAGTGAGAAAAAACAAACAAGGTCTTTAGTGATGCATCAACGTAGGAGCTAAGGGTGACAGGCTCAGCTGCTAAATGGAACTTGTTAATGTATGTTGATCCACATGGATAAGCTTGGAATGCATTGACCAGCGTTGATTGGCCGAATGCTATACAGTGTACAGCATTTGGCAAAATTAATGCTGGTTCTGCCGGAGGCTCGTCTGTGAGGAGGCGGAGTCTAAGATTGGACCATAATGGAGACTGCTGTGGTCCGATCTTAGACTACGCCTCCTCACAGACAAGTCTCCAGCAGAACCAGCGTTGATTGGCCGAAAGCTGTACACTGGCCAATCAATGCTGGTCAATGCATTCCTATGAGAAAAAGTCAGCTCCCGCAAAACCACAAGCTGCCATCTCTCCCGACTAGCAAGGACCAGCCTGCTGCAGAACCACCGTCAATGCTGTTTCTGCAGGACGAGTAAGGGCCGGTTCACATTAGCGCATGCCTCCCGTCCGGAAGGAGTCCCACTCTTCGACTCAGGAGAGTCAACAAGTCCACTATGACACCCCAGGAAATGATGCCAACACCCTGGAATGCAACTGGTACAGCAGGGGAAGCATATCTGGGGGCATCTAACATGCCCAAGTCACTGTATTACATCAGGATCCCTGTCAGCTTGTGATATGCGCGAGTTGACTTTTTTCCATAGGAATGCATTGACCAGCATTGATTGGCCAAATGCCATACAGTGTACTGCATTTGGCCAATCAATACTGGTTCTGCTGGAGGCTCGTCTGTGAGAAGAGAGTCTAAGATCAGACCAGAATGGAGACTGCTGTGGACCAATCTTAGACTCCACCTCCTCCGGCAGAACCAGCGTTGATTGGCCAAATGCTGTACTCTGTATGGCATTCAGCCAATCAACGCTGGTCAATGCATTCCTATGCCGAGATGTAGCAGTGCTGGCCATGCGATCAGCATTGCTACACCACTGTTCCGATTTTTTTTTTTATGTCTCCATTGTCGTAGTTCCTGTCCCACCTCCCCTGCACAGTTATTGGTGCAAAAAAAGCGCCAGGGAAGGTGGGAAGGGAATCAAATTTTTGCCACCTGGTGTTCGACTCGAATCGAACATCTCGATCAGCCTGATATCCGATCGAACATGTACTCGATCGAATGCTGTTCGCTCATCTCTACTAGCAAGCACACTAACTGTCTGCCACAATTTTTTCTTCAAATGTTATTGTTCCGCCTATGTTATATAGTTATTTCTTGTTTTAACTAAGCAGGCTGGCAATGGGCTACAAAGGACATTTTATTTCAAATTCTGTACTTTTAACCTTCGCTTTCACATTGTCGGCATAATAAAAACAACATTAAACCATTGCTTCTTCAAATACCACCATGTTGGTGCAGCAGCTGTTCACAAAATCATCTGCTAACAACTAGGCATGCTGACAATCTGTCACAATTGTTTCTACGTATTCTGTAGTTGCCACTTGCCTTATCAAACTTTTGGCATAATAACAACAAAATAAAGCAAAGAAAAAAAACACAAAAAAAAACAAAACACCATTGCTTCCCTATGGTCCTATGAACATGGTCAGTATAATTCTCTATTCAAAGACAATTTATTTTTCTAAGTGAACTTGTTATTGTATTTGTCTAGTTGGGCCTTTTGTGTATAGGTCAATTAATATTTATTATATTTAATATTCATTTTCCTTGTACACCTCTCGTAAATATTATTAACCAATAAAACCAACCGACTATTGTGTCTAGATTATTAAACCTGGGAAAGAGAGAGTAAATGGAAACCTGGCCATCCCATTTACAATTAGTTAAATGGCTTGGGTTGTAAAATGGAAGAGTAAATCAGTTTCCATCAATTCGATTTATTAACAATTGTATAGTATAACCTTTGACTGGTAAAATTCCCTCAGCTGCAGAAGGGCAATAAGAGTTTCCTACAATGCAGGGTGGATGGAGAATACCACTTCAGGATTTTCTATAATTCAAAGCCAACTTGCTATAAATTTTAACCATGAATCTGGCTGTAGTTAAAATGTAATTTATTGGCTAATGATTTCACAAATTAAAATGGATGTGGATATTCCCTAATATTAAATTCACTGTATCTAATTTAATGTGCCATAGCATAGCTGATTAGTTATAGCACATATTGCTATTTGAAATCCACTCAAATTGACTGGGCCCGATTTAATTCATTGCCATAAAAAAACCTCTGTTTGGCGTTCATACTATCCATAATTTTCTACAGACATTCTTAATGCAAGTTCATGTGAATTCTACAAAAGGATAAACCAAGGACCCATTTGATTGTACAATAGTGCAATGCTAAAAAAAGCTTATGTGCAGTCCTTGTGACTTACTCCAAGGTGCAGATTACTTAGATTATTTACATTGTACTAATGGTGATGACTTCATTCTTACAGATGGTAACAATTCTAATAGGACAATTCTAAGAACTGGATACCAAAAAAAAGTAGGTGTTTTGGAAATCATGTCCAGAGTGAAATTTTGGGTGTCTTCTTGGAATGGTCCTTGCATGATAACAATTTTAGCTATTTAAACTTTGGAAATGAATGAATGAGGTTCATTCTTATTGTATCACATGTGTTCATGCAAGTAGATGCAATTTTTTAAATTTTCTTTTTAAGTGTAGATTGTGAGCCCCATATAGGTATGTCTTTGTAGAATGGGAGGAAATCCATGCAAACACAGGGAGAACATACAAACTCCTTGCAGATGTTGTTCCTAGTAGGATTTTGAACCCAGGACTCCAGCGCTGCAAGACAGCAGTGCTAGCCACTGAGCCACTGTGTCGCCCCCAAGAAGTAGATGCAAAATTTTGACATATTTTTAACAACTTACTGCTGTAGCCAGCTTTAGTCTTTATGACGCAGCACATTTTTCATAATCTGACAAATGTTATATTATGTAATATTAATATTGGGATAATTTTACTTATTAAATTGGTACATTTTGCTCAATATGTTTTAGATTTATTTAAAATTTGTTAATAAAAAACTATTTTCCAAATTTCAATTCATCTTCTTGTAAGACCTAGTAATACCAAACAAAACAGTTACACTTAATATTTTTATGTATTTTAGGGTCTTCATTTTATTATGATGTTTATCAGGCACCATATCAAGTTTTCAGAGGTCTTGGAGACTCAAAACATAAAACACCCCTCATAAGAACCCAGTTTGAAAACTACATTTCTCAAAGAATTCTTCTAAATGTGTTGCAACTATTTTGCAGAAGTTAAATACCCTCGGTCATGAAAATGAAAAAAAAAAAAAAATGTTTTTTCCAATGAACCCCGAATTTTCTAAATTTTACAAGAAATAATAGGAGAAAAACACCCAACAATATGTCATGCAATGTCTCCTGAATATTGCAAATACACCATATGTGGTCATAACACTGAGAATTTGAGCCTATCATATGTTTTCCGGAAATGAATTTGCAGTTGATGGTACAAAGTAAGGTATTTTCCACTTGTACATCATTACAGTAAATATGTTCTGTCTCTGTGAAAATGTATCTCTGTAATTATTTTACTGTGTTTCCTGATTTTAGAAACCCTCTACATGCGACCCCAATGGCAAGAAATACGACAGTGATAGAGCACCATGCTTTTTTGATGGTTTAGTCATTTATATTGCAATATCTGAAAAGTTTGGAAGTTCTGAGTTGAAATAATAAAATAGCCCCCACCAACCAGAGGTCCATTTTTGGGACAGGTTTCACAGTGATGCCTCTTTTGGAACAAACTCTTCATTTACTGTATATTTATATATGTATAGTACGGTGAAATTCTAAGCAGGTATGGAAAATTGCAATGTAAGAATGCAGTAAAAACTAGAAATGTTTGTTGTTTATTTTTGTTAATTAACAAAACGAAGTGAATGAATGAAATAGAAATATAGATCATTATTTGGTGAGACCACCCTTTGCCTTGAAAACAGAGTCAATTCTTGTAGGTACGCTAGCAAACAGTTTGCAGGGAAGTTGTTACAGAGATCTTGGAGAACTAATTCCAGATCTTCTGTGGATATGAGCTTACTCAAATCCTTCTGTCTTTTCATGAAATTCTCGTGTAATCCTTTTGATATTGGATCATGACTCTCTGGGGGCCATATCACTACTTCCAGGACTCCCATCCCAAAGGGTGGTCACATTGATTTGATTTGGATTTCTCTTTTTGTTCATAAAAATAATCAGGTAAGAATTCTTATTTTGGTCAGTATTAAATAACTGACCAGCTATTTAGTACTGGTGTCCACCACAAGGGCACCAGGAGCTGCAGTTATCACTGCAATTTTACATCGGCTTTATATTTATTTTTCTGGCCCTTATTTTTCCTCATACTCAACTGATGAGCCCAAAATGGTTAGGGAAAATGCGTAAAGAGTCTACAGTGGAGCATTTCTCACATAATCTGCCTTGTGATAGTACTGAGATAGCAATATAACAAGATGTCTTTGTGGTGCATAATGGTGTCTTCTGTCAGACTCGGTCTGCTACTTGATTTGGGAGTTTAACTATATGACAGATCTAAACCAGGTTGTAGTTATATTCATTTCTGGATCCTGAGTGCAGTTTTAAGTCTTCTTTCAAACCACATATATCACTGGTGCTTTACAAAACAATTTAACCACCATCTGTAGGATACGACTGACTGCTGACACCAGATACCTATAGCACTCTGATTGGCTATCTATCCGGGATTTTCTCCATCTCAGGGGTTATTATATTCCAAAGAGCTCTCTTTTTGTCTATAGGGGCGTTTAAATTACATAGGTATCCCGTAACACGGGAATAAAAATTTTGCTGTGCCAAAAAGCCGAGTTATTAATTTCTTTTAGACCTATTTACATCCCACTGAGAGCAGTAACTGATTTTACATGTCAGGGAGGAGAGAATTATTGATAGGTTTTACTGACTAGTGATATATACACAGGGTTCATATATCAGAATATCACCACCTTGTAGTCACAGTCTAGGCCACTTCTGCCTTCAATGTTTTACTCCCTTTCTATGCCTATTACTGCTGCTATATATCACTTATCTCTTTATATCACTCAGTTTTAAAGTCTATGGATTGACCAATGAATGATTAGCCAATGTTTAGACATTACGTGGTTCTTAAAAATCTATCATTTGAACCAATGTATAATATAGGCATCTGGTCGAATCTATCATATTATCCCTACATCACTCATCACTAGAGATGAGCGAACAGTGAAATATTCGATATTTGTTATTCATTTCGAATAGCCCCTCAATATTTGGCTACTCAAAGGAATATCGAACCCCATTATAGTCTATGGGAAAAAAACATTCTTTTCAGGGGAAACCCAAATTTGACTCAGAAGGGTCACCAAGTCCACCATGACACCTCAGCAAATGATGCCAACACCTCTGGAATGCAACTGGGACAAGCAGGGGAAGCATGCCTGGGGGCATCTAACAAGCCCAAGTCACAGTTTTACCCCACCATCACAGCCTATCAACTACACACTTTCCACACTCAAAAAAAAACACTATGAAATTGGAAAAATACCTGAAAACCTTCTTTCCTCCCCAATTGGATGGACAGAAACCCAAATTGTAAGCTAAAGAAACATTAACAAGCACCCCTTTAATTCACGTTGCCCATGACAACCACAGATGGAATACGCAATGGGAAATCCAAAAGTACCCACCCTTTACTGTCATTGTTTATGTGTGTGTGATGTGGTGAGACCTTCAAAAATTCACTTTTCTAGCCCTTAACGTGAGCCCTTCCAAATTAAGTTAGAGGCCCTTAAGCTGAGCTACCAGCAGAAATTCAGGCCCTTCAGGTGACGTCA
This sequence comes from Leptodactylus fuscus, assembly GCF_031893055.1. NCBI lineage: Eukaryota > Metazoa > Chordata > Amphibia > Anura > Leptodactylidae > Leptodactylus > Leptodactylus fuscus. Next base: position 122,628,901 of record NC_134266.1, on the reverse strand, counting down.
GTCTTTTACCAGCAGAGTTTTAGGCCTTTAAGTTAGTTCAGCCTTCCACCAGCAAGGTTTTTTGCCCTTGTCATGAGTAGAGCCTTGCATCGGCAGTGTTTTTGGCCCTTGGAGTGAGTAAAGCCTTGCAGCAGCAGAGTGCTAGCCCCTTTAACCCCTTCCCGCCGATGGCATTTTTTGATTTTCGTTTTTCGTTTTTGACTCCCCTCCTTCTAAACCCCATAACTTTTATTTCTCCGCTCCCAGAGCCATATAAGGTCTTAATTTTTGCGGGACAAATTTTTCTTCATGATGCTATCATTAATTATTCTATATAATGTACTGGGAAGCAGGAAAAAAATTCAGAATGGGGTGGATTTGAAGAAAAAATGCATTTCTGTGACTTTCTTACGGGCTTTGGTTTTACGGCGTTCACTGTGCAGCCAAAATGACATGTCCCCTATATTCTGTGTTTCGGTACGGTTCCAGGGATACCAAATTTATATGGTTTTATTTACATTTTGACCCCTAAAAAAAATTCCAAAACTGTGTTAAAAATTTTTTTTTCTAAAAGTCGCCATATTCCGACAGCCGTAACTTTTTTTATACGTAAGTGTACAGGGATGCATAGGGCATCTTTTTTTGTGGAGCCAGGTGTACTTTTTAGTTCTACAATTTTCGGGAAATGTTATAGCTTTGATCACTTTTTATTCAAATTTTTATCAGAATCAAAACAGTGAAAAAAACGGTGGTTTGGCACTTTCGACTATTTTTCCCGCTATGGCGTTTACCGAACAGGAAAAATATTTTTATAGATTTGTAGAGCGGGCGATTTCGGACGCGGGGATACCTAACATGTATATGTTTCACAGTTTTTAACTACTTTTATATGTGTTCTAGGGAAAGGGGGGTGATTTGAACTTTTAATACTTTTTATATTTTTTTATATTTTTTTTTTACTTTTTTTTTTTTGCATTTATTAGACCCCCTAGGGGTGTTGAACCCCAGGGGGTCTGATCACTAATGCAATGCATTACAAAGCTAATGCATTGCAATGCATTGCAAAAAATCATCCTTTCTTTTGCAGGCTGCATAGACCAGCCTGCAAAAGAGAGGCTTTGCAGACAAGCCTGGGAGCCTGTACAGGCTCCCGGCTGTCATGGCAACGGGACGTCAGCCCTGGAGCATGCGCCCATGCGCCGCCGGGAAAATGGAGCCTCCTGCGCCTTTGACCGCGGCGCCGGAGGGGTTAATGCCTCCGACCGGTCCGGGGACCGATCGGAGGCATTAGAGCCGGTTGTCTACTGCTTAAAGCAGTAGACACCCGGCGACTATGGCGGCCGCCCGGCTCCCGGGCGGTCGCCATAGTTATAGACTTGACATGCGCCGTACTATTACGGCGCATGTCGGGAAGGGGTTAAAATTGTTAGCCCCTAAAACGGTGTTTCCAGAACCATCACTCTCATTGTGTGGGATTGATGCAGTGGATTGGACTGAGAACCCAGACATTGACCTTGATTGTGAAATTGATAACATTTTGGCATCAAGTCCTGGGGGTAACTTTTATTTAGAGGGCCGCAAAGGTGGAGAATTGGCTGCAACCACTACTACCGGTAATGGTCCTCTAATATCTACATTACCTCTACAGGGTTCTGATCAGGTGTTAATAGTCCATGCTATACCAAGGTTTCCTTTAGTTGCTCCATCAAAGCAGGATCATGATGATGAAGCTTGGTTAAATCTGGTGTCGGAAGGGAAAGTGGTTTCTGATCTACATCTAAAGTACTGGAGCAAGCTTACTCTATCACTCCAAAACGAAAATGATACGAAGATGGCCGACAATATTCTTATGTATCAGATGTCACATGTTTTCAGCAGCCAATGGGTTTTTCTAATTTTTTTTCAATGCCTATGTTGTCATAGTTACTGTCCCATCTCCCTTGCACAGTTATTGGTGCAAAAAACACACCAGTGAAGGTGGGAGGGAATACAAATTTTTACTGCGTTTGCGTGTTATTCGATCCGTTCGCTCATCTCTACTCATCACACTTTCTTCGATTTCTAGCTCTGACCTATAGGATTTAATTGTATTAATAAAGGTTATATTTTATTTTGTTTTGAGATATACTTACCCAATATCATCCTACAATTTATTTGGATACTTAATTAGCATTAGCATCTTTTTCACAACCCCTTTTTGGTCAGAGACAGAAAGTAAATTTACAGAGAGGGAGGTGGAGAACTAAGAACTAGAGATGAAATAAGAGCAGGACAGAAGGATTTTAGATCATCATTTGCCCCTACCTTTTAATTTAACTTTTGCCCTACTGGCACATTTGGGCTGATTTTTATTATCTATTTTGAATTTACTTATTTAAATTTATTTTTACTTTTTATATTTTTTTCATTTTTATTTTTTATTTTTCATTCCTCCTTTTCCCCTCTAAATGTTTCTGCCCATAAACTTATTTAATTTCTTTTTCATCTTCACTTCCAGGGATCGTGCCTCCACTGGGAATATGCAAGGACACCAATGTAAATACATAATGGGTGTAATGACTCCAAAATTTTTTTCTGCTAACCACCTGGAAATGGCAGTTACAGACAGATGTGTAATGAAGGTGCTCCATGTGTCTGAATAGTGAACAAGGAAACTATAGGAGCAGCTTATGCTTGTTGGTGGATCAAACAATTGTTTCTGCTGGTAGTTTCTCTAAGTTAACTCGAGCCTGTTCACTGTGTGTGTATGCCGTCACATAAATATAGGTCTAAACAGTTCCTAACAGCTGTCCTCAAAGTCTGACTGCTATCTGAATTCTATCCTCTGCAACACCCCTGACATGTTTCACTGTATGCCCGACATCCTCAGCGGAATGGGGCTACAATTAGTGGGGTATAATTTTAGTTTAAGTGGTAATTGGCATAATCCCAAAGCATTAATAATGGGAGTTTGTGGCCATTTTTGGAACACATTGATTTCATTGGGTTTATACAGTCCATTAAAACATGTCTATTTCTAGCCATTTTTCATAGATCTGTCATAAACACAAGCCCATGAGTTTTCAATAAAAACAAATGCCGCATGGATGGAAAATTGACCATTTATCAATTTTTCACAGACTTTTTTTCCAAGGTTCAGTGAATGTAGCCTTAGAGTACACACCATTGCATATGATATTGCCCTAGCCATCCCAAATTCTTTTTTTTTAATTCTGTTAACTTTGTTTTTTAACTTCACCAAAGGATTTAAATTCACTAATTTTATAAAGAATCAACTAGTACATGAAATTATTCAAAAAAGAATATGATGAATATGTAATTCATAGTCCACTTAATGATCAAGATAATCCAGCAATAAGAGGTTGATAGGAACGGTCAAAAAACTCAATTGTTTGGTGATCACATCGCTTGTATAAGGTAAAGATTAGTGTTGAGCGAGTAGTATTCGATCGAATACCTTGCAGGCATAGGAATGTATGTAATCGACCGAACACCGAGGGGTTATATGCATCAAATATTCAAAGCTTTTAACCCCTTGGTGTTCCTATGCCAGCGAGGTATTCGGATTATCAGATTATTGGGAGCACATTGCCATTTGTAGACAGAGCAAAATGCTACCAACAAATGTAAATTGTATGGGAATGAAAAATATATTCATTCACATATGGCAACAATGGTCTGACAAGCAGGCATGTAAATGTAGCAGACAAACAAGTGAAGATCTGCAATGAGCAATGTCCATTCCTGATCCTTGCTTCCTTGTCATCCTGTGTAAAGGGGTCTTTAGTTCATGGAATACATCTGTAAAACAATGCCATACAATGGCACCATACAAAACAGTATCTACAGCTATATAGTGCAAGGACTTTGTTTGGCCCTGTTCAGAATACACGCACACCTTATACCCTTATATGCTTGCAAAAGAATATAGAAGATCTGATTAACTTCTTGTGTTGAAATCACAAGCTATTTTATAAAAGTGATGTATACAAATAGTCAGAAGTTTGTGCAAAACTTTCAGATTTCAAAACAGACTTCCCCAACAGTGCAAGCTAGAGAGTTCCCGGTAGAACATTTGTGGATGCTTTCATTAGACTTTACTAACAGCATGGAGTAGCATTGTGTCATTAGCAGTGCACCCAGGGATTCTGAAGCTCGCTGTGCATAGAGGACTCAAAGCAGCTGTAGAAACAAACCAAGATTTTGCTATTCAGATGGTGTAGCAAATAGAAATTAAAATGAAGAGCTAAAGCTACAAGAACAGGCATGTTTCATATGGGGATACAAATTGTGGTAAATAGAGGTGAGAAAAATATCTAATTTTTTTCATTTAGGCATACTGTATATAGTATGCAAATTTGAAGTGAAATGAAGATGACATTAACACAGGAGTTATTTAATGGCAAAGGTGCTGTTTATTAAAGTGTCACCTATAAAGTGATATTGCATACTATATAACAACTAGAGATAGGTGAAGCTCTAAGTATTTGTTTTGGGACGAACAAGTTCAGATAGAACCGGAAGTGGAATTATTATACTCTGGGGCCTCTTCAGACCACAGAATATAATAAGTAGAGCCAAGGGAAAGAGTAAAAAAAAAATTAAACAATCATACTCACCTTCCCTCACCTATTCTGAGCCTGTTAGCAGTCTTCCAAGGCTTTCCTGAATCCTCTTCTGGGCTTCTAGGTGATGGCATGTATCCAGGGTCTCCACAGAGGCCTGTGATTTGACCTCATGACACTCAACACAACCCCCATGCGACCGCTAAGGTCCAATCACAGGTCTCAGTGGTAACCCCGGGGCACATGACATCACCTAGAAGCCCAGAAGAAGTTCCAGAGAGCCGCAGATGCTGCAAGAAAGCCAAGAAGAGGTGAGAGTATTTCTTTACCACATATATTCTAAAATAATATGATCACTAATAATCTCAAACTATAAGAACTAAATTATTTATGCAGAAATAACACAAATAATCAGAACTTTGCCTTGTATTAGCTCTAGATATATCTCTAGATATATATACAGTGGCCTTTAAGGGGCCTTGGTTTTATCAGTTACAATATATTGCTTTAGTTGTAATGAAATACCTGGCTTCTGACTTCTGAGATGGACTATGTACGACCTCGAAAGCATCAGGCCTTGTGAACCCGATTCTAAAAACTGAAAACCACAACTCCTTTCTCACAAGCCCACCATCCTCATGTGAGTAACATTGCATTAGTCCCAATCTGGGACTATTAAAGGATTATTTTATCTTATCTTATTACCCAGGATAGAAGTGTGCCGCATGACAAACAGTACTTAAATTATGAATATATTTTTTTAAAAATAAAAAAGTCCTCGTGTTGCTCCATGAGCTATGTCTTACCGCGCATCCCTGCTCAAGGGCCTGTGGCTGGAGCTGCAATATCACATACAAACTATAGACCAGAATGAACCATTTTTTGGAAAAAAAAATACTCACAGGAGAAAGAACGAAACATTAAGCTAAATTTGGACTACAACAATACAACAATAAAGATAGACCTACAATAGAAATGTATATGTAATTAGACAAATTAGTAAATAAAATAAAATTGAGCCAAAGAGAGAGAGTCCAACAAGAACCGAAATACTAATTCATAAGTAATAAAAAATCAGGATTACAATATTCACAGTTGGCAGATCATGGGTGGAAAATTGTTATACTGTAGTCTGAGGCTTCAAGCAGCAGGGCACTACTTATCATTGTCCATGTAGACCACTATAATTAGGGGTCAAACATGCAGAAAATTCAGGAAATATCAAGATCCATACTGTGCCCCCCTACTTCCCTGCCATTAATCTGTCAGCCGCATTGCATATGTTAGCCTCTTCCATGCACAAATGACTCCTATAGATAAGACTGTATCCCTAAAAGCATATAATATTGGAAAGCACTGACGCTAGATATAAAATGAGTACAAGCTAGAGGAAAATTGAATTCATCATGGTGCAGTGCCCTAACTCACCTCCATATTAAATTTAGCTTACATGTTTTTACTTTTAAATACTTTTTCTTATAACGTTTCCATCAATCGCTACATGCCCTTTGTATTCTTAAATACCACGCCAGGAAATATTTGATTGTTCCCGACATAAATAAATCTCTGTCACAAAGTTCATAGCAACCAAAATAATGTCTGAACGAGGTTTAAAAGGACACCAATGTAGATACAAGTAAATCCGTTAATTGCTTGCTGTGTACTTTCCCTCTCAACCATGCTTTTTGATGTATAATTAGCAGCTCAATGTTCTTTCCAATCCTTGCTTTTGCCTTTCAGTATTATTATAAATGTGCCTGCGTGTTCCTATTCTTCTTACAAAATGATAATGTGTTTGAAGAGTCAGGTCTCATTTCCATAAGCAACATAAATCAATTGACTTCCATTTTAATAAATGAGTGAGACTCATGGGTCTGTTTTTGGTATCTAAACTAACCTAAATGAAAGATTAAAAAAAAGTATTATTATTAGGGACTAAATAGAAAATAGAACAAATAGAACAAAAAGATTAGCACTCTAGAATGTTAGCTCCTTGTATAGTACACAGTAAACTATCGAGAGAAAACCCACAATAACTTTGTATAATTGTGGCTGTCAGGTGCAACACTAGCAAAACACTGACAATGTTCATCCAAAACAATTGGGTCACCAGTATGCTGCTACTTTCTTTAGATATCAAATGCTTCAGAAGATACTACTATGATTATTATAAACAGCACAGTATAAATTGAATAAACTGTATGGTTTTCCCAGGATTATGCGAGTAGTCAAATCGTATATCTCATGAGCAATCATGTTATTATTATTATTATTATTATTATTATTATTATTATTGTTGTTGTTTATTTATATAGCACCATTAATTCCATGGTGCTTTACATTTGGGGGTTACATACAATACACAAAATATACAGGTACATATCATACTAACAGTGATCGGCTGGTACAGTGGGGTAGAGGTCCCTGCCCGCGAGGGCTTACAATCTATGAGGGAAGGGGGGTGGAGACAGAAGGAGAGGGGGAGACTGTACAGATGTCAGTGTGGTGATAGTGTTATTGGAGGTTGTAGGCCTTCTTGAATAGGTGAGTCTTCAGGGCCTTTTTGAAGCCTGTGATTGTGGGGGTCAGTCTTATGTGTCGTGGTAAGGAGTTCCAGAGTATGGGGGATGCACAGGAGAAGTCTTGGAGACGGTTGTGTGAGGAGCGGATGAGGGCAGAGCGGAGTAGGAGGTCGTTGGAGGATCTGAGGTTACATGTGGGCAGGTAGCGGGAGATGAGGTCAGAGATATATGGAGGGGACAGGTTGTGGATGGCTTTGTATGTTAGAGTGAGTAGCTTGAACTCGATTCGCTGGGCTATGGGTAACCAGTGGAGGGACTGGCAGAGGGGAGCAGCCGATGAGGATCGGGGGGTGAGGTGGATTAAGCGAGCAGCGCAGTTTAGGGTGGACTGGAGGGGGGCGAGGGTGTTAGCTGGGAGTCCATGCAGAAGGGTGTTGCAGTAGTCTAAGCGGGAGATTATGAGGGCCTGGACGAGCATCTTGGTAGTTTCTGGGGTGAGGAAGGAGCGGATTCGGTGGATGTTCTTGAGCTGGAGGCGACAGGAGGTGTTGACAGTTTGAATATGTGGTTTGAAGGATAAGTCGGAGTCCAGGGTTACCCCAAGGCATCGAGCCTGTGGGACAGGAGTAAGTGGGGTTCCATTAACTTTGATAGATGGGTCGGGTGGAGGGGCCATACAGGATGGGCTGAAGATGATAAACTCTGTTTTATCCATGTTGAGTTTGAGAAAGCGGGAGGAGAGGAAGGAGGCTACGGCCGCTAGACAATCTGGAACTCTGGCCAGCAGGGAGGTAATGTCAGGTCCAGAGATGTAGATTTGGGTGTCATCGGCATAGCAATGGTACTGGAAACCATGAGATTCTATGAGTTGGCCCAGGCCAAGGGTGTAGATGGAGAACAGGAGGGGTGCTAGGACGGAGCCTTGGGGGACACCTACAGAGAGAGGGCGTGGTGAGGAGGTGGTGGGCGAGTGGGAGACGCTGAATGTGCGGTCGGTGAGGTATGAGGAGATCCAAGAAAGGGCCAAGTCTGAGATACCAAGGGATGAGAGAATTTCTAATAGGAGGGAGTGGTCAACTGTGTCAAAGGCAGAGGAGAGGTCGAGGAGGAGGAGGACAGAGTAATGGCGCTTGGCTTTGGCAGTTAGCAGGTCATTGGTGACTTTTGTTAGGGCAGTTTCAGTGGAGTGCCGGGGTCTGAAGCCTGACTGTAGTCTGTCAAAGAGCAGGTTGGACGAGAGATAGGAGGAGAGTTCTGAGTGGACGTGTTGCTCAAGAAGTTTTGAGGCGTACGGGAGCAGTGAGATGGGACGATAGTTGGCTGGAGAGGACGGGTCGAGCACGTGCCATGGACAAGGTTCTCCACTAGAAACCAGAAATAATCTTCTCTGAGCTTGTGGGGCCCATTGGTATGTAGAGGCCTGTTTCTAGGATCTCTGGTATTCTGCGCTACTCTACAACTGAAATTACTTGATTGATTAACTTCTCAAAGGCTAGAGCTAACATATATACACTGCTCGAGACACACTCAATAAAGGAGTGGTTCTGCAGGTGGGGACCACAGACCACATTTTAGTACCAATGCTTTCTGGCTGATGTTTTGGTCACTTTTGAATATTGGTTGTGCTTTAACACTCGTTGTAGCATGAGATGGACTCTACAACCCACACAAGTGGCTCAGGTAGTGCAGCTCATCCAGGATGGTACATCAATGCGAGATGTGGCAGGAAGGTTTGCTGTGTTTGTCAGCGTGGTGTCCAAAGGCTGGGGGTGCTACCAGGAGAAAGGCCAGTACACCAGGAGACGTGGAGGGGGCCATAGGAGGACAACAACCCAGCAGCAGGACTGCTACCTCCACCTTTGTGCAAGGAGGAACAGGAGGAGCACTGTCAGAGCCCTGCAAAATGACCTTCAGCAGGCCACAAATGTGCATGTGTCTGCACAAATGGTTAGAAACTGACTCCATGAGGATGGCATGAGGGCCCGACGTTCACAGATGGGGGTTGTTCTACCAGCCCAACACCGTGTAGGACACTTTGCATTTACCACAGAACACCAGGATTGGCAATTTCGCCACTGGCGCCCTGTGCTCTTCACAGATGAAAGCAGGTTCACAGTGAGCACATGTGACAGACATGATAGAGTCTGGAGACGCCGTGGAGAGCGATTTGCTGCCTGCAACATCCTTCAGCACCATAGACTGTCCAGGAGTTGGCAGATGCTTTAGTTCAGATCTGGGAGGAGATTCCTCGGGAGACCCTCCGCAACCTCATCAGGAGCATGCCCAGGCTTTGTAGGGAGGTCATACAGGCACGTGGAGGCCACACATACTACTGAGCCTCATTTTGACATGTTTTAAGGACATTACATCAAAGTTGGATCAGCCCGTGGTGTATTTTTCCACTTTGATGTTGGGGGTGACTCCAAATCCAGGCCTCCATTGGTTAATAAATTTGATTTTCATTGATGATTTTTGTGTGATTTTGTTGTCATCACTTTCAACTTTGTCCAGAACAAAATGTTCAATGGAAATATTTCACTCATTCAGACCTAGGATGTGTTATCTGAGTGTTCCCTTTTTGAGCGTGTATATATAAAAATGTTAAAGATATATATATATATATATATATATATATATATATATATATATATAACTTTAAAGGGGCAATAACATTTTTATAGTGCATTCCCTGCACTAGATAAACATTCTTACTGATATAGTTGAGGTTCCCCTGTGTCCCAATTATTGGACTCGAAGAGCGCAGCAGGGGCTGGAAGTCTCATTCCTCTGCCTCCCTTGCTGACGGTTCAACTCTCAGTCACACAATTCTACTCTATGTATAAGCAATTGGAGTAGAAGCAAGTTGGTGACATCACAAGGAGTCAGATCAGCAGCGGAGGCAGAGCGGAGACTTCCAATAGCCTGCTGCACGCCTGCTAATCTTGTAATCAGGACACGGGCGAACCATCATCTATATCAGTATCATTAAAAAGTAAAGATAAATGCATTTAATTAAATGGATCAATTCTAAACATTTCCTTTAATGAAGACATGCATTCATATTTTCTTCATTTAAACTTATTGAGCACATACAGAACAGGTAATTTTTTAATTATAAAAGGAATGTAGAACTATGAATCCAGTTACATTGTATTAGGAAGTATTCAGAAAACCATGATATACTCATGACAGTGTTATTTAATATAATGCTTAGAATAATGCTTCTTTTTAACTATAGTAAGAGATTTCAGACATATACTTCCTTCTCTAGGTTTAAAATTGATCTTAGACATCCTGAGGGCTGTAGATAAAGTGACCTCGATCTGTATTTTCGTGGCTTTCCTTCTGTTGGCTCATAATGTGACTGGACTATTGATAAATAGCCTATTGGGAAATCAATAAAAGAACAAACATGTCAGGCCTGCAGATTAATGTATCTGAGCTGGCACATAGAGCTTTCTAAGTCCCTGCTACTCTCCGAGCTGCTGTATTTTCAGGACCATGTACAGCTCTCATAAGTCAGCTCACCAATTGAATCTAAATTGGAAACATCATCACTTTACTGTAAAGACCTCAGACAGTCTATGCTATTTGGCAGCTAGGACAGAAAAATGATGGAAAGTCATGCTGCCTTTAAATGCAAAGTAACCTGCAATGTGACACATATAACTAATAAATCAGCTCAGAATCTGGATTAGTTGCTTATATATACTGTACAGAGAAGCGTAGGCCACTACATTGAAGGGACAAAAGAATTTAGAGGATACTGCATTTTTTTTTTACAAAATTTGTGAGTGGTCATAAACTTTTTCTTGCTAGTGGAAACTAGTTTTAGCATGTGGTTTCTTTGAACTCTCTCAATATATATAATGGAAACCGTGAAGCTCAATACTTGATCCATGTGTGTTCATTTCCTTCCCCATTCTCATATGACTTCCATACATACAGATTTTCAAACTTGCAAACATCCGTTTGAGCATTGAGTTCTGTCACATTATGTTATGTTATAACTAGAGATGAGCGAACACTAAAATGTTCGGGGTTCGAAATCCGATTTGAACAGCAGCACACCGTTTGACTGTTCGAACGGGTTTCGAACCCCATTATAGTCTATGGGGGGAAATGCTCGTTTCAGGGGTAGGCAACATTCGATCAAATTCTAATTACCAAGTCTATGAGTGAGGGTCAGGCTGGATTCTTCTCCCTGCACAGCATCCCCGCGTCCTCTTCCGGCCTTAAATTAACTCTGCTAGGCATCGGGCCTGGGCAGAGCCAACTGCGCATGCCCACAATACAAGCGGACATGCGCAGTCGGCTCTGCCCAGGCCCGATGCCTGGCAGAGTGAATTCAGAGTCGGAAGAGGATGGGGGACGCTGCTCAGGGAGAAGACTTCTAAAGGTAAGAGAAGAACCAGCGCTGATTGGCAATGTATAGCATTCTGCCAATCAATGCTGGTTCTGCATCGAATCTTAACTTCGAACAGCTAGTAGTACTCGAGTACGAGTATTTAGAATACCGTAGTATTCGATCGAATACCTACTCGTTCGAATACTACTCGCTCATCTCTAGTTATAACCATAGTATAACTTACTTTAATCTGTCTGTACTCCCAAGTTACCTATAATGTATTGCAAGAACCCATGTGACCCTTTAGCCCAGCAAGCCAACCCAAATGAACAATAACTCTGGGATCACATTTTTTTTAACAAAAAGAAACATGCTAAACACATTTACATGAATGTGCAAAAAACAGCATCAACACTTTAGCTTTAACATATTAACACTTTCACGTTACTGGACTTCTGTCTCCATCTACAGCAAATGAAAAAATCTCCTCTACACTTTGCTGACAGACCCTGATGTTGAGGGGTGTGTTATTTATCTTACATTTTCCACCGCAGAGTCTGCTGTGTTTGATATATATACTAAGATACACGGGGGGGCGTGGCTTGCGCGTGAAGCGGTCGGCCGCATGTAGCTGGAGCTCCGGGCCGAATCATCATTAATCCTGACTCCCAGCCTGCACATCTGAAGCCCCGGGTACCTGCGATACTGGGCCGGGTCCTGGAGTGGGTCCTCTCGCAGCTGGCTCCCGCGTAGTGGCGTTTTGAAGGCGGTGAGGAGCCGAGAGTAGTTGCGGCCTACTCCTGCAGTGTGGAGCCGGCCGCCATCTTCCTGTCTGTGGAGCGGCAGCACGGCATACTCTTCCGGCCTGTGACCCCAGGTGCTGGTGGAATTGGGGCTCCGGACCTTTCCCAGTCGACCCATATACATCCTGGGTGCCTCCTTTGCTGCTGTGGGTCTGGACGCTGGTGAGTGGAGATCTGGTGTGGGCCTGGATTGCCTGGGATCCCTTCCTACCCCCCCCTCTGCCTGAACAGCAGCCATTTCCTGCCTCCTCTTCTGTATGATTGAGCAGTGTCCCCAGCCTGGATGTCTGGTATCCCTCAGCTGGCTTCTTGTGGTGGTCCTGTGGCGTGTGGTGAGCGCTGAACACATCCTAGTTATTCTTCTGGCAGCTTCAGCCTAGGAATTGTTATATCCTGCCTCAGCTTTCTCTCCATCATATATTTAAGGACTGTATTGCCCTGCATATTTGTCCTCCATACCTGTGATTGCTGTGGCTGCTCCTTGTGGATTGGGCCTTCTCCATCCGCCATCATACCTACTTCTACGGCACGCAAGAAGGGCGGCGGCGGACTTTCCAAAATGAGTCGCCCGCTGTCGAGCTCCACGTCGGATCGCCTACGTAGTTTTACCAGATCCTCCACTCCCCCGCCTACCACTTCTCCTGCGGCTTCCTCATCGGCTGAGCCTATGGATACTGCTGAACCCACCTTGAAACAGGTGACTGCACAGTTGCTGGAAGCGATACAGGCTGGCACCTCTTCCTTGACTGGTAAAATTGAAGAGGTTAAAATTGATCTTGGCCTGCTTCGACAGGACTTTCAGTCTCTGCGGGATAGAGTGGGTGAAGTGGAGGATCGTGTTTCTCGGGTGGAAGATTCTGTTCAACCCATCCCTGCCAAAATTCAAGAGCTGGAACGGGCGGCAGCTTTGTGGACTCAGAGGGCGGATGATCTGGAGAATCGGCTGCGACGCAACAATTTGCGCATATTGGGCCTTCCAGAAAAAGCAGAGGGTGCTGACCCCCGATCCTTCATGGAAAAATGGCTACGTGACATTCTGCCGGATGCTCATTTTTCTCCCATATTTGCTGTTGAAAGAGCCCACAGAGTTCCTGCCAGACCTCCTCCTCCGGGGGCCCCCCCGCGTCCCTTACTGGCCCGGTTGATTAATAGTACGGATCGTGACACCGCGCTGCGGGCTGCGCGTCAAGTTGGGGAGATCAAGTTCAATGGAGCTACAGTGGCGATGTTTCCTGACTTCTCGGCTGCCCTCCAGAAAACCCGAGCATCCTTTGTGGCGGTCAAGAGACGTCTCCGAGAAAAGGCTATACAGTATTCTATGATTTATCCAGCCCGACTTCGTGTCATCCATGGTGACCGTTCCCTTTTTTTCAATTCTCCCAAGGATGCGGAGGACTGGTTGTCCCTGTTGCCCCGATCTCCTCGGCGCTGACATCATATCCTGGTGGTGAGAGGTCCTGTTAGACCGGAGACCCGGCCTTATGGCTTTTGTCGTTACAGTGTTTAATTGACCCGGTGGCCTAAGGTGTGTTCACTGCTTTGGTTCTGCACCTTCGGCTTTATTACATGAACGTACTTTGCTTATTTTGCGCATAATTTTTTTCGAGAGAGTGCCCAACAATCCATCTGTATTGGGTGCACTTTCTCCCCCGTTGATAGTAGCTACGAGACTGTACTACTCCGTATTTGGTTAATGTGTTCGAGACTGTTTGCGCCCTCCATGGGTGTGTTGTTCTATTTTGTCTGTGTTTTCACGTTTTTTTTGTTTTTGTTATGCCACATACTGAATTGTCTTTTTCTCCTGAGACCCCGCTCACTGCCCTGTGCCTCCTGCCCGTGGCTCACGCTTTACAGATATAAGAGATTGTATTGTTATGGCGTCACTTAATGTTTTTTCATGGAATGTGAGGGGTCTAGGTAGTCCGCGTAAGAGATCTACTGTCTTCTCTCAAATTAGGCGGGTCCATCCTCATATTGTTTGCCTCCAGGAGACACATATGGTGGCGGAGACTGTTAGCCGGCTTCAGAAGCCGTGGGTTCAGTGGGCCGCTCATTCTATGCATACCTCCTTCTCTAGGGGGGTGTCTATCCTGGTGCATCGCAGTATTAGGTGGGAACCGGGGGTGATTGAGCGGGATCCCGAGGGGCGCTACATATTTGTCCAAGCATGGATAGACTCTACCCTGTATGTGATTTTAGGTGTATATTTACCGCCTGCCTCCGATATGTCTGTACTCCAGGGTGCGACTCAGTTTGTGGTCAGGTTTCCTGGGGCGGTGGTGTTATGCCTGGGTGATTTTAATCGGGTGATGAATGAAGCTGCAGACCGATTTCATGCTGGTGTGGATCCTCCGCTGTCTTCTCGTCCCACCTCTATGGCCAAATTGGTCCAGGAGTTGGGTTGGCAGGACTTGTGGAGGGTGGTGTTCCCTGATTCCCGAGTTTTTTCCTGTCATTCTGCTCATAGACATGCTCTGTCCCGCATTGATTATGCCTTTGGGAATGTTAAGACCTGTTCCATTCTACAATCTGTATCTTACTTGCCTAGGACGGTTTCCGATCACTCCCCTCTCTTGGTTATCTTGAATCATGGGGACACGATTAGATCGAGTTTGAGCTGCCGTATACACCCCTTTTGGCTCAAATTATTTACACCCAATGATAGGATCCCTGACCAGCTTCAAGTATTTCTGACCGTTAACTCCCCGGATACATGCCCCTCCCTCCTTTGGGAAACCACGAAGGCATACCTACGTGGGTGTATTAGGTCCTCCATTTCTTTTATTAAAAGGGAATCCTCGTTACTGGAGACTTCCCTAGCGGCCCGGTGTACCTCCCTGGAGGCTGAGTATGTTGCGAACCCCACGGATGAGTCTAGATCCCAATGGTTGCATGCAGGCAGACAGTATTTGCATGCACTCCATGAGAAGGCCCGCAGGTCTCTGTTTTTTAGCAAACAGAAATTTTATGAACTCGGGAATCAGTCTAGCAGCCTATTGGCCCACCTGGTACACCAAAATACGGCCTCTCCAGCTATTTTCCGTGTACGCTCGGAGACAGGCGATATCCTCACCAATAGTAATGATATTAGAACCCGTTTCCACCAGTATTACAGTGACTTATATAGTTCTAAATTAGGAGTTGGTGATCAGGATCTGGCTCTTTACTTAGATTCCATTCCCTTCCCCGTTCTGTCTGAGGACCAGCGTGCTTTTTTGGACTCCCCCTTTACCTTGGAGGAGTTGACGGAGGCGCTGGCGGACATGGCGAGGGGGAAATCTCCAGGTCCTGACGGTATTCCGATAGAGGTGTATGCTCAGTATGGGGATGTGCTCCTGCCAGTGCTGCTAAAATGTTATGAACGTGCCTTTCGGGACCGCAGTCTTCCGGCGTCCTTTTATGATGCCACAATTGTTGTTCTTCTCAAACCAGATAAGGATCCGCTGGACTGTGGTTCTTACAGGCCTATTTCTTTGTTGAATATCGATTATAAATTACTGACTAAAATGTTGGCAAGGAGACTTAACACTGTGGTTCTTGATCTGGTTCATTCGGATCAAGCTGGTTTTATGCCAGGCAAATCTACGTCTGATAATCTTAGACGTGTCCAGGTGGTGACCCAGATTGGCTCAGCCACTTCGGCGGACTGGGCAATAGCCTCGTTGGATGCTACAAAGGCATTCGACTCTGTCGAGTGGCCTTTCCTTTTACAATCTTTGCGTAAATATGGGTTTGGGGATGGATTTATTACTTGGATCTCCATTTTGTACTGTTCCCCTAGGGCGGCGTTGTCCATTAATGGTTCGCTGTCTCCGTATTTTACTTTGGGTAGGGGCACGCGGCAGGGTTGCCCTCTCTCTCCGCTGCTATTTGCTTTAGCTATAGAACCCTTGGCCATACTCCTGAGGCATGACCCTCTCTATAAAGGTATCTCCATTGGCCCTAGTGAGGAGAGGGTTGCGCTTTATGCTGACGACCTCCTTCTATTTATGTCTGACCCCTCTATATCCTTGCCCCGAGCCATGGAAGTGGTAAATGTTTTTGGCAATTATTCGGGCCTACGCACTAACTGGTCTAAGTCCTCTTATATGCATATAGGTGGGGTGCCGGCAGCAGCGGAGGGGGAGGTAGTATGTGGATTGCCGGTGGTCTCTGCTTTTAAGTATCTTGGGATCGTCATTCCCAGAGACTATAAGAGTTATCTGGACCTTAATGTTTTCCCCCTTCTCTCGCACTTCCGCTCTAAATTCCTGACCTGGGCTGCATTGCCCCTGTCCGTAGCGGGCAGGATAAACCTGATTAAAATGATTGTATTACCCAAATGTCTATATTCTTTAAGTAATTCGGCCGTGCCTGTGCCCCTCCGATTTTTTAGACAGATGGACTCCTTGATGATATCTTTTGTGTGGGGTCATTCTAGATCCAAATTGAGATTGACTGCTCTCCAGAGGCCGAAACAGCTCGGGGGGGCGTCACTCCCTGATCTGTTTCTTTATTATCTTGCGGGTCAACTCCGCTTTATAAAGCCCTGGCTTTCCTCGGATCGGCTCCCGGGGCCGGAGAGGCATTTGGCTCACCATCTGGACCTGAATATCTTGTGGCCTGTGCTGGACCAGTCTCGGTTGTTCAGGGGTAGGCTTTTGCCCATTCATACTCTGGCGGCGCAGGTTTGGGCGCAGGCCCGGAAAGTATCTTCTTATTCGGACACCCCTGCAGAGACCCCCTTGTGGGACAATCCTGGCTTGTCTGATTTATTCGTGTTACCTGATGCTAGGTCTTGGTCACGATATGGGGTGTCTACTCTAGCGAATTTATATACACAGGGGGTGTTTGTTACTTTTGATTCTTTGACCGCATCACATGAGATCCCAAGACACCAGTTCTTTAGGTTTCTTCAGATACGTCATGCCCTTTCCTCGATATTTCCTGCCCAACCGTGTGCCATTTCCGAATACCCGCTCATTGGTGTGCTACGCTCTCAGGGCCCTGGGGGTCTTATTTCGGTTCTATATAACCATCTAATTCATGTAAAGGTATCTCTGGCTGAGTCCCCGGCTCTGACGCGTTGGCGCACCAACATCCCAGAATTGACTGATGAGCTGTTTCAGGAGGTTTTGGAATCTCCTCTTTATGTCTCTCCTTCAGCTAATAATAAATTGATCCAAATTTTTATCATACACCAATGTTATTTGACCCCTGTCCGTTTGCACAGAATGGGCCGTATGTCTAGCTCGACTTGTCTCAGGTGTCCATATCCTCGTGCAGATTTTTGGCACATGATGTGGGGTTGTCCGGTGGTTCGCACCTTTTGGAGGGGAGTGGTAGACCTTCTGGCAGATGTCCTGGGCCGCCCAGTCCCGTTTTCTCCCGAAGTCTGCCTGTTTGGCGTTTTGGAGGAGGAGTTGTGGCAGCATCATACTCGAATTTTTCTTAGAGAGTGCTTGTTTTATGCTAGGAAAGCCATCGCCTTGCGGTGGATGGCCCCTAGATCCCCATCTGTCTCCCAATGGCGGAAAATGGTTAACTCGGTTCTCCCATTTAATCAGATTATATATAAAGGGAGGGGTTGTCCCCAGAAATTTACTACGGTATGGGGTGCGTGGTGTGATTCTCCCGTGACCCAATACTCTGCTCCCATGATGCGTTTGGCCCTAGACACCTTTGCTCCATAAATAGGAGCTACTGCCAGATAGGTTTGTGACTCCTCGTGTGGGGAATATATGTGACTGTTGTAACTTTGTTGTTGTGTCATGTGATATTGTGTTCAGAACTGTGTTGTGGTCGGGGTGGTTGGGTTGGGGTCGGGATGGACCAGTGCTGTGGCTTGTTTCTGGTTAACTGTATGTTTCTTGTGCTTATACTGTACCTGTGTTTTTCTTTTGTTTTGATTGTATTACTTGCTTTGTTATGTAATCTTCAATAAAACGAGTTTAAAAAAAAAAAAGATACACAGCCAACGTGACCTTTTTTCCTCTTTTGACAGACTGCGTGTTTGCTTTACTCTATGTCTTCTAGGAAGAAATAACAAGGAAGATGGATGCATAAAATACATCACAGGTCATTTACACAGTTATGCAAACACAAAAAGTTGCAACAGCACTGTTCAAGTGAGATTCTTGGTTAACATTTTGATCAAATTTTTAAGCGCATCTGGCAACATGCCCCCACACGAATAGTTCATATTGTTTGGTAGTGCTGAATATTTGTTTCATTCATAGTTATTTTTGCACAGCAGTAGTAAATCTTTGAACCTTCTTTATCCTGTTTGCAGGAAGCATCTTTTTTTTTTTTTTTTTTTAAATGGAGATTGTGAGCTCCGTATAGGGATCACAATGTACATTTTTCCTATGAGTATGTCTTTGTAGAATGGGAGGAAATCCATGCAAACACGGGATGAACAAACAAACTCCTTGCAGATGTTGTTCCTGGCAGGATCCGAACCCAGTCCTCCAGCACTGCAAGGCTGCAGTGCTAACTAGAGATGAGCGAGTAGTACTCGATCGAGTAGGTATTTGATCGAATACTACGGTATTCGAAATACTCGTACTCGATCGAGTACCACTCGCTGTTCGAATGTAAAAGTTCGATGAAGAACCAGCATTGATTGGCCGAATGCTATACAGTCGGCCAATCAACGCTGGATCTTCTCCTACCTTTAGAAGTCTTCTCCGTGGAGCTTCCCCGCGGCGTCTTCCGGCTCTTCATTCACTCTGCCAGGCATCGGGCCTGGGCAGAGCCGACTGCGCATGTCCGCTTGTAGTGCGGGCATGCGCAGTCGGCTCTGCCCAGGCCCGATGTCTGGCAGAATGAATGACGAGCCGGAAGATGCTGCGGGGACGCTGCAAGGAGAAGACTGCAAGGAGGATCCAGCTCGACCCTCACTCGTGGACTTGGTAAGTATAATTTGATCGAACGTTGCCTACCCCTGAAACGAGCATTTTCTCCCCATAGACTATAATAGGGTTCGATATTCGATTCGAGTAGTCGAATATTGAGGGGCTACTCGAAATGAATATCAAACCTCGAACATTTTACCGTTTGCTCATCTCTAGTGCTAACCACTGAGCCACCATGTTGCCCTTGAAGCATCTTACTACTTGTTTGTCAGGATTCTTAATATGTGTTATTATCCTACTTGCAGCCATCATAACTTCCACTGCAGCACTGCTCACAGCCATCGCTTTAAGGTTGCTATACCTACATGTGAAGCTTTGGCTGGCTCTTCAGCTAGTCGGAGCTCTGAGAAGATGAGCCAACCACAGTGTTGCTTTATTATCCAACCCTTAGCTGAGGTGGGTATGTTAACTCTGCTCAAAAGCTCTCATGTGCTTTCTATTGATTGTAACTATTGATTGTCATCTCTCTAGTATTCCCTGGATACTGATTTTGGCTTGTGTACCAGGATATCTGATAGTTTATTGATACAGCTTTGTCTGTGAATTCTTGGACTCAACTGGAGATAGGTGTTCTGATTCATCATGAAGCAGATTCAATTCGAATATTCCAAATTACTGAATTTGTAGCTAAACCGAATGGCCACTTCCACATGTATTGCACAGTAAAAATACAAAAGAGACACATGCCTCTTTAGTCACTGTGACATTCTATTGCAGCTTGAGAGCCAATAGTCAGTGGTGGGTGAATACCTTACAGTGCTGACATCATGTACAGTATAAAGTTGTGTGAGCTGTAACATGAGGCATTTCATTGATGGTAAAAATAAGGAATGCATGTGTTATTCATCACTGAATGATACAAAACAGAACTGCATGCTGCAAAGCTTATAATGTAGTGGAAAGCCGCAACAGAATGCCAATGTCCTTCATAAGCATCTGGTCACAGCTCACTGTGGGCGAAAATATAGGCAGCGGAAAATGAAGAGGAATTCCTCATCATTTAATTCTATAAACACTGTTGTACACTATTGCTTCTTTTGGTCCCAGTAGTTTCAAAACTCCTAAAGCCAAAGCACAGCTACAGTTCTGTCTTACATTTTATTCCTGCAATCAACATATTGCATTGTCAAATGCTAATACAGTGTAGAAATGCAATGGTCAACAAGATGCTCATAATACTAACTAGAGATGAGCAAATTGGATCATAGGGAGCCAGCTTCATTACATATTTTCCAAAAATCTGTCCGACCCCACGATTTTGTGGGTTAACCACTTACAAATCACTGTTATATGTGTTCATACTCATTTTGCAAATATTTGTGAGATTTCTATAAACCGAAAGTTATTTTAATATATTTTGAAGTGTCTTAAGACCCCAGAATATAATAAGCTGATGCCCAGGGGAGATGGTGTCCAATATGAGTTCCCCAGGTATGTTCAGTCTTCTTCAGGCCTCTTCAGCCTATCTGTGACATCAAGGACAAGCATCAAGGATGCCCCCACATTACTGTTAAGGATTATCACAGGATTCAGTGGTCCCCTGAGACCAGCGCTGCACCTCTCATGAGGCGACCTGAAGCGACCACTTCAGGCGGAGCTATGCCGGGGCCCCGGGTGGGTTGGGGAGGGGCCGGCATTTTTACTGACCTAAGCCAGTCTAGGACAAGCTGTTCTGGACTGGCTTAGCGTCATCATCTCGGCAGCCCGGCACGGGAAGAAAGCGGTGGATTGGGGAGGCCCTGTGGACGCACTGCTTTAACTTACCTATTGGCAGCGCTGCTCCAGCGGGCGCCACTCACGATTAGCAGAGAGCAGGTTCTCTCCCTGCCTGCTCTCTGCCTGCTAACGCCACCCCCTCCGCTCCACCCCCTCCTCCCAGGTGACGTGACCATGCAATCAAGCCTGCACCTGACCTCTCAAGCTGTCCTGGACTGGCTTAGCGTCACCGTCACCATCACCGAGTGGTGGGTTGGGGCGGCCCTGTGGATGCAGCGCTGCTCCAGCGGCCGCCTCTCACGCTTAGCAGAGAGCAGGTCCTCTCCCTGCCTGCTCTCTGCCTGCTAACGCCGCCCCCTCCGCTCCGATCCACCCCCTATGCTCCGCCCCCCTACACTCGGCTCTGTCCCCTCTGCTCGGGTCCGCCCCCTCCACTCCGCCCCCTCCTCCCGAGGGAAGCGGCTTTCTGAAGTCCGCCACAAAGACTAGGTTCACCCCTGATCCTCCTGCTCTATAACAAGCTGCCTGCATATTGCACACATATGAAGTAAAAACTCCTATTAGCTAAACAGCATTCTTTCTAGCTTTTCTTTCTATCTCTTAACATTCTCAAGAAACACAGATTAATACAGTTGATATTTGCTTAAGATAAAGAACATGTTAGCCTTGAATGAGAACTCTCAACTAAAACAGTTTAAATCTATAAGTATGAGTATAGCTACTGAGTTTGTAAAACCTTTCATACTAAACTTCAGACACCAACTCTTATCAGATAAAGCTGTAACCTATGTAAAGGCATTGCCTGATCAAATTGTGTTTCTTCTTCATACTGTTCTCCACTTGCTTGCTAACAATTTTCTCTCTTTATGAAGAAGGTCCTGAACAAGACAATACAGAAGTAGCAGATGAGATCAGTTTTTGAATACTAAAATTTGTACCCTGGTCCCTTATAATGATGAAAAAAAATCTTCCCCAAGAATAAGAGTAAGCAGCAAATCCACTGAAATGTCTCCTCTCCATATTTTTTTTTCCCCGCTGGCTTTCTGTTTTTTTGCTGTTCTTTCTTTCCATACAATCAATCGCTTTCCCTTGTATAATGTACTCCCTATAAGTACATGTTTCTTGTCATTAATTTACTGTTGCCCTCCGCAGATCCCATCTCGCAGGCTGTATGTTGTATCTGTTGTGATTAATGAACTCTAACCTCTAATATCAATGAGGAGGACGAGCCGAGGACAGATGAGTTGTCTGATTAATAGAAGTGGAATCCATTCTGATAGCACATTGAGTGTCAAATATCATTGGTCATTAAATGAGGATCAATGTAGCCATTAATATAGATGGCTAGGCAATTATATACAATAGCAAGCACTTCACAGTCTACTTAAACTGGTCATACACATCTTATGGTAGCAGTCCATTCACCTTCAAATTATTGTCAGAGCTCTCCAAATGCGCATTTAGTGCAATTGTGACTTTTATAGTGAAAATAAATTGTGGTTTTCATTAGAAAAAGACTGTTGCAAGTCTATTTTTATTTTGCTTCAGGCTGGTATTTCCATTTGCTGAAGAGCCAATCAGAGATCATTGGGATTCTAGAGCAGACTGGTTTCTACAAAGGATTTCCATTGGATGTTCTCAACCCAAATCCCCCAACCATGAAAAAGCAATTATTGTAGGACTGATAGTTTCATAAGAATATTGGTTTCAGGTACCCATGGGCACTTTATAAAGGAAATGTATGAAATGTGATATAAAGGTAATTGTTAGTAACTCACTGTATATAATTCTCTTTATAGAAGTTAAAATGTTCATCAATTTTTTCGCCTTTTAGTTTAACACAAGTGTGATAGTTACATAGTTTTATTTAATCCATTTTTACTGAGAATTAACCTTGTGGTATTTTCTTAATTAAATCAACAGTAATAATTTATATTAGTTGATTCCTTTTTCTCTGTTTCTCATCTAATTTGGCACTTGCATAATGAATTTTAGTAACTCAATAGTAACGATATTTAATAAACGCAACTGTGCAAGTTACGGGTTGGAATGAATCACTGCACATTGTCATACAACACATCAAAACCACAGATCTAGATGTAAAGCAATAGGTCTTTCATTGTTTTTTTTTATATCTTAAAACATTTGGGCCTCATACACATAACCCCAAGGCTGTATGGTGGTCCTGGCCATCGTACGGTTTTCTTTACAGTGGTAGAAGTACTGTTAAATAATGTGAAATCCAAGGGAGCCCACTACAGAGTTTCCATATAAATCTAAAAAAAAAAAAAAAAATCACTGTACACCTCCCTATGAGATAAACAGCATAGTATATGGAGGTATTTATAGAATATACAGAATCATAAAAGCCAGGTTTGGACCAGGAAACACGGCTTGTTATGGTCACATTTCCTGGTCTGCCCACTGTATATCAGAGGCAACCTTACTACATTATAGTGACCTATGCTATGAGTTAGCCCTCGTTCACATCAGCATTTGGATTCTATCCAGGGGAGTCCGCATGTGGACCCCCCCCCCCCCCCCGAACGGAATACCAAATGCAAGTGCAAGCACTCTTGCTTACTATGTAAGCAGTCATTTTCTTGTGGCTGGTGAGCATACGCAGTTGGCTTTGCCCTACGCCCAAGGGCTAGAAGTTTGAAGCCAACTCCCGGAAGAAGACGCAAAGAAGACCTGTTCCTGAAGAAGATGGAGGCGGCGCTGGAGAGTTCTCTTGCAGCATTGGGGACGCCCCCAGTACTGTTTAACCGCTGGGGACTACCCTAGTGCTGTGAGAGAATTTTCATACCGGGGAAAACCGGAATTTCTACAGAACGGCGACGAAGACATCTAAAGGTCGGAGACAAATAGCCTTTCTTAAATATAGCACTGAGTAACAAAAAAGTTTAAACTGAAGCTCACCATATAATCCAAAATCCTGTGGGGTGCACGACCTGAATACCTCCGGACTCTTGAGGCAAGTCTTCATACAAGGAAAGAAAGTGCGCAGTCGGCTCTGCTCAGGCGTCGGGCTGGGCAGAGCCGACCGCACATGCGCAGTCGGCTCTGCCTAGGCCCCAATGCCTAGGAAGAGTGAATTCCAGCCGGAAGACTGCGCCTGCGCCAGGAGAAGACTTCAAGGAGAATCCAGCCCGACCGTCACTCGTGGATTTGGTAAGTATAATTTTATCGAATTTTGCGTATCCCTGAAACGAGCATTTCCCCCATAGACTATAATGGGTTTCGAAATCCGTTCAAACAGTCGAACAGTGTGCGGCTGTTCGAATCGGATTTCGAACCTCGTACATTTTAGTGTTCGCTCATCTCTACTGTTGACCCTTTAAATCATTTGGTTCATGGGTTGGATACTTTAACCACTGTCTAGTCTACTATATATAATTGGATCTGAATGTGTTTGTTTTGACACCTTGAAACATATGACATTCAATAAGCCAGCCATCTTTATTAGCACCCTGGGATCCATTGTGATACTTGTAAACTAATTGTTTGGAAAGGTGTGTTTTTCTGAGCCTTAGGAGCTCTTTTTGACATCTGTACAAGCACAGGCTTAGAATCCCCACAAGCAGTTTGCAAGTGATCACAGCCATCTCACCATTATCATTCATTATCCATGCTGATATAGTAGTTTTGTCTATACACAACCACCAAAGGTGAGCACCTCACTGCGAGGGCTAAACAGTCTTCTTTGGGGGGTCATCTATTAATTTGGTTACAGCTTTCACACAGGGAGCACTTGTGTCTGTTTTCTTCCTTTCAGATAATTCACAAGAGTATATAGGCAGCTCAAGAATCTTAAATCAATTAAAATACTCTGTTAGTAATACCAAAAAGATTACATTTATGTAATACATAATGAACCAGGTTAATGGCGCAATCTACATGATACCCAAATCCAAAACTGAATTGACAATTTAGTGACGTCACTATTAATTGGCTTGCAATCCAGCGTCTAACTACAAAAAATTCTACATCAAATTGATGTATGCACCAAAACAACAGCTGTTGGCTTGGCACAGACAATCCAATTTACTTTAGAATTTTTCGTAACTATTGAATTGAAATGTACTGTAGTTAACAGGAGTGTTGTGTATAGCAATTTAATGTTGACGCATGACAAAAATTTACCTTTTTACTTTTTTTGCTAGCCAAAATTGATGTATATTGATGTTTTGAACTTTTGACTTTTAGGCTCCATATCTCACCGTCCACTATAGCTTTGAAATTGAGACAACAATTATGTTATAGATAATCATCTTGGCTATCTCATACATAAATTTGACTTACAACTATTTGGTATGTAATTAATTGTATAGATTCTTGGCATGTAACTGCATTATTACCATTTCATTTTTAAACATCTAAATTAAAATTTGTTATATTTTGTTAGTAATTTGTAAATCCACTTTTGGTTTCCATCATTGCCTGAATCCTTCTTGGCATGCTCTCAATCAGACTCAAGTATGTCTCAACTGAAATCTGATCCCACTCCTCTTCTACAGGTTCTCAGTGTTGGTACATACTCGTCGACTCTCTGTGGTGTGAATGCAGTTTTTTCTACAACTCTACCCACAAGTTTTCGATTGGGTTTAGGTTTGGGGACATTGGGAGCCAATCCAGCACTTCTACTTCATTGTCATTGAACCGCTGTTTTGCTAACCTCGATGTATGCTTTGGGTTGTTGTACTTCTGGAACACTATATCATCCTTTTCATACCCATAGTACTTAGTTATTCATCTTGTAGAATACTCACAGATATCTCAGCATTGAGACCACCATCAATCCTGGTCAAGTATTCAACACCTTTAGCAGTACAAATCAAGTTACTGGTTGACTTTGTGAGATATCATAATGCAGTTAACATGGGCTACTGTTTCTCACTCAAGAGGCATAATGTTGTATAGAAACTTATTTAAAACTGTACCCATCTTGAACTCTATCTATTGCAGTCTATCCACCCAACCAGTACCCTGCCAGTATTGATGAGACAACAAAACAGTTCTGTCTACAGAAGGGTGTCTTTGATTTGGATGTTATCGGCAAATTTGCATACTCTTTACCCATGGAGCATTGCCTGAAAAATAAGTACACCATTGTGTATCTTCAAAGATAAGCCCATTCCCATTCCCTCATACATGCTAAGTGATTAAGACTTGAGGAATAAATAAGTAATTTGTTAGTTTAAATTTATTCTGTGGAAGAAAGTGCTGGAATATACAAAAAAGACTTTCAAGTGCGTAACACACTATGAAACCACTGTGAAAATTCTACTTAATTGGTAATACACTCCAGACAACTTCATAGATGTATGTAGAGTATGTATATCCTCAATCACCAAAGAACTGCTGGAGAGTATGTTCTGGCAATGGATCTCTCCTTTTTCTGAACTTACATGACTACCCATTGGCCACTAGGACACTTATTGGCCACCCTTTGCTCCCAGCCACACTGTCACTCCTCAGACTATGGAAACCCTCCCACATTCCGACAATCTCAATTTTGTTCGACATGGTCAATTAAACATTCAAATACGAAAAGGCACTTTATTACTGAGAATTTGGAGATGTCCACTTCCACAGAAATTGGCTGCCATGCGTTTCGTACAGACTTACTGACTCCCTGCCCCCCTAATCTAAGACACTACACCATGATTCTGAGCTCTGTGCTCTCTTCACCTCTGTTTAGTTGATTACTAGAGATGAGCGAACACTGTTCGATTGAATAGATATTCGATCATATATCAGGCTGTTCGAGGTATTCAATTCCAATCGAATATCACGAGGCAAACGCACTAAAAATTTGTATCCCCTCCCACCTTCCCTGGCAGTTTTTTGCACCAATAACTGTGCAGGGGAGGAGGGACAGTAACTGACAACAGAGGCATTGAAAAAAAAATATGAAAAAGTAATTGGCTGGCTAAATCAGGTGACCTTCAATTTATACGAATGGTGGATTTAACATTCAGTTAATTTGAGACTGTGTGACTGAGAGACAGTGATAGATGTACTGGCAGGGTTAGCTAGTGATTACCTTTATTTAGGTGGGAATGTTAATCACCCAGCTCTTTGGGGCTCTATCTGGTTAGGATCCCTGTCAGTTTGCGATATGTGCGAGCTGACTTTTTCCCATAGGAATGCATTGACCAGCATTGATTGGCCGAATGCCATACAGAGTATAGCATTCGGCCAATCAACGCTGGATCTGCCGGAGGCTCGTCTGTGAGGAGGGGGAGTCTAAGATTGGACAAGAATGGAGACTTCTGTGGACCGATCTTAGACTCCGCCTGATCCAGCAGAACTAGCGTTGACTGGCCGAATGCTGTACTTTGTATGGCATTTGCCTAATCAACGCTGGTCAATGCCTTCCTATGCCGAGATGTAGCGGAGCTGGCCATGCGCTCAGCTCGGCTACACTGGAGATGCAGCCGAGCTGAGCGCACGGCCAGCACTGCTACACCGGAGATGAAGCAAAGCTGGCCGTGCACTCAGCTCGGCTACTCCGGAGATGCAGCTGAGCTGAGCGCAAGGCCAGCTCTGCTACACCGGAGATGAAGCAGAGCTGGCTGTGTGCTCAGCTCGGCTACTCCGGAGATGCAGCTGAGCTGAGCACACGACCAGCTCTGCTACACCGGAGATGAAGCAGAGCTGGCCGTGCACTCAGTTCGGCTACACTGGAGATTGAGCTGAGTGCACGACCAGCTCTGCTACACCGGAGATGAAGCACAGCTAACCATGTGCTGAGCTCTACTACACCGGAGATGTAGCAGAGCTGAGTGTGCGCTGAACCCTGCTGAACACTCAGCTCTGCTGCATCTCAGATGCACGGCCAGCTCTGCTTCATCTCCAGTGTAGCAGAGCTGGCCATGCACTCAGCTCAGCTGCATCTGCAGTGTTGCTGAGCTGAGCGCACAGCCAGCTCCAATACATCTCGGCATAGAAATGCATTGACCAGCGTTGATTGGCCGAATGCGATACAGAGTACAGTATTTGGCCAATAAATGCTGGTTCTGCCGGAGGAGGCAGATTCTAAGATCGGTCCACAGCAGTCTTCATTCTGGTCCGATCTTAGACTCCGCCTCTTGACTTGGGCATGTTAGATGCCCCCAGACATGCTTCCTCTGCTGTCCGAGTTGCTTTCCAGGGTGTTGGCATCATTTCCTGGGGTGTCATAGTGGACTTGGTGACTCTCCTGAGTCGAAGAGTGGGATCCCCTGAAACGAGCATTTTTTCCCCATAGACTATAATGGGGTTCGATATTCGTTCGAATAGTCGAATATTGAGGGGCTATTCGAAATGAATATCGAATATTTTACTGCTCATCTCTATTGATTACCGTTTCAAATGTATTTGGCATATCACTTAATCTGTTCACCCGTTTTTATACGACCTCTAACATTTTAGATTACCATATACTGTTCCTATTATTTTGTTGCTGTTTTGCACTCCTTTTTTTTTATCTTATCATCAACTTCTTGGTCGAGAACTGTGTCTTCTCCGACTTCATCCTTTAGCAACCATGCAACCTACGCTTCCTTGTTATTCTCTCTGGATACTGCTAGTCAAACACTGTATCTATTCCACTTTTTCATGATGTAATGTACTATTTACTTTCTTTTCTGTATGTTTTATACTATAAAAAATTTAATAAAAACCCATTGAAAGAAAAGAGAAATATGCAGATTTGTAAAGGAACATTGCAAATTAATAGTATAAAGTCCAGAAGATCTTTTAAAGTACTGAAATCAATGGAAGAAGTACAAAAGCATAGAATATGTGGTAGTCAGAGAGTTGGAGAGGGGGCTATGTGAGTGTTAGGTGAAGATAAGAAAGCAATTCTACGCTGCAATGCTTATCGACTGCTTCTGATTTGCTGAAAGAAGTTGTGTTTTTCCAAGCTTTAAAACTGGATGTTTCTTCAGAGCCTACACTAAACATAATGCAAAGTATCTTTAAACTCAGTCTTGTGCTTTGATTTTCAAGTAAATCGGGAGCCCAATCCTCCAATATAGCTTGGTACTTAAGTATATGTGAGCATCAGTTTGTTGTCAGTCAGTAGGATTTCGTTCTTCCATTTTTCACATTTTCAAAACAGCAAAATCTATTACAAATATGGGGTGACTCAGTAAAAAAAACTTTAGTTCACTAAATTTTGCAATTTAAAGAGAAACGGTGAGCATTCCTGAAATGTCTGCTCTAGTAGTTTCATATACAGTATTCCTCATAATATATTTTTCAGTTGTAATATAACTATTCTGGGTGATGTTTTTAATCTGTTTATTGTGCTGTTCCTTTCTTATTCCTCCTACAAATGAATAAATATGTTGACAACTGGGTGTTACTTTTCATTTTGTCAAAGAGGTGTGTTCTTACAAACTCTAGCGCTGGCCATATCCACAAATGATGACACTTAGTTATCAATTTATACAGGTGGAAAAACCAGGTCTTTAAGTTTAAAGGTCACTGTATGGGGGGGGGAATAGTGAAGGGGCCACAGTATGGACCAGACTGTTGCTCCTTCACTGGTCCCCCTCTATAGCAATAAGTAGTTGTTACTTACCTGTCTGCTCCCCGGTCCCACTCTGTCTTCCTGCTTCAGAAGCACTGTTGTGACGTCATGTGTGCCCAGAGGAGGAAGAAGTGGGAGGTGCAAGAGAGCAAACAGATAAGTATTGGCACCTAGCTTGTAGGCCACAGGCTCAATGTGGCAACTGGATTGGAAGAACTAGGGAGAACCAGGGCTGCATTCACTTACCACTCCTCGCTCATGCTTGCAACCTTCTCTTCCCTCTTTAGCCTTCAATGGGACCTGTTTGCAGCACATCAGGTTATGATGATGCAATGTGCTGCTCATGGGTTGCCCCAGTGGCTAAAGAGGGAAGAGGAGGCCGCAGTGAGGTGCAGGGATAGGTAAGTTAATAGAGGCCATTACCCAACCTGCACTGCCTATTAATAAAGCAATGGATATCCAGTAGGGCCCTCTAAAGGTAACAGTGCTGGCGGGCCAGGTAAACTTTGATCACAGGCCACATTTGGTCCACGGACCAGACTTTGGACATGCCTTGTTTACTGCAATTCTCAGAAATAACACAAAATAAATACATTAGCCTGCACTGAACTGTCGATTCTTTTTGTTTATTTAACCACAAAGTATAAATTGTTGTTCCCATTACATTTGTTCTCAAAATGAAATAGATATCTTCAACATATTTCGGGAAATGATTATGTAGTGGTCTATGTGAATAAATAGAGAAAATTGCCAGCATTAAAAGTGCAATGGAGAGTATAAGTACAGAAATAGCCGAATAACAGCATTGTTTCCTGTTTTGTTCCTGTCAGCAAAACCATCAACGGTGAATTGAAGTGCACTGAGGGGCATGGAACTTAATAAGCAGCACAGCATAACCCTCCACATGCACTTCATAACATATACTTTCCAAAGACTCTACCGCTTTAACCGGCTTTGTTATAAAACTGAAGGGAGTTCTGAAACCCTCCATTAACATTCCAGTATCTGGCTGACTGCTGTCCATCTCCATCTTTCCTGCTCCATACAGCAGACGATGAAATGTTTTCATGGATTTCTATTCCCCAGTCTTTTTAGTTTGTGTGATTCACAAAAAGGCACGGTGGGGGACATGACTAAAAATGGCACTGAAAGGAAAATGTGATAAGATTTAATAAACGTTAAGATTGTACTTGTGACTCGCAACATTTTCTTTCCTTGTCAACAACTGTGTTGGAAAGAAAAGTGCTGGAAAAATGTGTCATTTTAGAGAAAAATATGTTATTTGTAATCTACAAAACAGCCCTAATTGCTTCTTATTTAATGGGATTTTTACTGCCAGATTACTACAATGGCTTGTTGTATTTAATGGGATTTTATACTATTTATATCTTTTTTACCTTTTTTATCTTTACATAAAGCATTGTAATGCCCCCTTTAGTGAACCTACATTAATCAAGAGAAAAGAAATCAGTAACCTATTTATAAAACATAAAGGACTTTCCTTCTTTAGAAGAAAACAATGCAATAGCAACTGTTTTTAGCACAAAATAACAGAGCAAACTTCTTTGTGACTCCCTGTTGGGTCTGTTTAGATCTTTGAAGAAAAGGCCTTCGGTACCAGCCAATGACTGCTGCAACAAAACACTGGCCGGAGCAGTCGCATAGCTATACTGGTGTCACTGTTGATGGTAGTGATTGGTAGCAAGGCTCATAAGTCAGTATGGCACAATTGTCATTACTCCGGCAATGTATGTATAGATTGGTGAAGAGTCACGTTGCTGTTGGTCATAAAGTGGCATGAGACTGAAAAGGTGTTTATGCGTCTATTTGTTATTGGGTACCATTTTGCTATGTCCACATCCGCACAGATGCAGAACAATTACGGAGTGTGTCTACCACACATAGGAGATGTCGGTGTTTATTCCTTCACATGCTATGGATGTGTTCAGCTGCTGTTTAGTAATACTGAATGCCATTGACAGAGCTCCAACGGAGTAAAACAATATAGATGTTATGGAGTCAGTGGGCTGTATATCCAAGCCCCTATTTCATGTATCAACAGCCCAGTACCAACCCAGTGCTGACATATATTTAAGTTAATTATTATTATTGTGTTGATCAATACTGGGGGCAAAATGGTCACAAGTTTCAACTGGCCAAGAGAGAACTTATACTTATTAGCTAGCTGAGTTTTCAAAAATTTTTGACCAAGTTCATGGATAACACAGCTCCACCTTTTCCTTTTGGTTTTGCTGCAAGCCAGCATTCCGAAGAGGCTACAGCATCCATACACCAAGTCCTTTCTGCTCCAGTCAGCAGTGAGTGTGTGTTATGGTCAACAGGGTTTATTAAAATAAAACTAAATAAACAAACCCTGCGGAGCCCATCTAGACTCTGAACTGCTGAACAACCTAGTGTGAATACGGTCTGGCAATTAGTGTCACTGCCAGCTAACTAAACTAACCATGTGTGCTCTGTTAAATCACAGAGACCTGTGCAGCTTCAGAGCAGCCGCTACAATAAACAAAACAGTCTAGCCAGAACTCCTGGACTAGACAGAGACTGACTAAACTCTGTGTGCCACCCAACCCACAAGGCAGATTACTGCCAAACCAACTTTCAGTGTGAATACTGACTTAGGGGTAAAGCTACCTAAGGCCAACTGAGATTATTCACCACACAACACAGCATGCTGCCCAACTAACAATGGCATTGCTATCTCAAGGGTAATTACTAACTAGGGCCTACTAAATATGTGTTCAGGCTGGAACTCTCACACACACACACACACACACACACACACACACACACACACACACACACACACACACACACACACACACACACACACACACACACACACACACACACACACACACACACACACACACCATTTAGGTTTGAGGAATGATCTTAGAGTGCCAAGCGTCCAGACCAGCCGCCTTAAATAAAGAAGGGGCGGTCCAAGGAAACAGCACAGCTGCCCACGCCGAGCGTACATTGGCTGACACCCCAATCAGTCAGGCAGCCGGCCACGCCTAGCTACTGCAAGGGAAGTTAACCCCTGCAATTCTGGACTGTGCAGTGGAACAGGCTGCAACTTCCATATCATGGCCGCACCTACTGCACAATCCTAACAGTGTCTCAGTGGGTAACCTAATCTCTCTGCCTGCCTGAGGTCCCTCTCACCCCCCAAAAAACAACAACCCAGCAGTAATCTTTGGTTCTGTGATTGGGCCCAATTATAAATGTAAGACATACCCCTCTTTCCCCCATTAACAGATCAAAAAATTCCCTTATTTGACACAAACATAGTATAACATAACACCCCCTTTACTGGGCCCCCACAATGTAAATTATTCCCCAACGTTATATTGTCCCTTTATATCCTCTCACTTGTAATAATGTATTCTTCTTTGGGCCACAATGTAAACTGTCCCTTTTTTGGCCCCCACACAGTTATATCATAGCCTTAGATTTGATCTAAATTTTCCAAAAGGTTTCATCATCCACAAAACACTATTATACTCAGGGATCTTTTCAGACCCTAGAGTATAAAGGGAGGCCCAGGGCAGGCATCACCTGAGACTCTGGAGCGCCTGAAGGGGTAAGAGAACTGGAGGACAATATAGTGAGTATGTATGTAGCCACTCATTGTATTGATAACTTTTTTCTTATTAAATTGGGTATGCTTTTGGTACATATACAGGCAGAAGGGTTTAATAGGACCAAGGGTCTATAATCATATAGGATATGTGATGCTTGTTTTTATTTTCCATAAATGTGCTTGCATCCACCCACTGTACAGGGAACTGCAACACAACTACATTCAAGGGCTGGCTTGTTGTTTCATGCATACATGGTGCTTGGACTGAACTAGTGACTAGTGTTAGTGCTATGTGCAGGTCCATCAGAGGATGTCTGCTGTGGATATCCTGCAGCATAGCCAAGCTGTATAGTCAAGCCAGTCTAATTTCAAAAGAGCAGGTTCCAGAATATAGCCATTTATGTCATGAATAATCCAAAAATCAAAACTACTCTGAAATACCTACAAACAGGTTGAGACTAAACAAGGAAATGTGATTAGAATTTATGAGAATTTTTGGCAAATTCATGACTATGGTTGCCTGTTGCTTAATTTAATTCCCAAATTATGACAAAGCGATATACTGTAGTTATTAGTGACTTTAACATGTCTGTTAATTATCAGAGCATCCAATGTACTCACATACAAAATCAGAAATTTAGGGGGGACCTGAGTTTGCATGAAAAGTTTAAATATCTGCAGGTCTTTTGCTTGCAATCTGTTCTTTGGCTGTATAAGTTTTCATACATTATGTCCTATCGCTTTTTCTGCTGCTATTAGCCCCACTATGGCTGAAACACATTTTACTTTTTTCCCTGAGGCAGGGGTGTGTGCCATAAGGCGAAGTGTGCCTCCTCCCCTATACATAACTACTACTATTGATTTATCCAAATGTTATTCTGCCAGGGAGGGGGGGACCATAAAATAAATAAATGTCTGAGAAGGATGAGGAGATCCAGGAACATTGGACTCCAAATACAGGACATGATGTAGCAAAACAGATTGCTGACACAGAAAAAGAGAACTCTATGAGCAAAATCAGGAAAACAGCATGCTGTTTGTGACTAATATCCCATCTGTAATAACACAAGCAATTAGAAGTAGATAAAACATATAGTAAATAAAGTTTTCTTAAATTATAAGCTGTGTTATTACAGAATGCTGTCAGTTCAGTGTAAAGGCAGAAAAAGTGTTGCAGACTTACGGAGGTTAAAGGAAAACCAGTCCCTCTCCATTCACTGTGTGTGAAGAAAACTAGTCTCTCCTTCCTCCAGAGAAGAGGTCTTGCATTGGAAGATAACTAAGGACAAGTCTTGCAAAGCAACAGGCAGTGAACAGCAAATTAGATAAAAGGTAGACACCTAGTGGCAGAAACTTTAGTAAGGTTTCTAGGCAATAAAACAACAATTGTAAATAAAGTGCATTACTATTTTGGTTCAGAATAACATGCTCTATTAAATGAAAATTTAGTGGCCATTCAAGCTGCACTCTTGTGAGCAGGCTTCAGGCGCAACATGGACTAGGCAAAGCTGCATTGTTTTTCATCACCCTAAAACAAGCCAATATCCAGTAGAGATAACTTTCTAGATTTAATAAGTAATAGTTTGAAAAAAAAATTGTAACATAGTAATGTAGGATAAGGTTGGATAAAGAAACAACTTCATCTAGTCCAGTCTATAAGCCTACTGTTCCTATGAGGCAAATGCCAATTATACCATTAGAGAAAAAAATTGTACAGGATGTTTCCTTATCCCCTTTATTACCTTGGCCAATCTACTATGCTCTAGTTCAGCTATGGATCTAAGTTTTTTTCAGCTTTACCCAATGTCTTATTAATCAATACATAATTTTAATCAGTTCCCCCACATCCCTTTGTAATATTCTACTAACTTCCTCTTTATTGGTTACTTCACAGAGTTTAGTATCATCTGCAAATATTGGGGTTCTATTCTGTAAACCTTCTAAGAGGTCATAACTAAAAAATATTAAAAATAAGAGAGCCAAATACTGAACAGTTCAGATGTATATACAAAATGTTCTAAGGTGCCTTAGTAGAGGAAAATGTTTCTATCTTTTGTTATCAGCTTTCCCCCTGCCTGCTAAATTACTCAATTAACTGACAAATTTGTCTTCACTGAAGACAGGCTGCAATTCATAGTCTATAGAAAGTGCAGAGGGGAGGAGGACACAGAGTTAAAAGAAGCAGAAATAAACAAGCATCCTGGAGCAGTCTACAGTAAAATGTCTATCTCACTAGAGCTATTTTTGCTCTACTTCTCAGTACTGCTAAAACCTGATGGAAAACTGCTAGAAATCTGCCAAATACATTGATTGAATGCATTAACACTTTCACAGTCTTTGAAACGGCCGTCCTCGGTTGAGAGACTATACCTGGTAATAATCCCAGCATCATTGCAAAAGAAAGGCCTCTTGGAAGGTCGAGCATGATGTTAAAGGGAGCAGCCTTTATTCGGCTATTTTCACTGAGATTCTGTCTTCCTAATTACATCAGGGAAGACAGGCTTCCACATTCCAGTGAGCGCCCTCTATTGGTTTGCAACACTGAGGCACCTGACTTCCTAATTATATCATGGAAGACAGATTTGCATATTCTTCCCATAGTCCTTTGAAAAGTGGAGTGCTAAAGGCTTAATAAGTCTCCACACACCTATATGGTGGTCTCTCCCGAAGGAGTGACGATACCCTCTTACCCTGTCTAAGCCTCTCACCTCTATCAGGTTAGTCTTCTCTACATCGAGCTGACGAGATGCATCAACATCGAAACGGCCGTCCTAAGTTGAGAGACTATACCTGGTAATAATCCCAGCATCATTGCAAAACAAAGGCCTCTTGGAAGGTCGAGCATGATGTTAAAGCGAGCATCCTTTATTGGGCTATATCACTGAGATTCTGTCTTCCTAATTACATCAGGGAAGACAGGCTTGCACATTCCAGTGAGAGCCCTCTATTGGTTTGCAACACTGAGGCACCTGACTTCCTAATTACATCATGGAAAACAGATTTGCATATTCTTTCCATAGTCTTTGAATAGTCAAACTCAACAAATAAATGAAACTTAACCTTTAATTATGTCAAGTATAAACATTGCACACATAAAGATGTCCACTAATCTAGTAAAATGATCATCAGTGATAGTAACTATAGTAATCTCAGTCTGTAATGTTGTCACTACCCGGATACATCCGGATACCACCATTACCTCAGCCCTTGATTCTGTAGCCCCCTACACATACACCAGAGCCCGACCGATCAATAGACAACCCTGGCACACTGACCTGACTAAAAAACTGAGACGTGCCTCGCGGGTTGCAGAACGCCTCTGGAAGAAAAGCCACTCCAAGGAGGATGTCCTCAGGTACAAAGAAGCAGTTCTCTCATTTAAGAATGCACTCACCTCCGCAAAGCAGGTCTACTTCACCACACTCATATCTTCACTCTCTCGCAACCCCAAACAGCTATTCTCCACCTTCAACTCCCTCCTCCGTCCTCCTGCCCCCCCTCCGACATCACTTATCTCAGCTGATGACTTTGCCTCTTACTTTAAAACTAAAATTGACACCATCAGAGACAGTCTCACCCTACTCCCCCAACAACCCCTCTACCCAACTACTTACTGTTCCTCATCCCTGACCTGCTTCTCCTCCATAACTGACGAAAAACTCTCCTCCCTTATCTCTAAATCCCACCTCACCTCCTGCGTGCTCGACCCAATTCAGTCACATTTCATCCCCAAACTCGCTGAAGTCATTACTCCAGCCCTAACCCATCTCTTCAATCTATCCCTAACCAATGGATCCTTCCCCTCAGCCTTCAAACACGCCACTGTCACTCCTATACTTAAGAAACCGTCCCTTGACCCGTCCTCTCCTGCCAACTATCGTTCCATCTCTCTGCTCCCGTTCGCCTCAAAACTTCTTGAGCAGCATGTCCACTCCGAACTCTCCTCCTATTTCTCATCCAACCTGCTCTTTGACAGACTTCAGTCAGGCTTCAGACCCCGGCACTCCACTGAAACTGCCCTAACAAAAGTCACCAATGACCTGCTAACTGCCAAAGCCAAGCGCCATTACTCTGTCCTCCTCCTCCTCGACCTCTCCTCTGCCTTTGACACAGTTGACCACTCCCTCCTATTAGAAATTCTCTCATCCCTTGGTATCTCAGACTTGGCCCTTTCTTGGATCTCCTCATACCTCACCGACCGCACATTCAGCGTCTCCCACTCGCACACCACCTCCTCACCTCGCCCTCTCTCTGTAGGTGTCCCCCAGGGCTCCGTCCTAGGACCCCTCCTGTTCTCCATCTACACCCTTGGCCTGGGCCAACTCATAGAATCTCACGGCTTTCAGTACCACTGCTATGCTGACGACACCCAAATCTACATCTCTGGACCAGACATTACCTCCCTGCTGGCCAGAATTCCAGATTGTTTAGCAGCCGTAGCCTCCTTCCTCTCCTCCCGCTTTCTCAAACTCAACATGGAGAAAACAGAGTTTATCATCTTCAGCCCATCCTGTATGGCCCCTCCACCTGACCCATCTATCAAAGTTAATGGAACCACAATTACCCCTGTCCCACAGGCCAGATGCCTTGGGGTAACCCTGGACGCTGAACTATCCTTCAAGTCACATATTCAAGCCCTCAACACCTCCTGCCGCCTCCAACTCAAGAACATCCACCAAATTCGCCCCTTCCTCACCCAGGAAACTACCAAGATGCTCGTCCAGGCCCTCATAATCTCCCGCCTAGACTACTGCAACACCCTTCTGCATGGACTCCCAGCTAACACCCTCGCCCCCCTCCAGTCCATCCTAAACTGCTCTGCTCGCTTAATCCACCTCACCCTCCCGATCTTCATCAGCTGCTCCCCTCTGCCAGTCCCTCCACTGGCTACCTATAGCCCAGTGAATTGAGTTCAAGCTACTAACGCTAACATACAAAGCCATCCATACCCTGTCCCCTCCATATATCTCTGACCTCATCTCCCGCTACCTGCCCACACGTAACCTCAGATCCTCCAATGACCTCCTACTCCGCTCTGCCCTCATCCGCTCCTCACACAACCGTCTCCAAGATTTCTCTCGTGCATCCCCCATACTCTGGAACTCCTTACCACGACACATAAGACTGACCACCACAATCACAGGATTCAGGAAGGCGCTGAAGACTCATCTAATCAGGAAGGCCTACAACCTCCAATAACACTATCACCGCACCCCCATCTGTACAGTCTCCCCCTCTCCTTCTGTCTCTACCCCTTTCCCTCATAGATTGTAATCCCTCGCGGGCAGGGCCCTCTACCCCACTGTGCCAGTCAGTCATTGTTAGTATTATATCTACATGTATATTCTGTGTACTGTATGTAACCCCCAAATGTAAAGCACCATAGACTTAATGGTGCTATATAAATAAATAATAATAATAATAATAATACATCTGTCAATCTCTCATCATCATATGTCATATGTATGCCAATGTACAGTCTTATGAACAGATGTGAATAAAAAACCACAACATACATCCTACTCCACCACTCTCAACCCCCTACTCCCTAATCCAGCCAAATAAATAGATACAGGGGCGTAACTACCGCCATAGCAGCGGAGGCAGCTGCCACAGGGCCCGGGACATTAGGGGCTCGGTGACAGCTGATACCGCAGCTATCATTATACTCGGGGGTCTTTGCAGACTCCCGAGTATAATGATCGGTGGACCGGGAGAGGTAAGGGAACGTAACAAACACAGTTACTTACCTCTCCACGATCCTGCCAGGCCTCCTTCCTTCTTGTCTGACGTCTCTGACATCACATGAACCCGGCCTGCTTCCCGGGTCATGTGACGTCCGACGTCATAGAACAAGGACAGCAGCGGAGAAGACAGCGTAGGAGCCGGGGACAGGTAAGAAACAGTAAATTTTTT
The DNA here is from genome assembly GCF_031893055.1 of Leptodactylus fuscus. Taxonomy (NCBI): domain Eukaryota; kingdom Metazoa; phylum Chordata; class Amphibia; order Anura; family Leptodactylidae; genus Leptodactylus; species Leptodactylus fuscus. The sequence continues at coordinate 122,590,025 of NC_134266.1, read as the reverse complement.
ATGTTTTTATTCCCCCGGGTCTCCGATTATTATACTCTGTCTGAAAAGGCCACTAAGGGACATAATATTGTGTGCAGGGGCCACAATGGGGCATAATACTGTGTGCAGGGGCCACTAAGAGACATAATACTGTGTGCAGGGACCACTATGGGCTATAATACTGTGTGCAGGGGCCACTATGGGGGATAGTGCTGTGTGCAGGGGCCACTATGGGGAATAGTACTGTGTGCAGGGGCCACTAAGCGTAATACTCTGCCTAACTGAAGGACATAATAGAGTGCAGAGGAGGGGGTCGGTTGAGGTCTTCATCGTTGGTGTTGGTAGCGGGGGGGGCATGTCAAAAGTTCGCCTGGGGGCCCCGCCATTCCTAGTTATGCCACTGGATAGATAGATACATGACCCCATATAGATCCATATCCTAAACTCCGCTATACAGAGTGGAACACGGTTCTATTGGAGTTTTGAACAGCCTCACTATGTCCTGCAAATAATAACAGTCCAATGCTGAATATATACAATCTCATCTCGACCTTACCACCTCATAACTCCAAGATACACTACCCATTTTGATATACAACATAGATAGCAGTTCTCAACTAGAAGGAGTTATATAGAGAGAAACCCAATAAATGGTAAGTAAAAAAAGGGGAGAGAGACAGCTACGAGATGGTAATAAATCCAAATATAAATAGATTTGACACCAGAAGAAGGATTTTCTATCTCCTTTTCACACTATTGTTCAATAAATGGCACAAAAGATATTTCATCATTAAGACCCGTAGGCTTGACAATGCTACAGGTGTCTACTTTAAGAAAATATACAGGTATGGGGGTGTTGGATAATTTTTTAATGTTGCAATTTAGGCTTGATTTGACCATCTCAAAACTGTGAAAATTGTTCCACCTACCAGAAGTGCAGAATTTACAGAGGCCCTTGGCAGTGAAAGGATTAATGGAGCATTATACAATATGTGGACACTAATGAAGCATTAAATTGAGTGGTAGGAACTAAGGATCATTATATTGTGGGCACTAATGGCACAATATTTTGTGTTTTAGGTACAAATGGGGCATTTTACTATGTGTTAGGCACTAAAGGGCTATTAGTGCCCACCACACAGTATAGTGCCACTAAGTTCCCCCCTGGACACAGGACAGCAGGTAAAGTACTCTTATACCAAGAGTAGCCAACCTTTTTTGTATAGCATGCTGAATTGAAAAAAAAATAATGGAAATTGAGGTACTTGGTATACAATGCAATAACTGAAAAGTTCTCCTTCACTAAATGAAAGTTATATAATTGGACTTAAAGTTGTAATATAGAGTGTAGAATATGTCAGTATTCCCCAAGAACATTTTCTGATTATCTGATGTTCCGTTCTTCTGTTATCAGAAACGAAACATCACCAATAGTACCCCACTACCCCATCATACTTAGCTGTCTTCCTGTCCAGACTTCCTTCTGTTGTGCTGGCTCCTCTCCTTTGTTTTCATCCAGCATGCGCAGTAGAGGAGGAGTCCCAGCATAGTGCTCTAGCCAGCCCTTCATCTGTATTGCACAGGCGTGGAAGTTCGGAGGAGCAGACATCAAAAAAGAGGAGGAGCTGTCCCCACAGAAGGAAGTCTGGGCAAGAAGACAGGTAAGTATGATGGGATGGGTCGGAGTTAGTTAGTTAGGAAGGGCTAGTAGTGTACGGGATAGTTAGGGAGTCGGAGGTGGAAGGGGTGAGGGAGTGAGAGATGGAGAGGGAGAGGGAGGGAATGAGTGAGAGGTAGTGTGAGTCAGCCCATGCATTGCATCATGGTAGTTGAAGGCTAAGACAGAAGGAAGCTAAACCAGGTAAACAGATGCAGTGGATGCCAGAAGCTTCCAGAGAAACACTCAAAACACTGATAAAGGTATTTGAGTGCACTTATTAACACATTAACAGAACTAACAGACTTAAAAAAAATATATATACTAGCTTTTACCCGCGACTTCGTCTGCGGTGTTTGGAGAATTGGGTGGAGACAGACGTGTTAAACTGTCAGAGCATTTGAGAAATCTTGCTATAGAAATCTTTGTATTTTTGGATATTTTTTATTTTTTTAGGTCAGGTGGTAGATGGTAAACTTGAAATGTACATACTGTATTAGTGAGCGTGGATTTTCAAGTTAATATACTTCTATATACCACATTGAAGGATTTGTTATTTTCTGCCAAGACATGTAAGTTTTCAGTGCTGGATACGCGGGAGCAAGCGACATAAAGCTGACCATGGCCAGGCGACTGTGGTGAAGGACAGAGGAGGAAGAGCAGGGCAGCTTATGTGTGTGCTGCGAACTTACCGGTGAGTGTGCAGACAGTGAAGGAAAGTTGCTGGGTCGGGGCTGAGTGGCGGTGCGGGCCAGACTGTGTGTGCGCTCTGCGGTCTGATGTGTGCCATACGGGCCAGACTGTGTGAGGGCTCTGCGCCGGAACTGTGCGTGTGGCGTCATCAGTGAATCAGTGAAGTGCAGTTGGTGTGAGTGGCCAAGCGGTGGCGCGCGGCTGATAAGAGAAGATGGCGGTGGCACGCGGCTGATGAGAGAAGATGGTGGTGGCAGAGCGGGACCTTTTTTTTTGGGGTTATGTGAGTGTGTAAGGTGTGGAAATACATGTAAATGTGATGGAGTGGGGTTAGGGCTACCGTAGAGGCAATATGGAGTGTGGAGGTATTTTGGGGCAGGAAATGCAAGGAAGTGTGTGTGGGGGGCTAGGAGTCCTACTTTCGGGACTGTCCTGCTAAGGAGCCATGTTGTTTAGCGGCACAAAAAGTAGCCGAGGTTTCAATCGCAAGGAATAACTGTTTCTGGAAAATTTTAGGGAAATCCGTCCAGTCGTTTTAGCGTGATTGAGGAACAAACATACAAACATCCAAATACACAAACTTTCTTATAATATTAGTAGGATTTTTTTGCCCAGAAAACCCCTTGAATAAATGTTGCACAAATTATCAATAAAGTTTCCAAGAAAACTGAATTCCCTGCTTGATACATTTTCTTTCCTCCTATGAGCTCATATATATGTGGAACTGCCCAAAAACAGTGCCCATGTACAGTATTATATACAACAGACAGACTGTTGATAAAACAATAAATTATGCAACTACAGATGAGATAAGACACCCTGAGAAGCTCATTTGAAATATTTATACATACACCACTTATGTTAATGGTGTTCAACTTTTATATGTTAAGAGTATTATCATTGCTATACAAATTAGGATTGCTTTTCTGTATGAACTATAGTTTAACCCCTTCCCAACATCCACCGCAATAGTATTACAGATGTTGGGTTCTTAAACATGGTGACCGCTGAGAAGCTGTCTCTGATTGTGGCCATTAACTCTTATTTTGCCCTTTCTTATCCTCCCCCCAATGCTGATGGTATGTTTCCTGTGTGCTCTGATAGAAGGAACCATCCAATTATTATACAGTTTTGAACCTTCTGAAAACTGCCAGATCTGCTATAGCAATATAACTATTTAGTCCTGCCTGTGGAAGGCTTCAATAGTCATATAGGAATTGTATCATAGAGTACAATACAGTAGTATTTTAGTCTATGGTATATACAATTTAATGGTAACAATTTCAATACACCTAGAAAATTACACAATAGCATTTTTTTTTTACAATTCCACCCCATTCCGATATTTTTCCAGCTTCTCAGAACATCATATTGAATATTAAATGGTACTATTACAACGTACAATGTGTCCCATAAAAATGGCCTTACTAATGGAAGTCAGGAATAAAAAAAAAAATTAGAAAAAATGGTGGGAAAGGGAAAAATGTCAGTAAAAACTATATATAAAAGTCTCACAAAAAGACTTGTTGCTGTAAACAGTTACTGCATCCTAGTATTTAAAGTTGCATGTTTTTTGGCAGTCATGCTTGTCATGTGTTCATTGAGAGAACCTGATTTCTATGAAAAATGCAAGTAAGCTTGGCATACATATAAGGTTGGATATACGACCAAAGATTTGTTGGCTTACTGTAGCTGCCACCTTTGGATATGCTGTAAAATATTGCCTACTTAAGCAAACCACAGAAATGCCATTAGGTTTTCATTTGTTTGACTAAAGATTACACCTTTAGTGTATTGCTATAGTGTTTTCAATTTCTGAAAATAGAGTTGTTGGTCATTCTGCCTCCAATCACACAGTGGTGAACCTAGCCTCTCTGCTGCCTGAGGCGGACGATCGAAAGACAACCCCCCACCGGGGTGGGGTGCTTCTTGTAACATTAGAGTGAATACAGTGCAATATATATATATATATATATATATATATATATATATATAGAGAGAGAGAGAGAGAGAGAGCAAAAAATGGACAGCACTCCAAAAATGTCAAATGGGTGAAGATTTGTTCCATTGCAACATTTCACTGAAACAGACCATAATGTTACAATGGAATAAACTGTCACCCACGCTATTCACATTTTTGGAGTGCTGTCCATTTTTTGCATTACTACCAGCACAAATCATGCAGACAGGATCCCTGCAGAGATCTGGTGGCAAGCACACGGATCTCATTATAGTCTATGGGGTCTTTGTGCTTTTACTGGCACACCGCTTGCAAGTTGCGTTCGGTATTCCATTCCTGGGGGGGGGGGGGTCTTCATGTGGACTCCCTCGGACGGAATACAAACGCTGATGTGAACAAGGCCTTACATGAACATAGTGCTTTTTTGTAAGTTATTTGGAAACTTCTTACCCTTATCTTATTTAGTGCATTCAGAATTGCATCATGAACATCAATATAAAACTAATAACGTATTATTTGCATGTTTTCAATTTTTATATTACATTAATTTTTTATTAGCAATTTATATGACTTTAACATTTGAAGCTGTTATGTAAATGTTATGTAAATATAGTTCCATAATATGGTAAGAGATAATATGAAGTCATTTTGTAGCTACCTAGCTTGCCTGCTCTCAAGTTCAGATGTTGATTTTTCTCTTTTGTCCTGTTTGATGGCTTTATTAGATTTTGCTTCGGAGTTCCATCGCAGGCTTGAGTTCATTTGGGGTGCTAATTAAAATCACAGCAATCACTTTACGGCCAGCTTTAAACAGCCTAGCGGTTCTTCTGAGACCCGCACAGGAACAGATGGGCACCTTATTAAAACTTGTAAAAGAAAAGCTAAACCAATTTCGAGGCATGTTATGATTTGCATCAGTATAAACGCATTGCTATACTCCTCTCGGAGATGTCATCATTCCATGGCAACGTTTGGCAGGTGTACAGGCCATCTGGGCCCTGTAAAACTTCTGCCCGCTGGTTTCCCCTGAGCATAGTTACAGTATTATGATTTGATTGCTATCAATAACTTTTTTATTGAAAAGGATGAATAACTGATGACTTTTTATCAGCTTTAGAGGATTTGTTGCATTTAATAACAACAAAAGCAAGATGGCAACAACATGATTGGATCAGACTATAATAGACTTAGACAAGATAGCATGTAACAGCCCATAAAAGCACATACAGTACACTTTAATATTGCCTTGAAAAAACTACAATTATTCAATTGGGACATATTTTATATCAATTTACTATTTAAAGTATAGTCTGTTTGTTATATCCGCTTTTAGAAGTTAAATACAGAGACTGCGAGTAAAATGTCATCCTTATGTTGCAGTAAATTTCACAAGACCAATCTTGTCACCAGCAGGTACAACATAAAATAAAAGTATCTTGTACCTGACTTCACATCATAAAACTGTTTGTGTATAATATAATTTGATTATATTACATTGGTTATATTATTTTTAACTGGATTCTCTCAGAAAAATATGTTAGACTAGGTACACATTCTGTCATTATGATTTTCAATATGCTATAGTTCAAAACATCTCCCTTGACTGCCATTGGTAAAAACTAGAGATGAGCGAGTAGTGAAATTTTAGAGATTTGATATTCGTTTCGAGTAGAGCCTCAATAATTGACTACTCTATCGAATATTGAATCCCATTATAGTCTAAGGGAAAAAATGCTCGTTTCAGGGGAAACCACTATTCGACTAAAGGAGAGTCACCAAGTCCATGAGTAGCAGGAGGAGAGTGTTTAGGAGGAGCGCTGTGCAGTTAAAGCACACAGACCCCATAGACTATAACAGGGTGCAGGCAATGCGCGGCAAGCACACGGACCCCATTATAGTCTATGGGGTCCGTGCACTTTAACTGCACAGCGCTTGCAGCTGCGCTGATATTCCGTTTGGGGGGTCCTCCTGCAGACTCCTTCCAGATGGGAGGCAAGCGCTAATGTCAACAGGCCCTTACTCGTCCTGCAGAACCAGCATTGATTGGCCGAATCAATGCTGGTTCTGCAGCAGTTTCATCCTTGCTAGTTGGGAGAGCTGGCAGCTTGCGGTTATGCAGGAGCTGACTTTTCTTATAGGAATGCATTGACCAGCATTGATTGGCCGAATGCTGGAGGCTTGTCTGGTTCTGCTGGAGGCTCGTCTGTGAGGAGGTGGAGTCTAAGATCGGACCACAGCAGTCTCCATTGTGGTCCAATCTTAGACTCCGCCTTGTCACAGACGAGCCTCCAGCAGAACCAACGTTGATTGGCAGAATGCTGTACACTGTATAGCATTCAGCCAATCAACGCTGGTCAATGCATTCCTATGAGAAAAAGTCAGCTCCCGCATAACCGCAAGCTGCCAGCTCTCCCAACTAGCAAGGATGAGACTGCTGCAGAACCAGCAGCAAATCTTTACTGTGAATAGCTAGTAGTATTCGAACGAGTATGAGTATTTCGAATACCGTAGTATTCTATCGAATACCTTCTCAATCAAATACTACTTGCTCATCTCTAGTAAAAACATATATCGCAATGATGTGTAATGTATGTTTTGGGTTTTTTTGGGGGGGGAAGGGAGTTAAAAATGGTTACAAGGTACTCAAAGAAATCTACTGGCAGGAAGCAGCGGGCACCGTCAACAAATAAATAGCAACACATAAAAAATAGAATGTGCACCTATTGTATCAAAGAGAATACAAGACTCTTTATTTAGACAAATAACATTGTAGTTTAGTATTTTTCTCAAGGAATGAATGTTGTGGTATAAGTTTATTTATTATAAAAAACACATTAGAGAAGAATGAATTAATCTGAAATGTTAGAGTTACTTATAAGGAGCACTGATCTATATCTCATATATATAAAAGTGAGTTTCTGTCTGTCTGTTCTCTATGTGCGACCAAACAACTGGATAGATCCTCACTAAATTTGGCACACAGATATATCAGGTGTCTGGGAAGGTTTTAGACCAGGTCTCAACTCTCTCTCGGACATACCATTCCTGAGATACAGTATTCCGAAAATAATGACTTGCATTAGCCAATACAAACTTGCAAGTCTTTCACTCATATTCCAACTGCCCACCAACTCCAGGTGCATCCAACACTGATATCAAACACTGATATCCAAACTTAGATACATGCATCAGAGGATTAGATACACAGCTCAGCACACACTATCACACATCAGAGGATTAGATACACAGCTCAGCATACAGTATCACACATCAGAGAATTAGATACACAGCTCAGCACACATCAGAGGTTTAAATACACAGCTCAGCATATACCATTCACACATCAGGGGATAAGATACACAGCTCAACACACATTCAATTCCTTGAGTTTTCTTTAGAAGCCAGTACACACCTCTCATTCACCTGAAAAATCTTGTTAGGCACAAATCTTATGTTATATTATTGTTATCATGTAATAATACAGGCCAAAGTATCTTAATAATTCAGTAGTTGAATTATCTAAGACTAGCGGAGGAAATACCAGTCCTAATTCCCACTTTCAGTTTGTGTTGCACTGCCTCAAGTTCAGTTTCACACAGCACTGGCAAGACACCATTATTGAAAAAAATTACAATATGTCCACAGCCAGCATTCAAAAATATTACGTAGGATCCCAACAGTGCTCGGACACTGCCTTCCCGATGAGGACAGAAGCCAAAATGCACAAGAGAAATGTGTATCCAGCCCAACGATGCAATCCAATATAAGTAAAACTTAGGTTTTATTCATGAAAAAACTTTTCTTAATGGTTCATGAAAAGCATCACAAAATACAAGTGTGAAAAAATAAGATAAAATTCAAAAAGACATACCAAGACGACAAAGTTAGACCGACATAGTGCAATGAACCGCTGACGTGTTTCAAGGCGATTGACCCTTAGTCATAGTGAATTTTTTCACACTTGTATTTTGTGATGCTTTTTATGAACCATTTAGAAAAGTTTTTTCATAAATAAAACCTAAGTTTTACATATATTGGATTGCATCATTAAGCTGGATACACATTTCTCTTAGACACCATTATTACCTTTATCAACTGCACTTACATCAACTTTTAGCTGCATATGACCAACCCCATATTAATAGGTGCTATCAGTTTAGGCTAAGGCTAAGTTCACATCTGCATTCGGTAATCTGTTCAGGGAATCCACATGGGGACTCACCCCCGAACGGACTACCGAACACATTGGCAAGCGATGAGCTTATGAAAGCACACGGACCCCATAAACTATAATGGGGTCTGGATGCTTTCCGAGCGGACAGAAAAATACTTCATCTTCTACTTTCCTGTATGCATGACTCGTGCGGAAACCATGCATAAAGCACACGGACCCCATTCTAGTCTATGAGGTCCGTGTTCTTTCAGTTCTCACTGCTTGCCATTGTGTTCAGTAGCCCGTTTGTGGGGTCCCCATGCGGACTCTCTGATGGATTACCGAACACAGATGTGAACCAGGTCTAATGCTTAGGCTAAAGTCTAAATTCCAGTTCCATTCACTTTTTGAAAGCATTTATACTTTTCAGAAATTCTCTCCACAACTGTGTAATACGTTTTGTATATAGATAGATAGATAGATAGATAGATAGATAGATAGATAGATGCGTGTGTGTGTGTGTGTGTGTGTGTGTGTGTGTGTGTATGTGTGCATGGGTTATATAGTGACGCCAACCAAGAATGTTAAATAAATAATAAAAAATTAAAACAAAAAAATTGTGACATTAAAGCTAATTTAAAGATTATAAGTATAAAATTCATTGAAAACATTGTGAAGTAAATGAACCAATAAAGCACTAAAGTTCTTCAGTACATAACAATGGAATCAATATTTGAAAGGGCATTTCAGTCCTTTGAAGTTTTTAAGCTTTGCTTAGGCTAGAAGGATATTATGAACTGAAACAAAACACAAACATATGTAATCCTAGTGTCACTGGTAATTCGATTTATTGGCAAATGTATAAAATAGACTCACAATGAAGAAGTTGGCTACTGTGAATGTCAGTAAATAAAGAAATTCCAAAGTCATCAAAAAGTACAGAAAAAAATTATATTATTGTTGCAACTAAAATCAAAGTGAGATAAATGGAAGTTGTTGCCATTAATAAGTCTAGATATAATTTTAAGGGTGCTATTACATGCATTAGCAGCTGCTGCTTATGCACATTATGTATTACTTATTGTGGACTGTACGTAGACTTGATTTGTTTCTAGTTGTAAGGCCAGGGGCAGCCTGGAAAATAACGTTGGTGTAATAGCACCCTTAAAGGGATTCTACCATTAAAACTTTTTTTTTTTTGTGGATAAGACGTCGGAATAGCCTTTAGAAAGGCTATTCATCTCTTACCTTTAGACGTGTCTCCGTTACTTAGAAATACCGTTTTTTACCGGTATGCAAATGAGTTCTCCTGCAGCGATGGGGGCGGGCCCCAGCACTCAAACAGCGATGAGGGTGTCCCCACCGCTGCCAGAGAAGTGTCTCCAAGTGCCGCCTCCTTTTTCGTCCGCCACGTCATCTTCAATGTCTTTCAGCGCAGGCTCGTAACTTCTAGCAGAGCAGACTGCGCAGGCGCACAGGTCACGGGAAAATGGCCGCTTGCACAGTATTGTTAGCGGCCATTTTCCCGTGGCCTGTGCGCCTGCGCAGTCTGCTCTGCTCTGCTAGGTTACGAGCCTGCGCTAGAAAAAGACATTGAAAAAGACGCAGCGGACGAACAAGGAGGTGGTATTTCTGAGGAACAGCGCGGCAAAGACCACGTCTAAAGGTAAGAGACAAATAGCCTTTCTAACGGCTATTCCGACGTCTTATCTACAAAAAAAAAAAAGTTTTAATGGTAGAATGCCTTGAAACAACAGGTACTAATTTTTGTGTAAATTATATAAAAGCTATTTACTTTACAACATCATACTGCATAGTGATTGATGTGATCTTTACATTAGATACAATAGTTGTACTGTATTTTTAGTATAGCAACATTTTATTTTGCCACCATGATACTCTGGTTTAGGCAGAGTGACTTATTGATTTCTACCCCTGACACCCAGAAACCAAGGTACATATCCTGTTATCTCTTACCCATAACTTCCTCATGGTGGAGGGTGGAGACAGTTTATAATCTTCCTGACTTGTGTACACACAGCTCTCCATGAGTACTGTTGATAACAGCTTATACATTTTGAGCTATACTAACTATATAGTCATGCTGTGACTAAGAAGCTGCATTGTTTGAAATTCATAAGCGAGTGCTGATGGACCTTGCACTGGACTCTCTGAATTTCCCTGGGACTTCAGACCAAATTTCGACACAGTAGGTTGAATCCCCCTATTCATTTACCTTTATCTATTTGTTCTGTAAATGGGGATTATACGTGATTCCCAGAGAGAGTCCGTCTACAAGAAAATCAGCGTGAGACTAATGACAGTACCTCATAGAGCTGCTTCTACACTTCGCTAAGAATCTTATCTTATTCAGCATTGCAGCTCCATTTTCATGATAATCATTATTTTATTCTTAGGTGAGTTAGCTAAAAAGGTGCTTTGGGGACATATCTTCTCCTGATGGGGCTATGCTCCCAGATCTAGATAGCCGTCCCTAACTGCAGACGAACAGTGATAAAGTGGCATATGTCAATAAACCAATGGGCAAGAAGGAGTTGGGTGGCAGTAAGGAATGATTATCTAGAACAGAGAGTGAAGTCCCAGCATGAGAAGAAACTCCACTAAAAACCTTTTCAATTAATTTGCATATAAAGACAATCCTGATATTCCTGAAAATGGGGTCGCAAATGCAGAATAAGAATGGAATCTTTGAAAAGTGTAAAGCAGCTCTACAAGGTATTACACTTATAAATATGTTTCCCTGCTGATACTCTACCTTTAAAAGACTGCCATTTCCCTATATTGTAACTTCTAACCTTGTCAACCCCCATACTCCTCCAGTGACACAAAATCGGGTGTCCAGTTTATAAAAATGACCATAATAGAGAGGAGGAAAAAATATTACATTTTGGAAATGCATCTTTTTTGTTGTTGCAGATTTTGTTGTAGTTTTTTTAGTCAAAGCCAAGAGTAGATTGAGCAGAAGGCAGAAGTATAAGAGCTTTCTATGTATTTGCCATTCCTTTTGTAGCCATTTTTTGCTTCTGCTCAAAAAAAACCGCAGCAAACTCTGAAACAAAAAGTTGTGTTTCCACAACGTGGGGCCTTGGCCTTAAAATACTTTTGTAGTCATGTGCTATTTTTTTTTTATAAAGAGACGCTTATCTCCTTTAAGAGATTAATAAAATAAAAATGACAAAAAAGAAAGCCCAAAAAAAGACACCAATTATTTGGATAATGAAAGAAAAAAGTACTTTAAAAACTTTATGTCCTAAAAACTTGAAAATGAGTCTGATCGTGATGACCTGGTGTTGAATCGGTGAAGAATGACTTATGCAGGGACAATGTTAATGAATTCTCTTAGTTTTATGCCTGAAAACACCCTTTAAGCCCTGCTAAATGGTTACTTTAAAATATCTCCTTAAATACTTTGTCCTCAAACAATACAGTAAAACACATTTCCTTCTTCTTTAATGAATTTGGTTTAATGATTTCAGAATCAGCAGGAAAAAGAATATTCATCTCAGTACACGGTTATTCCATGTCTACAACTCTCTTTGAAATAAAGTCCTGTCTTTGAACAATTTTTAATTAAATGAAAAATTAGGAAGTTGCAGATTCTTTTCTACTTGCTCCTTGGAACAATATCATCAACTCTGTTGCCTTAATTAGTATAACCATAAATAAACATCACTTACAAGACCGAAGCGGCGGAGAACAAAACTGTAAGGGAACGAAGACATAAATGCTTCAATTATGGGAGAATTCAAAATCTAAATAGGTCACAGCTAAAGATTGCGGAACATCTGCCTCAGAATATCTTAAATCACGGATATATGAACCCCTGGAGGGAATGATGGTTACAAAAGAACAGTTTGATTATAGACAAAACCTCACTGTGTACTTAGAACAGTCTGTCTGTATTCTGATGCTTTCAGCGGCATCTATTCAATGCATAGAAAACTAAATATTTACTGCCAACTAAAAGAAATTGGATGGAAAAGGGTAATGCGCCATTAACTGTTTATTCACACCAGGTTAAGCAAAGGTCTATTACATTTTTACAGCGTATAGGATCCTCTACACAGCAATCTCAGCTGTTAGCCAGAGTGAAGAGTAGAGACAAAGAGCATCTCCTATGCTGGAAGACGTATCCTGCCAGCACCAATTTCAATGGGCACTGTGTAATCCTCATTTTTCCCCTGTGGTGGCACAACAGGGCATTTTAAGGTATGTCCTTCCTTGCCTGTATTCTTAGTTTGACATGTCGAGATATATGTATCACAGCCTGAACAGTTTTCTACAATTCACATGAATTCATGATTTATTACAGTGATATGCTAAAATCTAACCTATCTCTGTCTATATGAGGCCACCCAGGAAATGGGGTATAAATTGCAGCCTTTCAGCATTATTGTTAAAGGGATTCTATCATTAGAATCCTTTTTTCAGTACTACTGTTTTATATTGATACTTAATTAGTATCTCAGGTTTGTTGCCGGTTTTCTAATTCTGCAGGGACAAGGAGCGCATTCAAAAAAATGACTCACTCTGCACTCTGCACTATTTAACACAAACAACATTATATATAGGACTGCATGTAGGAGTTGGCATATATATGTGGCAATTTGCTGTTGGCTAAGACATCCAAGAGTTCCTCTTTCTCTCATCTTGCTTTTGCACATGACTTTGGGTGTAGCTCAGGATGTAAGTGCCATCTTGCTAAGCTGATATCTAGTGTAAGCCGATGGAGGGGGTGTACATCTCACACAGACTACTAAGGTGGGTGAGATGAGAAAACTCCAGGAATGTTTGTTCTCAGCAGATAACTTTTGTCTGCTGAGCATTTTGGTAAATGCTCAGTATTGGGCTGGATTTTTAGGAATGGCAGGTAGGTTGGTAGTGGGACCTGTCATTTCACCCCCTCCAGTCCACACTTTGGGGATGTGTCAGCAGCGACTCAGCTGCTGAGAGTTCTCCTCATCAAGGAGGTTTAAGAAGTCAGCTCCAGCAGCAGACTCTGGGCAGAGCTTGGCTGGAGAGCCAACAGAGAGGTCATATTTTTGGAGCTGTGTCCTGAATGATTCTACTGGCTTTTGGATTTCTGTTATTCTAGGTGAGGTAACCTATTCTATGTTTAGTTAGAGCCTTTTTGTTGCTGCACTACCTTTTTGAGTGAAAATAAACTCTACCTTTGTTTTGGACTGAAGGAACTGGACTTTTGTGTCTATGCCACCCCACCTAGCAACCCCAGACCTTGACACTAGTTATGTGTCACAAAGGGCACAAGACAATTGCAATATCAAACACTTGTCAAGGAAAACGGACACTCGGTTAATAACAATACTAGTCAATACAAAATAGAACTGTAAATATAGAAAATAGACATTTTATACACAACACTACCTTCCCCTACCTTTAAAATTATTCTCCATGCCGCCATTCCAGTGATAGTCCTGGTATTCTCCACATACAAATGAGTCTCCAGACTCCAGACTCATTTGCACAGGGGGCTGCCTGAAGACTCTCCAGCGACAAACTTTTTCTTCCACAGCCACACACGTCCTCCTGCTTCTTCCAGCGAGACTGCATGCCATCTGTCTTGTCGGCCATTTTTCTGTGGCTGCTACATGAGTCAAAGCAGTCTCGCTGGAAGAAGCAGCAGGAGGATGCATGTGGCTGTAGAAGAAGAAGGGTATTGTTGGAGAGTCTTCAGGCAGCACAGGGGACGCCCCCTGTGCTGTCTGGAGATGCATTTGCATATGGAGAAAACCGGGAATATCAACGAAACAGCACGGAGAAGACATCTAAAGGTAGGGGAAGAATAGCCTTTCTTAAGGCTATTCCGACACGGTAGTATTGAAAAAAGGGATTCTAATGATAGAATCCCTTTAACATGATTGTGCACTGGTTCCATGAGATTTAATTCTGGACCAAAATGTAATTCACTTTAATTAAAAATGTGACTGTTTTTTGTTCTTTAAAATTACTCTTAAGGAGCCTCCATTTATTCTGTCATTGTAGTTTGTTATGAGCAGATTTGCCCATCTCTAGAAGGGCAATTTGAAGCTCTGTAAAGACTTTATACTAAATTGAAGAAGTTTCCATAAAGTAGATGGAGGGAAGAGATGTTTGTTTATTATTAGAGATGAGCAAACACTGTTCGGATCAGCCGATCCGAATAGCACGCTCCCATAGAAATGAATGGAAGCACCTGTGATGCCGGCCGGCCGCCGGCAAAGTCAGCGTCACAGGTGCTTCCATTCATTTCTATGGGAGCGTGCTGTTCGGATCGGCTGATCCGGACAGTGTTCGCTCATCTCTATTTATTATCTCAAATATACTTAAACACTAACATTACCAATTACACTAAGCTCTAAACAGAATTTGATCATCCCTCCTCTCAAATCCTCAACTATCTATGATTTAAACATGTAATAATCACTCATTTTGGGAATAAATAAAAGATAAGTATACCCTGTGAATCAGTAGTCAACCAATAGAACCAACTTTAGCACCAATAACTGAAAGTAGTGGTTTTCTTTATGATTTTAGGAGTCTCTCAAGTCCTTCTGGAAGAATTTTGTCCCACAGTGGTGCTTAAGTTCATTGAGATTGGGAATTCATCATGGACAGCATTTCAACTGGGTTGAGATCTGCACATCAAGCAATTGCAACCCCTTGATTCTTTTCAGTCAGTAATGTAGATTTGTTGGTGTGCTTGCATTGTCTCACTACATGACTCAGTTGATCACGGTCATGAACTTGAACATGTACCATCCTAACAGAAACCTCTAAAGTCTGTAGAGACATGTAGTTCTCGTTTTTTTTGCAATATATCTGAGCATTGCATCTGACCTTGAATTTGCTAGATATACACTCCTGAGAGGATTGTCAACTGTCTTGAATGCTTTCTATTTGTGAATAATCTTTCTCACTGTAGATTAATAGATAAGTAAACCAGTTTGTAATTAACCAGATTGAGCTTGAAAGAAACTAATCTTTTTGTGGTTCAGTTTGCATGATGGCAGTCACTGCATGGAAAGAATGGAGAAAGCAGTTACTGCATGACCTGAGGATAACACCTTGAAACAGCCCTCATGACAGGAGAAAGTTAATCACGAGGGACAATTAGGTCTAAGGTCACTGATGAGTAATAAGTAGTATGAAAAACTTAAGTATGATCATTACTGATGTCTCTCCTTGACATTATAATTAGAGATGAGCGAGTAGTGTTCGATCGAGTAGGTGTTCGATCGAATACTACGGTATTCGAAATATTCGTGCTCGATCGAACACTACTAGCTGTTCGAAGTTTAATGTTCGATGCAGAACCAGCGTTGATTAGCAGAATGCTATACATTCTGCCAATCAACGCTGGTTCTTCTCTTACCTTTCCGAAGTCTTCTCCGCGCTGCATCCCCGCGTCTTCTTCCGGGTGGAATTCACTCTGCCTAGGCATCCGGCCTAGGTAGAGCGGAATGCGTATGTGCGGACATGCACGCGCATACATGCGCAGTCGGCTCTGCTCAGGCGTCGGGCCTGGGCAGAGCCGCACACGCATGCGCAGTCGGCTCTGCCTAGGCTGGATGCCTAGGCAGAGTGAATTCCATCCGGAAGAGGACGCAGGGACGCAGCACGGAGAAGACTTCAAGCAGAATCCAGTCCGCCTGTCACTCGTGGACTTGGTAAGTATGATTTTATCGAATGTTGCCTACCCCTGAAACGAGCATTTCCCCCATAGACTATAATGGGGTTCGAAAAACGTTCGAACAGTCGAACAGTGTGCGGCTGTTCAAATCGGATTTCGAACCTCGGACACTTTAGTGTTTGCTCATCTCTAATTATAATACATAAAACTAGGACATCCAGGTCCCCGAGCTGTTTCTATAACCTGTTTAGCAACAGTTGGATAGATGTACTATTCTAGTTACTATTCAACTGTTATGTAAGGTGTAGCAGTATTTGGCAGATATTGGCACACAAAGGAGCATCAAATGCATGTATATATAGGAGAGACATGTTCTGTATATGGTTTATAGATGAGTGATGTGAGCTGTGTTCAGATCATAGGTGAGTGACGTGTGCTGTGAGCTGATCATAGGTGGTGGTGGGGTGCTGTATGAGGATGATTCGAGTGAGTAATATGTGCAGCTCATAGATGAGTGACGTTTCCGGCTGTATGCAGCTGATAGGTGAGTGATGTGGGCTATATGTGTCTGATAGCTGAATTAAATGTGCTGTATGCATCTGATAGGTGAGTGTCGTGCTGTATGCAGCCGCAATGTGAGTGCCATGTGCTGTATGTTGCTGATAGTTGAGTACCATGTGCTGTATGTTGCCGATAGGTGAGTACCATGTGCTGTATGTTGCTGATAGGTGAGTGCCATTTGCTGTACGTTGCTGATAGGTGAGTGTCATTTGCTGTATGTTGCCAATAGGTGAGTGCCATTTACTGTATGTTGTCAATAGGTGAGTGTCATGTGCTGTATGTTGCCCAAAAAGTTAGTGCCATGTGCTGTATTTTGCTGATAGGTGAGTACCTTGTGCTATATGCAGATGATAGGTATTATGTGTTGTATGCGGCCAAATTTTATTTTTAGAATTATTTTTCATGTTTAAACTCATGACTCATAAGGAGACACAATATAAATTGCTAATGCATTGGTAGCACACTCCTGATCTCCTCCATTCCCTTAACCACTCAATACCTCCCCTATGCTGGCCATGTATACCATATATTTTTGGAATACCCGCTGATCCTGGGTTTCTGGAGGGAGATCAAGACTTTGGCTGATGTTTTCTTTCTTCAAAGGGTTCCATTGGACCAGCTCAGATATATTTTGAACCTCCGTCTTAGACGCCTTAGGAAGAAAACATCTAGGCTTTTACTTTATCTCTGTACAGCTTCAAAACCCTTATAGCTAAAAACTGAAAGAGAGTGGCCCCCTGGCCCTGACCTTTTTTCCAGAATGAAGGACATCTGTAGTCTTGAGTACTTAACAACTAGCCTCAATAACACTATGTAGGCTTTCCAGTCTTTCTGGTTGCCCTGGAAGATGTACTGCAAGGCTTCTAGACCATAAACTGCTAACCCCTCCCTTCCTTTCATCCCCTCTTATTTTTCTGCATTGTCTTTGTCCCCCCCCCCCTTTTTATGTTTACTTATTACATTTTTCTACTATGGGTGGGGCAGCACGGTGGCTCAGTGGTTAGCACTGCAGCCTTGCAGCACTAGAGTCCTAGGTTCAAATCCTGCCAAGGGCAACATCTGCAGGGAGTTTGTATGTTCTCCCCGTGTTTGCGTGGGTTTCCTCCTGGTACTCCAGTCTCCTCCCACACACCAAAGACATATTGATAGGGAATGTAGAATGTGACCCCTATATGGGACAGTGACTGACAATATCTGTAAAGTGCTGCAGAATATGATGCCACTATATAAGTAAGTAAATAATAATAAATGGGTGACTCCGGCATTTGTATTTTACACTTCCCTGCTATGTTTATTTTTGGGTTTCTCATTTCTTTGTTACAAAAAACTTTTTCAATGAAAATTAGTTTATAAAAAAAAAAATCAGCATAGCAATCTGTGACATATTTTTTTGCACTTTTAATACTTGAGCAGACTTCTTATACAACTTTCTTGCCCGCATCCTCCACTATATGTCCCTTCATGAGATTGCCATCTCTTTGTAAAGATGGTTGGCACACAGCCCATTTTCCACCAGACAGGGAGCGTTATATGGGAAGGGTTGACACCTTACTTGTAGAGCCTCCACCTGGCTGCTAATTAACCTCATTAACAGCCCACTTGTCTGCAAATCAAACTAAACACCCAACTTTATAGAGACTTGTCTCACCCATACTGCTTTTCCAGGATGAAATGAACACTTTTTTTTTTTTACTTCGAGTGGCATAAATATACCCCTCCAGCAGTCACACTGCCCCAATATAACTACACAAATATAAATCATGAACGATAAACAAACCATATTTTTTAAACTAAAACCCATGCACAAACCCAGCCCCACTGGGCATGAGCAACCCTAGAACTGGTCTAACATCCAAAGTCTGCATTAAAGAAAAGTCCAGTTAGTCCAGCTTAGAACATTAAAAATACATTTTCCAAAGGGTGCATGGCGCTAAGATAGGAGAAAAATTACAAAACACTGAACAGCCAAGTTAAATAACCTACGATGGAGCTATCACATAATGAATCCCCCTAGGATATTCACTCAATAATGCACCTTGTTTTAATTTAACTATTGGGAATGCATTGTTAATTCAATGTTTAATTATGTTAGTGTAGAGAAATTAGAGTGTAGTCATGTCTTCAGGGAAGAAAAGGTTCTTAAAGGAAAATACATCCCATGAAGCTTTAGTTAAGACATTTTGATATCTCTAAGTTGAAAAAAAACAACTTGAAAATATAATTTGTACTGCACAGTAAAGGTATTGTTAACAGATAAGGGACATGCCCTTTAAGGTGGCAACCTTGAATTGCCAGAACCTTGCTAAACAGAAACTTTTACCAGCCCCACCAAATGCAGTTCTTAGAATCCTTTAATAGGTCCTGCACCACTGATTCCAGCTCAGTTGGACTTTTTTTTCTCTAGTCTCCAACATTCTAGAACAATCAGTGCAGTTAGTTTAGGTGCCTGATATGCTACTTAGGCTCTCTAATGTCAGGTGGGCAGTGACAGGCAGAAGCAGGAAAGGAGATGTGATTCAGAGGTCCAATCCCATTCTCAGTCCCTATAGGTTTAAGCAGGTCTTCTTCAGCTTTGAGTATGGCTTCTGTTGGAGTTTACTTTTTTCATTGTCTCTATATACTTATTCCTCTGCTATTTCTATCTCAAGTTCTCCATGCACAACTGAAATAGTTTTTGTTATCAAGACCTCCAGATCTTTTATCTAAGACCTTTTAACATGATGCTTTGCATACTCCCGGACTCCCCAGGCTTCAGGTCTCCTCCGGGGTCTGAAATAGAATGATATATTTCCTAAATCTGTTTATGTACTCCTGTGAGATATCTCCTCAGCGTACTCCATATCAATTCAGAATTTACATCTTTACCATTATCTGTGGAAAGTATAATCTAATATCTCAAAGGGCTAAGCCCTTTTCCTTTTTGTGAGATTATTCTAACAAGAGTATAGAGTTGCAGAGTACATATATTATAAAGCTAATACTTTGCTAAGACCTGTCTTTTTCTGTGCTTTCTCTTACCCCACAGAAAGTCTGCGGTGTACCCAAATCTATAATGTGTTCTTCTGTCCAAGGAGATGGTGGTGGAATTTAGGACAGGCATTGAGATAGACCTATAAGTACCTGATTGGGTTCCTCAATAATAAACTGGACTGGGCCGATCAACTGGATGCACTGGACAGAAAGTGTCACAGCAGACTCTACCTGATCAGGAGGCTGAGGGTCTTTGGAGTCCATGTGGTATTTCTTAGGGTGTTTTTCAACTCTGTAGTACCATCAGCCATCTTATTTGGAGTGGCTTTCTGGGGGAGTAGCATACCAGCCAGGGACAGAAATAGACTTGACAGGCTGTTTAGAAGGGCAAGCTCTGTCCTGGGGAGCCCCCTGGACCCAGTACAGGTGGTGGGTGACAGAAGGATACTGTCCATATCCCTATGTATGAAACCTTGACGGCACTTGGCAGTACTGATAGTGACCGACTGCTTTTCCCCAAGTGTGAGAAGGAGCACTATCGGAGATCTTTCCAACCAACTACAGTCAGGTTGTATAATCAACATCAGGTCAAGCGAAGATCACTCTGCACAGAGAACTAAATGGTCCTGAAGTCTTTCTTTTCTTTATAGATGCTATAATTCCTAGTATCTCTCCTATCTGCTATTCTGGGCTTATATGTGTAATTTTTCTTGTAATATTACTGTATTATCCATGCTGCTGTAACACACTGAATTTCCCTATGGTAGGACTATTAAAGGATTATCTTATCCTTCTTAGGACACTAAGATTATACACATACAGTGTTGGCCAAAAGTATTGGCACCCCTGCAATTCTGTCAGATAATACTGTACTCATTTTCTTCCAGAAAATGATTGCAATTACAAATTCTTTGGTATTATTATCTTCATTTAATTTGTCATCAATGGAAAACCACAAAAAGAATTGTCAAAAAGCCAAATTGGATATAATTCCACAGCAAACATAAAAAGGGGGTGGACAAAAGTATTGGCACTGTTTGAAAAATCATGTGATGCCTCTCTAATTTGTTCAATTAACAGCACCTGTTACTGACCCGAGGCACCTAACAGGTGGTGGCCATAACTAAATCACACTTGCAGCCAGTTGAAATGGATTAAAGTTGACTCACCTTCTGTCCTGTTGTCCTTGTGTGTACCACATGGAGAAAAGAAAGAAGACCAAAGAACTGTCTGAGGAATTGAGAAGCAAAATTGTGAGGAAGCATGAGCAATCTCAAGGCTACAAGACCATCTCCAAAGACCTGAATGTTCCTGTGTCTACTGTGCGCAGTGTCATCAAGAAGTTTAAAGCCCATGGCACTGTGGCTAATCTCCCTAGATGTGGACGGAAAATAAAAATTGACAAGAGATTTCAACGCAAGATTGTGCGGATGGTGGATAAAGAACCTCGACTAACATCCAAACAAGTTCAAGCTGCCCTGCAGTCCGAGAGTACAACAGTGTCAACCCGAATGAAAAGGGACTATATGGTAGGATACCCAGGAAGACCCCACTTCTTACCCTGAGACATAAAAAAGCCAGGCTGTAGTTTGCCAAAACTTACCTGAGAAAGCCAAAAACGTTTTGGAAGAATGTTCTCTGGTCAGATTAGACAAAAGTAGAGCTTTTTGGGAAAAGGCATCAACATAGAGTTTACAGGGAAAAAAAAGAGGCTGTCAAAGAAAAGAACAAGGTCCCTAAAGTCAAACATGGTGGAAGTTCCCTGGTGTTTTGGGGTTGCTTGGCTGCCTCTGGCACTGGACTGCTTGACCGTGTGCATAGTATTATGAAGTCTGAAGACTACCAACAAATTTTGCAGCATAATGTAGGGCCCAGTGTGAGAAAGCTGGGTCTTCCAAAGAGGTCATGGGTCTTCCAGCAGGACAATGACCCAAAACACACTTCAAAAAGCACTAGAAAATGGTTTGAGAGAAAGCACTGGAGACTTCTAAAGTGGCCAGCAATAAGTCCAGACCTGAATCCCATAGAAAACCTGTGGTGAGATCTCAAAATGGCAGTTTGAAGAAGGCACCCTTCAAATCGTCTAAAATTCCAGCAGAGCATTGTAAGAAACTCATTGATGGTTACCAGAAGCGGTTGTTCGCAGTTATTTTGTCTAAAGGTTGTGCTACCAAGTATTAGGCTGAGGGGGCCAATACTTTTGTCCGGCCCATTTTTGGAGTTTTGTGTAAAATGATCAATGATTTGACTTTTTTTTTTCGTTCTCTTTTGTGTTTTTTCATTGCAAACAAAATAAATGAAGATATTAATACAAAAGAGTTTGTGCTTGCAATCATTTTTTGGAAGACAATGAGTATTATCTGACAGAATTGCAGGGGTGCCAATACTTTTGACCAACACTGTACATGGTTATCAGTCTCTTTGCTAAGGGTTTAGCATTTGTTGTTGGTATTGACCAGGCATCTGGCTACCCTGAGAACAAATCCACACAAACCAAGATGTAGTCACACTCACCAACTGATGGTAGCTGAATACAATACATCTGCAGTTGTTGAAATGGGTAAGCAGCCTTAGCAAAGTTCCTTCAAGCAATTGGCACAGTCTTTCCTGGGTTATGGCAGCCACAAATCATACAGTGTTATACAAATCTGAGAGTAGGATTGCTGAATTCAGATCTATCCAGTATGCAAAACTATCATTTATTCCTTCCGTAGACTTCTCTTTTTGGACAGTATCCTTCCCTGTTTAAACAAACCAAAGTCTACTGGGCCTGGCTCCAGATACATTACATGTACTCCTTCTTTTTAAAGGGAGTCTATCATTGCAGAAATGGATTTTTTACTGACCCCACATTGGAATAGTCTTGATAAAGAATATTCTACTCTTACCTTTATTTCTCTTCTGTTCTGTGGCGTTTTTGAATTGTGCAGTTTTATATGCTTATGCAAATGATGCCCAGAGAGCACTCCGGGCATTCCCCTGTGCTCAGAGCATAGCTTAGTCATCTCCACAACTCCACCTTTCTCTTCTATTAATGATGCCTCGGTTCTTCTACTGTCTACTTTGCTTTGTCAGGAGCCAACGTTCTCTTTTTTTTAGGAATCGAAATCCCATGCTGTGCTGTTGGGTTTGCTTGAACTGCACAATTCAAAAATGGTGTGGAACAGAAGAGAAATACGGGTAGGAGTAAAATAGCCTTTATAAGGCCAATTTCATTGTGGAATAATAAAAAAATCAATAAAAAGTCCATTTCTGCAATGATAGACTCCCTCTAAGGGGAGAAGTGCAGCAACTTCCGTTGCCTTATCAGTCAACCTTTATTTGGTCTCTTTTGTGTGAGCCTGCGCTTTAATTATATTTACCTGTTTAGGCAGTGCCAGGGCCTCAAACAGCTCTCTCGCACACTCAGGATTTTTTATGGGTTTCCCTGTGAATTCAACAAGATATCTATTCCTCCAGGTTGGGCCATAATCTTGGGCAAAGGCATACCTGAAGTCCACATAACTGTTTTACCTCAGTCAACCTTCACACTTCAACAAATGCCTTCAACATCGACTACTGTGTCAACATGGAGGGTGGGTATGGTTGTTTCTTAGTACTTCTTTACCTTAGTTTGTGTGCATTTCCTATCTTGTATGTTTCATCCTTCATATCTGGAACCTTCTAAAATAAAACCTCAAAGTCTAGCTCACATATCACACTAGACTATAAACAAGGCTAGTTCCAGGCTTTCTGACAGTCATGGTCAGTAGGACAATGCTATGCTGTTTCTGAGTGAACAAAGGAACACTGTGGACAACTTTTAAACATTGAATGTTGGTGGTTTCACATGGAGGTCGCTCTGTCTGCATCTATCATGGGCAGCACGCCGGATCAGTGGTTAGCATTGCAGCGCTGGAGTCATGGGTTTGAATCCTGCCAAGGACAACATCTGCAAGGAGTTTGTATGTTCTCCCAGTGTTTGCGTGAGTTTCCTCCTGGCACTCTGGTTTCCTCCCACACACCAAAGACATACTGATAGGGAGTTTAGATTATGAGCCCTATATATGGGACAGTGACTGTCAATGTCTGTAAAGCGCTGCAGAATATGATGGCGCTATATAAGTAAGCATAATAAATAAACAAACAGAGAAGTGTAAACCTATCCCATAGCCTTACTTGTACAGTACTGGCACTGAATGTATACATTAATACCATTATCATCCATATAAAGCATTGTAATCACAGAACACTTTATTTTAAAGTCTGGTTCACATTTGCATCATGCCTTCTGCTATAAATATGACATAATGCTGGTTTTGTTTCATGGCATCTATATCCTAAAAATCCTACTGATTTCCTTTAAGGTATGTTTAGTTTAATCACTTTATGCTTTCACGCTGAACATTTTGTTCTGATGATTCCTCATTACAACTACGGATATTCACATTCACTAACATGAGACAAGTCCCAGAGCACCGTGGACTGAATTATAACTTTAGCAAATACAACATAACTCATCTGCCCTACCACCCCTAGGCAGATCGGATCACAACCTGGTACATCTGCGACCCACTTACACTCCACTGGTGCGCAGAGAACCAGCGGTTACCCGTACAGTCAAAATTTGGTCAGAGGAAAGTGTCAAGACTGGCAAGGGACTGTTTTAATATAACATTATGGGAAGTGTTTCATGATTCATTCCCAGGTGATATTGAGGGACTCACACACTGCATAACAGACTACATTAATTTCTGTGTGGACAGCAAGGTACCTACAAGAAAGGTGAGGTGTTTCTCCAATAACAAAACCATGGATCAACTCTGAGATTAAAGCCCTTCTCAAGGAGAAAAAAAGAATCTTTAGGTGCAAAAACAGCTGAGACAACTGATCAGAGAAGGGAAAGCCAACTACAGGCGGAAGATGGAACTACAGATGGGGAAGGTAGAATCTCAAAAGTGTGGGACTGTCTGAAGGCTATATCTGGTCATAAACAAAAGGCTGGTCCTCAGATAGAAGGTGACAGGAAATGGCTTAACAAGCTTAATCTATAACAAGTGGCTTAACAAACTTAATCTGCAACTGCAATCTGACTATTTGATCCTCAAGGAGTCTCAAGTGTGTAGGGGAATCAAGAGGATTAAAGCAGACAAGGCCTGAAGACCCGACGGTTTAAGCACAAGGGTTCTTAAAATGTGCAGTGACCAGCTGTTTGGCGTTATTACACACATGTACAATATGAGTCTAAAGCTGGGATTGGTACCTCAACTGTGGAAAACATCTTGTGTGGTACCAGTCCCAAAGAAACCCAACCCGATGGGCTACAATGACTACCGACCTGTAGCACTGACATCCCACCTGATGAAGGTCCTAGAGAGACTGGTCCTGACACAACTACTCCCCCTAGTGAGCTCCGCTCTGGACCCCCTCCAGTTTGCTTATCGGCCAGGCATTGGGGTAGATGACGCCATCATGCACCTTCTTCACAGAGCTCTCTCTCACCTGGAGAAACCTGGGAACACTGTGAGGTTAATGTTCTTTGATTTCTCCAGTGCGTTCAACACCATTCAGCCAGGGCTATTGAGGGAGAAGCTGAACCTTGGTGGTGTGGACCATCACCTGTCCAACTGGATACTAGACTACCTCACAAGCTGCCCTAGTGAGAGCCCGGGGCTGTGTGTCTGACACTTTGATCTGTAGTACGGGGGCACCACAAGGTACAGTTCTTGCCTAATTTCTCTTCACACTGTACACTGCTGACTTTAGGCACAACTCATCCAGCTGTTACTTACAGAAGTACTCCGATGACTCTGCTATAGTAGTTATCTCTGATGGTGACGATAGGGAATACAGAGACTTGAACCGGGATTTTGTTGAATGATGCAAGCTGAACCACCTCAGGATTAATGCTAGGAAGACCAAGGAGATGGTGGTGGACTTTAGTAAACGGAGAAGTGCTCCAACCCCGGTGGAGATTCAAGGAACATGCATTGAGATATTCAGGACCTATAAGTATCTGGGTGTGCTCCTCAATAATAAATTAGACTGGGCTGATCACCTGGAGGCGCTGCACAGAAAGGGCCATAGCAGACTCTACCTGCTTAGGAGTCCAGGGGCCACTTCTTAGGGCCTTTTTCAACTCTGTGGTTGCTTCAGCCATCTTTTTCGGTGTGGCCTGCTGGGGGAGCAGTATATCAACCAGGGACAGAATAGACTTGACAGGCTGATCAGTAGGGCCAGTTCTGTCCTGGGGAGCCCCTTGGACCCAGTACAGGTGGTGGGTGACAGAAGGATACTGTCCGTGGTGAGCTCCATGCGGGAGAATAAATCCCACCCCATGTATGAGACCTTGATGGCACTTTGCAGCACTGTAACTGACCGTCTGCTTCACCCCAAGAGTGAGAAGGAGCACTATCGCAAGTCCTTCCTTCCAACCGTGACCAGGCTGTATGATCTACATCAGACCAAGCGAAGATCACTGCGCACAGAAAACTAATGATTATGACTATGATGTCTTCCTTCTTTCTTCTTTTGTTCCTTAGCTGCTATGGACTCCTAGTATATCTTGTCTTCTCAACTTATGTGCGTCTGCTTCCGTAATATATTACTGTGTATTATCCTGTATCTGTATTACTATGCTGCTGTAACATACTGAAATTTCCCCACTGTGGGACTATTAAAGGATTATCTTATCTTATGAAACTTTTATTGCTTATCTATCACTTATCTGCTGCCCATTCACATCCACCATTGTCTCTTACAATAGACATATATTTAATACATAATTCATTACAATAATCAAGAGGGAACTAACTGGAAATGTCATATTGTTTGAATCATATTTTTATGCCAACATAACTTTTCCTCCTCTTTTTGGACCCTGCAGTAATAAACAAAAGGGATCAACACTGGATGCAGGAATGCAGGACCCTCTTGTTAATCTACTGTATTATTTCCTTAAGTAAGTGAGTAAAAACAACTGCATCAAAGAAAAAAGAATGGCTGCTTGCTCACAGCATCATAAGATTGAATAAATAATAAAATATAAAGAATAGAATATGCCCAACCAGAAATTCGTCCTCTAAGTAAAGGCTCATGTGAAATACAATCTTAAACCAACAACTTATTTCTTAAGGCCTTAGAACCATCATCTAGCAAGGTATAAAATATCTACATACTGCATAAACTGGGGTGAAAACCATAGTTAATGTGGAAAGGAGACGACTGAGTCGAGGAGTTGACATGATTATTTAGTGCAAACTCAGCCATGGGCAAATATTCACTCCATTTATCTTGGCAATCAGACACAAAGCACCTCAAATACTGTTCCAAAGATTGATTCAATCTCTCTGTTTGACCGTTAGTCTCTGGGTGGAAGGCTGAGGAGAAAGAAAGAGAGACTCCCAATCTGTTACAAAAGGCTTTCCAAAACCTGGAAACAAACTGTACGCCCCTGTCCGACACCACATTTGAAGGAATACCATGCAGACGTAAAATGTGGCGGATAAACAACCAGGCCAACAATTTAGCTGAAGGCAATTTTTTCAAGGCAACAAAGTGGGACATCTTAGAAAAACGATCTACTACAACCCAAATTACCGATTTCCCTTTAGAGGATGGGAGATCAGTAATAAAATCCATGGAGATGTGTGACCAGGGTCGATTGGGTAGCGGGAGTGGATGTAAAAGACCCACTGGAAGTTCATGGGGCACCTTAGATCTGGCACAAGTCTCGCAAGAATGAACAAAATTTTTAACATCTCGTTGCCAAGATGGCCACCAATACGTACGTGATAACAGATTCCCAGTACCAGTAATGCCTGGATGACCCGCCAGAACAGAGGAGTGGATCTCCTCTAAGAGCTCCAAGCGGAGGTGGCTAGGGACAAACAATTTATCTGGTGGTAGCGCACTAGGGGCAGCATCCTGAGTGTTGAGAATACGGGTTTCAAGATCCGAGGTCAAAACTGCCATTACCACCCCAGGAGCAAGTATATTTTCAGGTTCCCCATCAGAACTACCACTAAGACCAAAACTTCTGGACAAGGCATCTGCTTTAGTATTCTTTGAGCCGGGACGGTAGGTAATTACAAAGTGGAACCTAGTGAAAAATAGAGCCCACCTGGCTTGACGGGGATTTAATCTTTTCGCCTTGTCTAAATATAATAAGTTTTTGTGGTCAGTCAGTACAGTAATTTTATGTCTGGCCCCCTCCAGGAAGTGTCTCCACTCTTCAAAGGCCCACTTAATCACCAGAAGCTCTCTATTGCCAACATCATAATTGGCCTCGGTAGTGGAGAACCTCCTGGAAAAGTAGGCGATAGGTTGGAGGTTGGTAAATGGTTCAGTGCCCTGAGACAGGACGGTTCCTACACCTACTTCTGAAGCATCAACCTCTACAATAAAGGGCAATTCCGGATCAGGATGGACCAGGACTGGGGCAGAAGTAAAGAGTTGTTTCAAGGTGGCGAACGCTACCTCCGTCTCTGGTGTCCAGGAGGCCGGATCCGCCCCCTTTTTGGTCAAATCGGTGAGAGGTTTAACAATAGAAGAAAAATTTCGGATACATTTTCGGTAATAGTTGGCGAAACCTAGAAACCTCTGAACTTCTTTTAAGGTAGGAGGTTTCTCCCATTCAAGTACTGCAGATACCTTTCTGGGATCCATACCAATGGTACCAGGAGTAAGGATGTATACCAAAAAACCTATCTCCTGGACTCCAAATTGACACTTGGATAACTTAGCACAGAGGTGGTTTTGACGTAGCCTAAGAAGAACCTCTTTTACATATTGCTGATGTGACTCCCAGTCCGGTGAGAATATGAGGATGTCATCTAAATAAATTACTAGATATCTACCTAACAGATCCCTAAAAATGTCATTCACAAAACGTTGAAATACCGCCGGAGCATTGCTCAAACCAAAAGGCATAACTAGGTATTCAAAATGACCTTCAGGGGTATTAAATGCAGTTTTCCATTCATCCCCGTCTCTTATCCGAATCAAGTTGTAAGCTCCGCGGAGGTCAATTTTAGAAAACCATCGAGCCCCCACCACCTGGTTAAAAAGATCCGGGATGAGTGGCAGAGGATGTTGGTCTTTGACCGTAATTTTATTCAATTCCCTGTAGTCAATATAAGGTCGGAGACCACCATCTTTTTTTTCAACGAAGAAAAACCCCGCCCCCACAGGAGAAACTGAAGGTCGGATATGTCCTTTAGATAGGCTCTCTTTAATGTACTGGCGCATGGACTCGCGCTGTGGAGCTGAAAGGTTAAAAATGCGACCTTTGGGTAGTTTAGCTCCAGGAACCAAATCAATTGCGCAGTCACAAGGTCGATGTGGAGGCAAGGCCTCCGCATTAAGCTCGTCAAAGACGTCTTTGAACTCAGTAATAAATTCCGGAATTTTGATATCGTTTTTGATAGTACAAACAGCATTAAGATGAGAAGTACAGGAATCTAACCAACTCCGAAGTTCCCCAATCAAACACTGGATTATGTACACGCAACCACGGTAAACCAAGAATAACGTCTACAGCAAGTTTTTTCATAACAAAAAATGACACTTTTTCAACATGTAAACTGCCGACAAAAAACTGCACCTCAGCAGAACGGGCTAAGATTTTCCCTTCAGACAAAGGGGTTAGATCTGCCCCAGATACCTGAAATGGGTATTTCAAGGGAATTAATTCAATTCCTAGAGCTTGTGCCACAACTTCATGGATGAAGTTCATGGCGGCACCTGAATCCACCATCGCCTGATATGCAAAAGTTTTATTACCATTAACAAGAATAGCAGGGAGTAAACATTTCTCAATATTATTAGGAGGTACCTGTGTGCCTGAGTGACCCTCCCGGAAATCACTCAGGCATTGGCGTTTTCCCAGCGGTGGTTTAGGTCTGGTTGGACAGTTTCTCAGGATATGTCCAGGTTTGCCGCAATACAGACACAGAGTGTTTTCTAGGCGATACTTTCTCCTGGAGGCGGTTGTGGACCCCAATATCATCGGTTCTTCTTCAGGTATAGGACTAGAGGTAGGGACAGCAGAAGGAGGTATAGGTTCCGAAAGGACAGACCAGGATTTAGCTGAGGACCCAGGTATGCTTAATTTCTCTCTACGCCTTTCCCTAAGCCTCCTATCAATAGAAATAGCCAAGGACATAAAGTCTCCTAGATTTTCAGGGACTGGATGACTTACTAGAGCATCTTTTACAGAATCAGATAAGCCTTGTCTAAAAAGGGTTAACAAAGGTCTGTCTGTCCAGCCTGACTGAGAGCTCCACTGACGAAACTCCGTAGAATAGTCCTCGGCAGTTCTAACTCCCTGCTGAATAGACAACAGATGGGACTCGGCCAAGGCAACTCTATTAGGGTCATCATAAATCTGACCTAATGTTTGAAAAAACTTATTTAACGATTTCCATTCAGGAGCTCCAGCAGGTAGAGCCAAGGCCCAGTCTTGTGGTGACCCTCGTAGAAGGGACACCACCAGCGCCACCTGCTCTGCTTCAGAAGAAAGGAAATTAAAACGGAAAAATAAACGGCAAGATTCCCGAAATGTTCGGAATCTGTCTGGTTTACCGTCAAAACGGTCAGGCAAGAGCATTTTAGGATCCTGACGGGTATTCAATATGGGAAAAACTGGTGTTTGAATAGAAGAACCTGCAGCGGCTGATGCTGGATCAGGCAAAGCCTCCAGACGCTGCGAGACTTGGTTAATTAACTCAGCCATGCCCTGCACCTGCCTTGACAGTTCGTCCAGGCGGTCAGTTACAGAGTGTTCGGCATCCACACTAAACCGCCGGGTGGCCTGCCTAGGGTAAGGGCCAGCCATTATGTAAGGATTGGAGTCAGAGTCAGGCAGTGCAAAGTGACAAAGTGACAGTGGGAAAGCAACACTGTGCAACTAATGACAAAAGGGGTCGCAGGCCCTGCAGCTATAACTATGCTGTAATATCTGAGATGAGGCAGACCAATGCACTTCCTAATTGAAGTGCGCCTACCACGGCTCCTAACCTTCTATCCGGCGGCTAGGATAAGGGGAGAGGAGGCCCTGAAAGTCCTAGGGACTGGAGTCACGGGGTCACACCTAAACAGAAAGCACAGTGTAAATGCAATGCAAAACAAAAGACTAAACAGCATGGAACCAGGGAGGACCACAAGTCCCAGCACGACACAGAAGAGAAGGCGAGGTCAGACGAGCAAGAGGTCAAGCCAGGAGATATACTAAAAGGTACCAAATCAAAAGACAAGGGATAGTCAAAAATACAAGCTGGGTCAAAAAACCAAGAAACATATGGAATACAAACAGACAGGGAACCAGACTGAGCAGGGGGACCAGGAAACACAAAGTGAATGGCTGGCAAGGATCCATGCCTGGGTGGGGTTTAAATAGCAGCAGAGAACACACCTGATGGCTAATGACATGGAGACTGAAGGCAAGGAAAAGATTAACCCTTAATGACCTAAGCACACCCAATAGAACTCCTAACACGTCTCCCAGGGAGACGCCACGCAGCAAGGAGACCGCGGCGACTCCGTATCCTGACAGTGACACACCTTTGCCAGGAGTGACACAGATATATGTTTGAGAACCCTTTCACCATTGGCACTTGACAACTGTAATTGTTTTGAGTTTATGGGAGTCTGGTGACTGGATTGTTGTTCAAGGAATAAAATAAGGCACGGACTAAAATCTCAATCAACTTATCATTTTCTATTATAAAGATGAGACCGAAGTCTGACTTGCTGCAGACATTGCTTTTACAATTAATTCCCACTTCCCTATTTTGCACGTTATACTGTGACAGAATATTTTATAACTGTAAAATGAATATACATGGGTAGCTTAGCTTTATACCTACAGATAAAATCAGTCTATTCAGACACGATTCAATGTTTAATGTTCCATACAATTATGTTAGGTGTTCTAGAGCTCCAGTAGACACTTCACACACTTTATCTTATATTGAGAGACAACTTATTTAAGTAGCACTTAGTTATTCATACAGTTGAAGTATTCAGTAGCGAAGCCTTGCCAAATTACTAGACTTTGTTAACATTATATTAACGTATTCAAGTAGCATTTACAATGTCTTCTGTGCTTAGAGGGAAGAATTGTCTGTCCCTATGTAAGGAGGCGTTCACACTTGCGCCCCATGTCTGGTGTGTGCATTCCCCCAGGTTTCCGTTCTCAGCCCCGGCAAAACTTCATAGGGGAAGGAAACCCAACGGTTATCTTTAAAACCCATTCATTTGAATGGGTTTGTAAAGGTGACCACCGGTGTTCGCCTGTGTCCTGTCTGTGGGGAAACTGTTTTTTTTTTTTTTTTTTTGCGGACTCAAAGTCCTACATATCCGACTTTGAGTCCAGCTAAAAAAAAAAATGGTCTCCCCGCAGACAGGGTGTAGGTGGTCACCTTTACAAACTTTACAAAGTTTAAAGGGATTCTACCATTAAACTACTTTTTTTTCTAATTACCACGTTGGAGTAGCCTTAAGAAAGTCTATTCGTCTCCTACCTTTAGACATGGTCTCCGCCGCACCGTTCTGTAGAAATACCGGTTTTAACCGGTATGCAAATGAGCTCTCCGCAGTAATGAGGGTGGGCCCCAGCGCTGAAACACCGATGAGCGCGTCCCCATTGCTGCCCAGAGCTCTTTCCTGCGCCGCCTCCTTCTTCTGCAGCAACTCCGTCTCTTCTGGCTTCTCTTGCTCTTGTAGTTCTATACAAGAGCATAGAGAGGCCACCCCAAAATGGCCACCGGCCAGCTCCTGTATTGAACTGCAAGAGCGGCTACCCCAAAATGACCACTGGCTGGCTGCTGTATTGAACTGCAAGAGTGGCTACCCAAAAATGGCCGCTCTTGCAGTTCAATACAGGAGCCGGCGGCCATTTTGGGGTAATTTTTGGAGTGTTCTATATGTTAAAATGTGTAAAACCGAGTGGCAGAACAGTTTATGGCTAAAAAGAGTTTGTATCCTCTGCTTACCATCTTTAATTCCATAGACATACCTGTCCCTTTCACTTTAAAATAACTTTGGCTGCATTTGCCTTAGAGAACTAGAAATTTGATATATAGGTTCTTAGGAGCCCTGAAAGTCAATAAGCTATTTTAAGTTATGGTTTTTATCAAACTTGTTTGACCCAAAACAAATCTTGGGCCCAAGACGCCCTCATCCAAAACAAAACTAATCTGGAGAGGTTTGCAAATCTGTAGTTCCTATTTGATGATATTGACAAATTGCCTTGGTCCTTGTCTAAAGGTCTATTCCAGTAAGAAGTTGTCCCCTAACCGCTGGATAGAGGATAACTTCTAGATTAGTGGAGTCTGACTGCTGAGACTCATCGAATGACAAAAAAAGGGAGTCATGAATCCCCACTTGAATGGAATGGTGGTCTAGCATGCACACTACCACTCCAATCACTGTCTATGGGACGGATGAATAATTTGTTTTTAGCGGTCCAGTTTGCTAAATGGAAACAGATAAAAAACCTTTGTTAGAATTTTTATATGTCATAAAATAACATAGACTTAGTGGGGTTTAGTGGTTGGCACTAGAGATGAGCGAGTACTGTTCGGATCAGCCGATCCGAACAGCACACTCCATAGAAATGAATGGATGCACCTGGTACTTCCGCTTTGACAGCGGCTGGCCGCTTAACCCCCCCGCATGCCGGCTACGTCCATTCATTTCTATGCGAGCGTGCTGTTCGGATCGGCTGATCCGAACAGTACTCGCTCATCTCTAGTTAGCACTATTGCCTTGTAGTGCTGAAGTCCTGGCTTTAAGTCTGACCAAGGGCAGTTTGTATGTTCTTCAACAGCTTGTGTTGGACTCCTCCTACACTCCATATGTATAGTTCTAAGTTCCTTTGGAATTTAGATTGTGAGCTCCAGTAGGGACAGAGACAATTGCAAGTGATGACTATCTTATTATAGTGCTGCTAAATTTGTTGGTGATACAAAAATGAGCAAAACCAATTAATAACCAGATATCCACAGTCTGCACATAAGATATAAGAGTTGCTTTCAAAACTGTTAGCGTAAAACAAAGAACAATGTTTTTCAAAACCTGCAGCATTAATCACAACTGATTTTTATGATCAAATTCCATCTCCTGTTCTGTTAACAGCAGGTGGCAAACGTATAACAGTAATTGAATAGCTTTATTTTCCATACTGCAATATGCAATGTGTTCATACAAACATTTTCATGAGGTCAGAAAGATTCTCCAGTTATCTCTTAAGGACATGCGATGAAGGCATATTTTGTAACAGCAAGAGAAAACATTAAATGATTAGAAGACACCCTACCTTCTCTCCGCAGGTTCTCTTGTCTTAATGGGCACTCCAAGCTGATTAATGGATTTCATTCCATTCTCAATAATAAATTTGATCTGCCTGTTTTACCAGTTCAGCACAATGAAAGTTAATGGGATAGAATCATTTCATTGCACACTAGAAAACAACACATCAGGATTAGATTTCTTGTCCAGTCCTAAAGCGAGCACTGATCTAATTCTAAAGCAGGATACATCACACATCATTTCAATAACTATACTCGAAAAACTATACTCGAAAAAATAACACCAACACATTCTGATCAAAAAAAGAAGCCTGTAAATATAAGGTCATTGTTTATGTAGTCATTGTCTATTGGCCTTGGTAAGTCGAAGCATCGGCCAAAATATTTCTTGCATACCTGACCGATCTAATGTGAAAAAAAATCCCCTTTGAGTATTGGTAATAGCACTTTGTGAAACTTAATGGATTCTACATTTTTATAGGAATGAATCAGATTTTTTGAAACTATATACCAAAAAAATAAAATCGGTTTTATTTTGCTTACATGAAAGGATATGGACATTTTCTGTTTAGACAAAAGCCTAATAAATTAATAATAATTAGAGATGAGCGAGTACTATTCGAAACAGCTATTTCGAATAGGACACACCCATAGGAATGAATGGAAGCGACCAGCGGCCGGCTGCTTAACTCCCTGCATGCTGGCTGCGTCCATTCATTCCTATGGGTCCATGCTATTCGAAACGGGAGTTTCAAATAGTACTCGCTCATCTCTAATAATAATAGGTTGAAGATATAAACAGTACAAGATGAATCTCTGGCCTTATCCCATTTGCACAATATATTAAGGGGGAGTTCACACTACCGTTACTAAAGTCCGTTGCTGTCTTCCACCATAGAATGACAGCAACGGACTTTAACTGCCACAGAGAATGGTCACAGACTGATTCTGTGTCTGTTCCCATTGACACTAATATAAACAACTAGATCCCATCATGTTTGTTTTCTTTTGTAATGGTAGATAAAGGCCGGGTTCACACAAAGTATTCTGGCTCGTCATTTGGTACGTAGACACCGTGGGAGGATTTGCGGGCCATATACGCTCCCATTGTTTTCAATGGGAGCCGGTACCGTACACGCGGCACTATTTTGCGGCCGCCGCAAAATCACAGTCTACCTACCTACCAAATGACGAGCCAGAATACTCTGTGTGAACCCGGCCAAAGTCGAACATGCAGGACTGTCTTCTAAGCAAACACGACAGAAGCTAAGCCAGCATGTTATTTACATTAGTGTCAATGTGAACAGACACAAAATCAGTCTGTGACCGTTCAGTGTGACAGCTTTAGTCCGTTTTTGTCATCCTGACAGAAGACAGCAACAGACTTTTGTAACAGTAGTATGAACTCCACCTAAGAATATAATAAAAACAATATTTTTTATGTATGTAGAGACAACATAATCTGCACCACTTTATACAAAAGAACACATAAAAAAATATCAATTCAATGTACATATTATGGGGAAGTTAGCTCGGTAGCATCAGTGGTGCAGACCCAAACAGTTAAGACAGGGACACAAACTATGCAGCAAACTGGTTTATTTACTTTTGGCTATTCCTTTTTTTTTTTTTTTTTTTAAATGTAGATTGTGAGCCCCATATAGCGATCACAATGTACATTTTTTCCCCCTATCAGTATGTCTTTGTAGAATGGGAGGAAATCCATGCAAACACGGGGAGAACATACAAACTCCTTGCAGGTGTTGTTCCTGGCAGGATTCAAATCCAGGACTCCAGCGCTGCAAGGCTGAAGTGATAACCACTGAGCCACCATGTTGCCCCCCACCCCTACTTTTGGCCATTCCTATACTCTCTAGAGATGAGCGAACACTAAAATGTTCGAGGTTCGAAATTCGAATCGAACAGCCGCTCAATGTTCGTGTGTTCGAAAGGGTTTCGAACCACATTATAGTCTATGGGGAACATATACTCGTTAGGGGGGAAACCCAAATCCGTGTCTGGAGGGTCACCAAGTCCACTATGACACCACAGGAAATGATGTCAACACCTCTGGAATGACACTGGGACAGCAGGGGAAGCATGTCTGGGGGCATCTAACACACCAAAGACCCTCTATTACCCCAACATCACAGCCTAACAACTACACACTTTACACACTCAATACCACCTCTCTGACAGTAGGAAAACACCTTGAAACATGTGTATTTGGCACTTGCAGTGAGGAGAGCTTGTCACCAGCAGTGAATTTGGCCCTTGTAGTAAGTTGAGGTTGGCACCAACATTTGTTTTGAAAATCAGGGTGGATTGAGCCTCTAACCAGCAGAGTTTGGGCAAATTCATGGTGGAGGGAGCCTCTAAAAACCCCAGTTTGGACCAATTCATGGTGGAGGGAGCCTCTAAAAACCCCAGTTTGGACCAATTCATGGTGGAGGGAGCCTCTAAAAACCCCAGTTAGGCCAAATTCATGGTGGAGGGAGTCTCTAAACAGCCCAGTTTGGACCAATTCATGGTGGAGGGAGCCTCTAAAAACCCCAGTTAGGCCAAATTCATGGTGGAGGGAGCCTCTAAACAGCCCAGTTTGGGCAAATTCATGGTGGAGGGAGCCTCTAAAAACCCCAGTTTGGACCAATTCATGGTGGAGGGAGCCTCTAAAAACCCCAGTTTGGACCAATTCATGGTGGAGGGAGCCTCTAAAAACCCCAGTTAGGCCAAATTCATGGTGGAGGGAGCCTCTAAACAGCCCAGTTTGGGCAAATTCATAGTGGAGGGAGCCTCTAAAAACCCCAGTTAGGCCAAATTCATGGTGGAGGAAGCCTCTAAACAGCCCAGTTTGGGCAAATTCATGGTGGAGGGAGCCTCTAAAAACCCCAGTTTGGACCAATTCATGGTGGAGGGAGCCTCTAAAAACCCCAGTTAGGCCAAATTCATGGTGGAGGAAGCCTCTAAACAGCCCAGTTTGGGCAAATTTATGGTGGAGGGAGCCTCTAAAAACCCCAGTTTGGACCAATTCATGGTGGAGGGAGCCTCTAAAAACCCCAGTTTGGACCAATTCATGGTGGAGGGAGCCTCTAAACAGCCCAGTTTGGGCAAATTCATGGTGGAGGGAGCATCTAAAAACCCCAGTTAGGCCAAATTCATGGTGGAGGGAGCCTCTAAACAGCCCAGTTTGGACCAATTCATGGTGGAGGGAGCCTCTAAAAACACCAGATTGGACCAATTCATGGTGGAGGGAGCCTCTAAACAGCAGAGTTGTGGGAAATCAGGGTGGATGGAGCCTCTAAAAACCCCAGTTTGGCCAAATTCATGGTGGAGGGAGCCTCTAACCAGCCCAGTTTGGGCAAATTCATGGTGGAGGGAGCCTCTAAAAACCCCAGTTTGGACCAATTCATGGTGGAGGGAGCCTCTAAACATCCCAGTTTGGGCAAATTCATGGTGGAGGGAGCCTCTAACCAGCCCAGTTTGGGCAAATTCATGGTGGAGGGAGCCTCTAAAAACCCCAGTTTGGACCAATTCATGGTGGAGGGAGCCTCTAAACAGCCCAGTTTGGGCAAATTCATGGTGGAGGGAGCCTCTAAAAACCCCAGTTTGGACCAATTCATGGTGGAGGGAGCCTCTAAAAACCCCAGTTTGGACCAATTCATGGTGGAGGGAGCCTCTAAAAACCCCAGTTAGGCCAAATTCATGGTGGAGGGAGTCTCTAAACAGCCCAGTTTGGACCAATTCATGGTGGAGGGAGCCTCTAAAAACCCCAGTTAGGCCAAATTCATGGTGGAGGGAGCCTCTAAACAGCCCAGTTTGGGCAAATTCATGGTGGAGGGAGCCTCTAAAAACCCCAGTTTGGACCAATTCATGGTGGAGGGAGCCTCTAAAAACCCCAGTTTGGACCAATTCATGGTGGAGGGAGCCTCTAAAAACCCCAGTTAGGCCAAATTCATGGTGGAGGGAGCCTCTAAACAGCCCGGTTTGGGCAAATTCATGGTGGAGGGAGCCTCTAAAAACCCCAGTTAGGCCAAATTCATGGTGGAGGAAGCCTCTAAACAGCCCAGTTTGGGCAAATTCATGGTGGAGGGAGCCTCTAAAAACCCCAGTTTGGACCAATTCATGGTGGAGGGAGCCTCTAAAAACCCCAGTTTGGACCAATTCATGGTGGAGGGAGCCTCTAAACAGCCCAGTTTGGGCAAATTCATGGTGGAGGGAGCATCTAAAAACCCCAGTTAGGCCAAATTCATGGTGGAGGGAGCCTCTAAACAGCCCAGTTTGGACCAATTCATGGTGGAGGGAGCCTCTAAAAACCCCAGTTTGGCCAAATTCATGGTGGAGGGAGCCTCTAAACAGGCCAGTTTGGGCAAATTCATGGTGGAGGGAGCCTCTAACCAGCCCAGTTTGGGCAAATTCATGGTGGAGGGAGCCTCTAAAAACCCCAGTTTGGACCAATTCATGGTGGAGGGAGCCTCTAAACATCTCAGTTTGGGCAAATTCATGGTGGAGGGAGCCTCTAACCAGCCCAGTTTGGGCAAATTCATGGTGGAGGGAGCCTCTAAAAACCCCAGTTTGGACCAATACATGGTGGAGGGAGCCTCTAAACAGCAGAGTTTGGGCAAATTCATGGTGGAGGGAGCCTCTAAACAGCCCAGTTTGGGCAAATTCATGGTGGAGGGAGCCTCTAACCAGCCCAGTTTGGGCAAATTCATGGTGGAGGGAGCCTCTAAAAACCCCAGTTTGGACCAATTCATGGTGGAGGGAGCCTCTAAACATCCCAGTTTGGGCAAATTCATGGTGGAGGGAGCCTCTAACCAGCCCAGTTTGGGCAAATTCATGGTGGAGGGAGCCTCTAAAAACCCCAGTTTGGACCAATTCATGGTGGAGGGAGCCTCTAAACAGCCCAGTTTGGACCAATTCATGGTGGAGGGAGCCTCTAAACAGCCCAGTTTGGGCAAATTCATGGTGGAGGGAGCCTCTAAAAACCCCAGTTTGGACCAATTCATGGTGGAGGGAGCCTCTAAAAACCCCAGTTTGGACCAATTCATGGTGGAGGGAGCCTCTAAAAACCCCAGTTAGGCCAAATTCATGGTGGAGGGAGTCTCTAAACAGCCCAGTTTGGACCAATTCATGGTGGAGGGAGCCTCTAAAAACCCCAGTTAGGCCAAATTCATGGTGGAGGGAGCCTCTAAACAGCCCAGTTTGGGCAAATTCATGGTGGAGGGAGCCTCTAAAAACCCCAGTTTGGACCAATTCATGGTGGAGGGAGCCTCTAAAAACCCCAGTTAGGCCAAATTCATGGTGGAGGGAGCCTCTAAACAGCCCGGTTTGGGCAAATTCATGGTGGAGGGAGCCTCTAAAAACCCCAGTTAGGCCAAATTCATGGTGGAGGAAGCCTCTAAACAGCCCAGTTTGGGCAAATTCATGGTGGAGGGAGCCTCTAAAAACCCCAGTTTGGACCAATTCATGGTGGAGGGAGCCTCTAAAAACCCCAGTTAGGCCAAATTCATGGTGGAGGAAGCCTCTAAACAGCCCAGTTTGGGCAAATTCATGGTGGAGGGAGCCTCTAAAAACCCCAGTTTGGACCAATTCATGGTGGAGGGAGCCTCTAAAAACCCCAGTTAGGCCAAATTCATGGTGGAGGAAGCCTCTAAACAGCCCAGTTTGGGCAAATTCATGGTGGAGGGAGCCTCTAAAAACCCCAGTTTGGACCAATTCATGGTGGAGGGAGCCTCTAAAAACCCCAGTTTGGACCAATTCATGGTGGAGGGAGCCTCTAAACAGCCCAGTTTGGGCAAATTCATGGTGGAGGGAGCATCTAAAAACCCCAGTTAGGCCAAATTAATGGTGGAGGGAGCCTCTAAACAGCCCAGTTTGGACCAATTCATGGTGGAGGGAGCCTCTAAAAACCCCAGTTTGGACCAATTCATGGTGGAGGGAGCCTCTAAACATCCCAGTTTGGGCAAATTCATGGTGGAGGGAGCCTCTAACCAGCCCAGTTTGGGCAAATTTATGGTGGAGGGAGCCTCTAAAAACCCCAGTTTGGACCAATTCATGGTGGAGGGAGCCTCTAAAAACCCCAGTTTGGACCAATTCATGGTGGAGGGAGCCTCTAAACAGCCCAGTTTGGACCAATTCATGGTGGAGGGAGCCTCTAAAAACCCCAGTTAGGCCAAATTCATGGTGGAGGGAGCCTCTAAACAGCCCAGTTTGGACCAATTCTGTTAGGAGTATTTTGTGTCGTGGGTATTGGTGCACACCTTCTGACTTGCTCGCACGCACTGTTGGTAGGCAGCTTGATTTCCTGGTTCATTAGTCTGTCCTCCCATTTGCACCTGGGAGGAGTGGTCTCTACTCTGTATTTAAACCCATGCCTCCCATGGTTCTGTGCTGAGTGTCGCTTTTACAGAGC
Source organism: Leptodactylus fuscus (assembly GCF_031893055.1). Classification (NCBI taxonomy): domain Eukaryota; kingdom Metazoa; phylum Chordata; class Amphibia; order Anura; family Leptodactylidae; genus Leptodactylus; species Leptodactylus fuscus. Next base: position 122,549,698 of record NC_134266.1, on the reverse strand, counting down.
TAGGCCTTAGCAGGAGGAGTAGGTGGTTATCTTGGATAGAGGAAGTTCCGTGGTTGGTTTTTGGGAGGTTTTGGGTGAACAAGTTGGTTTGTGTGTTTTCCCTTCTGTGTTCACCAATCCTCCCTCAGTGTATAATTGACTGTGTGAGTGAATTGCCTTATCCTTTGATTTCTACTCAGTTTCCCTGTGTTTGTTTCCTAGTGTAAGGTTCCTTCCCATATTGGTTTGGGGGAATCCTTTCCCACATTTATCCTGTGTGCTGCTTGTGTTGTTAGTCAGCGCACACCCTTGTCAGTCCCTGTCAGTAGCAGCTTCACTTGTTCGTTAGGGGTGACCCCCTTTAGTCTCCAGTCCCTAGAGATCTAATAGGGCATTCCTTCTCCCACTTCCCTCTAGGCCTACGGTGTCAGTGAGAGAGGAGCTGTCGGGGTCAGGTTTAGCCTGAGAACAGCCGACCTACACCCGTGAGGCAGGGACCGGGTTAGTTAGTGGGAGTAGTGCAGGGCGAGATTCCCTACTGCAATCCCTTAGCCCCGTTGCAGCTACTTGGACTGACATAACAGTACACTCAGCCGGTAAAAAAAAAAAAAAAAAAAAAAGGAAAGGTTCGTTTGCATTATGACGGACCTGAAACAGTTGTACCAGGCGGTGCAGCAGATCTCCACTGAGATGGAGGGGATCAAGCTACGAATGGATGCCATCCAAGCTTCTGGCGTATCTCAAGTACAGCAGTTGGCTCAACACACAGCCTCTCAGGTGGAGGGCATACAGAGGCAGGTGAGTAGCGCCCCTGTGGGTCGGCCTCTGGAGCCAAAAGTCAGCTTACCTGAATCCTTCCGAGGTAAGAGGTCAGATTTTTTCCGATTTCAAAAGGACTGTCTTTTGTATTTCCGGCTACGGCCGTTTTCCTCCGGTTCTGAGGTACAGAGAGTTGGGATTATTATTACTTTATTGAGAGATGATCCCCTCATCTGGGCACATTCGTTACCAGCCGACTCAGCTTGCTTACTAACTGTAGAGGCGTTTTTCTCCACAATGGGGTTACTGTATGACGACCCAGACAGGGTACGCACGGCTGAGTATAACCTACGACGTGTGGTGCAAGGGGATCACGCTATAGAGAAATATTGCACAGAGTTTCGTAGGTGGGCAGCAGAAGTACACTGGAATGACCCCGCTCTACTTAGTCAGTTTGAGACAGGGCTCTCGGACCAGGTTAAAGACCATCTAGTTTCTCACCCTGTTCCGGGAGATCTAGATGAGGCCATGCAGCTGGCAATTAGAGTTGGACGGCGCCTCCGGGAGCGTGGAGACAAGAGTCCTGGGGGGGTTAGCCCTCCTCAATTCTCTGTTTTTGGAGAGGACCCGGGGGACCAACCCATGCAGATTGGGGCCACTGTGCGAAGTGCTAGACCCAAGAGTGAAGGGTCCCGCACAGTACGCTGTTTTGTGTGTGGAGGAATGGGACATTTAGCAAGGGTGTGCCCCTCCAGAGAATGGTTCGCCAAGGAGGGTAATAACCCCAGGTCTATTGAGAGTAAGGGGAGAAAACCTACTAAGGAGGGAGGTGTGCATATTTCCTGTACTCAGACTGCCGGGTTGACCCTTGATGGATGGGTAAATGGGCAGAAGTGCCGGATTTTGGTTGATTGTGGTTCGGCAGTCAACCTTATTGACTCAGAGTTTTGCGAGCAACTAAGGGTGAGTCCTTTGGTCTTGAAGTCTCAGATACCGGTGTGGGCTATTGATAAGACCCCTCTACAGCAATCTGTCATCTCCAAACAGGTGGAGGGTCTGGAGTTTATTGTGGGTGGCCACAGGGAAGAGATTGACTTGTTCTTGTTGTCTAAATTACCAGCACAAGTAGTGTTGGGGTGGCCCTGGCTGAAGCAGCATAACCCTATTATCAACTGGGAGACCGAGACAGTAGTTTCTTGGGGGCATGGGTGTAATGGTCGATGTCTGCCCATATCCGTGATGTCTTTGTCTATAGACAATTTGCCTCAAGAAATATGTGAGTTCAGGGAGGTCTTTGAGGAAAGGGCAGCCAAGACATTACCACCACATCGCACCTATGATTGCTCGATTAAATTTATACCTAATGCAGTGTTACCCAAGACAAGGTTGTACAATCTCACTATTCCGGAGAGGGAGGCGCTCAAAGAGTATATTGAGGGGAGTCTAGAGGTGGGGCATATTCGCCCATCTAAGTCCCCAGTAGCAGTGGGGTTTTTCTTTGTAAAGAAGAAAGATGGAGGGTTGCGCCCTTGTTTGGATTTTAGGGAGATTAATAAAATCACGGTGCGGAATCCCTATCCCATCCCGTTGATCTCGGATCTTTTCAGCCAGATTACGGGAGCTCGCTGGTTTAGTAAAATAGATTTACGTGGGGCGTATAACTTGCTGAGAATCAAGAAGGGGGATGAGTGGAAAACAGCGTTTAACACACCCCTAGGACACTTTGAGAATCTGGTGATGCCTTTCGGTCTAACCAATGCGCCCGCGTTTTTTCAGAATTTTATTAATGATGTACTAAGTGCCGTCATAGGGAGGGGGGTTGTGGTCTATCTGGACGATATACTCATTTACACCCCAGATTTGGAGACTCATTGGGAGAGAGTGAGAGAGGTTTTAGATCTCCTGAGGGTTAACCAATTAAGTGCTAAGCTGGAGAAATGTGTGTTCGCGGTCAATAAATTATGTTTCCTTGGCTATATCCTATCGGACAAGGGGTTCGAGATGGATCCTGAGAAGGTCAGGGCAGTCTTGGAGTGGCCGCGACCTGAGAACCTAAAGGCGGTCCAACGGTTCTTGGGATTCTCCAACTATTATCGCCAGTTTATTAAGGGATTTTCTGAGGTTGTGAAACCCATCTCGGACTTGACTAAGAAGGGGGCTGACTGTGCTAAGTGGTCGCCAGAGGCGCTAGCCGCGTTTGAAGAATTGAAGAAGCGATTCTCCTCCGCTCCCATTTTGAGACAGCCGGATGAGAGGTTGGCCTTCCGAGTGGAGGTGGATGCCTCCTCGGTGGGGGTGGGTGCAGTACTTTCTCAGGAGTTCGAGGAGGGTACGCATCCCTGTGCCTTCTTTTCTAAGAAATTCTCTGCCTCTGAACGGAATTATGACATCGGAGATAGAGAACTACTGGCAATAAAACTAGCGTTCGAACATTGGCGTCATTTCCTGGAGGGGGCCAGAAGGCCAGTCCAGGTATTTACCGATCACAAGAATTTGGTTTATCTTGGGTCGGCGAAGAGATTAAATGCACGGCAGGCCAGATGGGCTCTATTTTTTGCGCGGTTCCATTTTACCGTGACTTATGTGCCGGGTTCAAAGAATGTTAAGGCTGATGCTTTATCCCGGTATATGTCGACTGAGGAGGAACGAGAGGCGCCGGCCACTATTCTTGGGGATGGAGTGGTGGTAGCAGTATTGGGCACGAAATTGGAGAAAGCCTTGATCGAAGCGCAACACGCTGCACCTTCCAAGATACCTAGAAACAAGCTGTTTGTCCCAACTACTCTCCGACAAAGTCTACTGAGGGAGTGTCACGAGTCGGTTCTTGCTGGTCACCCGGGGGTTTCAGAGACCATGAGATTGGTGTCTAGGAATTTTTGGTGGCCAGGGTGGAGTAAGGATGTCTTGCAGTTTGTTCAAAATTGTTCGGTCTGTGCAAGAGCCAAGGCGTCGCATACCCGTCCCCACGGTCTTCTACATCCGTTAGAACCTCCTAAGGCACCTTGGACTCATCTGTCTATGGATTTCATCACGGGCCTTCCAGTGTCTAAGGGTTTCACGGTCATTTGGGTAGTCGTTGACCGCTTCACGAAAATGTGCCATTTGATCCCGTTTTCCAGGCTGCCATGTGCCAAGACACTATCAGGGTCATTTATTAAAGAAATTGTAAGGTTGCATGGTCTTCCTGAGGAGATCGTTTCGGACAGGGGTCCGCAATTTGTGGCTAAATTCTGGCGGGCTTTTTGCAGCAGGTTGGGAGTTACACTGTCGTTTTCCTCCGGGTTTCACCCGGAGTCTAACGGGCAAACAGAGAGGAAGAATCAGGATGTGGAACAGTTTTTGAGGTGTTTTGTTCGAGAGAATCAGAATAATTGGGCTGACTTTCTTCCCCTGGCAGAATTTTCCTTAAACAACCATGATTCCAACGCCACAGGTACCACACCTTTTTTTTGCTCCGGTGGTAGACATCCTGTTTTCGGAGTATTTTCTTCCATTTCGTCCCCAGTTCCGGAGGAGGAGCTATTTTCTAAAAAGCTGCAAGGGGTATGGTCCCGTATCCGAGAGAATCTGGTGCGGGTGTCGCACCAGGCTAAGGTCCAGGCGGATAGGAAGAGAGGGGAGTTGCAGTTCTTCCCTGGTGAGATGGTTTGGTTGTCCACCAAGAATATCAGGTTGAAGGTTCCTAGCAAGAAGCTGAGTCCCAGGTTTGTGGGTCCTTTTAAGATCATCAAGATGGTAAATGAAGTGGCGGCGCAGCTGCAACTACCTAAAAGGTGGAAGATAAACCGGGTGTTTCATGTCTCCTTGTTAAAGAAGGCCAAGAAGGGAACGTCTCCAGTTAAAGTTCCACCAGTTTCTGAGTCCGGGGAGTATGAGATATCCCGAGTTCTGGATAGCAAATATGTTCGGGGGAAGCTACGGTATCTGGTGGCATGGAAGGGATACGGTCCTGAAGATAATTCTTGGGTTCTGGAGTCGGATATGTCAGCCCCCAGACTCGTGGAGAAATTCCACAAGGAGTTCCCGAAGAAGGATGCTCCTAGAGAATCCGGAGTCTTCTCCTTGAGGGGAGGATCCTGTTAGGAGTATTTTGTGTCGTGGGTATTGGTGCACACCTTCTGACTTGCTCGCACGCACTGTTGGTAGGCAGCTTGATTTCCTGGTTCATTAGTCTGTCCTCCCATTTGCACCTGGGAGGAGTGGTCTCTACTCTGTATTTAAACCCATGCCTCCCATGGTTCTGTGCTGAGTGTCGCTTTTACAGAGCTAGGCCTTAGCAGGAGGAGTAGGTGGTTATCTTGGATAGAGGAAGTTCCGTGGTTGGTTTTTGGGAGGTTTTGGGTGAACAAGTTGGTTTGTGTGTTTTCCCTTCTGTGTTCACCAATCCTCCCTCCGTGTATAATTGACTGTGTGAGTGAATTGCCTTATCCTTTGATTTCTACTCAGTTTCCCTGTGTTTGTTTCCTAGTGTATGGTTCCTTCCCATATTGGTTTGGGGGAATCCTTTCCCACATTTTTCCTGTGTGCTGCTTGTGTTGTTAGTCAGCGCACACCCTTGTCAGTCCCTGTCAGTAGCAGCTTCACTTGTTCGTTAGGGGTGACCCCCTTTAGTCTCCAGTCCCTAGAGATCTAATAGGGCATTCCTTCTCCCACTTCCCTCTAGGCCTACGGTGTCAGTGAGAGAGGAGCTGTCGGGGTCAGGTTTAGCCTGAGAACAGCCGACCTACACCCGTGAGGCAGGGACCGGGTTAGCTAGTGGGAGTAGTGCAGGGCGAGATTCCCTACTGCAATCCCTTAGCCCCGTTGCAGCTACTTGGACTGACATAACAAATTCATGGTAGAGGGAGCCTCTAAAAACCCCAGTTAGGCCAAATTCATGGTGGAGGGAGCCTCTAAAAACCCCAGTTTGGACCAATTCATGGTGGAGGGAGCCTCTAAACAGCCCAGTTTGGACCAATCCATGGTGGAGGGAGCCTCTAAAAACCCCAGTTAGGCCAAATTCATGGTGGAGGGAGCCTCTAAAAACCCCAGTTTGGACCAATTCATGGTGGAGGGAGCCTCTAAAAACCCCAGTTAGGCCAAATTCATGGTGGAGGAAGCCTCTAAACAGCCCAGTTTGGGCAAATTCATGGTGGAGGGAGCCTCTAAAAACCCCACTTTGGACCAATTCATGGTGGAGGGAGCCTCTAAACAGCCCAGTTTGGGCAAATTCATGGTGGAGGGAGCCTCTAAAAACCCCAGTTTGGACCAATTCATGGTGGAGGGAGCCTCTAAAAACCCCAGTTAGGCCAAATTCATGGTGGAGGAAGCCTCTAAACAGCCCAGTTTGGGCAAATTCATGGTGGAGGGAGCCTCTAAAAACCCCAGTTTGGACCAATTCATGGTGGAGGGAGCCTCTAAAAACCCCAGTTAGGCCAAATTCATGGTGGAGGAAGCCTCTAAACAGCCCAGTTTGGGCAAATTCATGGTGGAGGGAGCCTCTAAAAACCCCACTTTGGACCAATTCATGGTGGAGGGAGCCTCTAAACAGCCCAGTTTGGGCAAATTCATGGTGGAGGGAGCCTCTAACCAGCCCAGTTTGGGCAAATTTATGGTGGAGGGAGCCTCTAAAAACCCCAGTTTGGACCAATTCATGGTGGAGGGAGCCTCTAAAAACCCCAGTTTGGACCAATTCATGGTGGAGGGAGCCTCTAAACAGCCCAGTTTGGACCAATTCATGGTGGAGGGAGCCTCTAAAAACCCCAGTTTGGACCAATTCATGGTGGAGGGAGTCTCTATAAACCCCAGTTTGGACCAATTCATGGTGGAGGGAGCCTCTAAAAACCCCAGTTTGGACCAATTCATGGTGGAGGGAGCCTCTAAACAGCCCAGTTTGGGCAAATTCATGGTGGAGGGAGCCTCTAAAAACCCCAGTTAGGCCAAATTCATGGTGGAGGGAGCCTCTAAACAGCCCAGTTTGGACCAATTCATGGTAGAGGGAGCCTCTAAAAACCCCAGTTAGGCCAAATTCATGGTGGAGGGAGCCTCTAAAAACCCCAGTTTGGACCAATTCATGGTGGAGGGAGCCTCTAAACAGCCCAGTTTGGACCAATCCATGGTGGAGGGAGCCTCTAAAAACCCCAGTTAGGCCAAATTCATGGTGGAGGGAGCCTCTAAAAACCCCAGTTTGGACCAATTCATGGTGGAGGGAGCCTCTAAAAACCCCAGTTAGGCCAAATTCATGGTGGAGGAAGCCTCTAAACAGCCCAGTTTGGGCAAATTCATAGTGGAGGGAGCCTCTAAAAACCCCACTTTGGACCAATTCATGGTGGAGGGAGCCTCTAAACAGCCCAGTTAGGCCAAATTCATGGTGGAGGGAGCATCTAAAAACCCCAGTTAGGCCAAATTCATGGTGGAGGGAGCCCCTAAACTGCCCAGTTTGGACCAATTCATGGTGGAGAGAGCCTCTAAAAACACCAGTTTGGACCAATTCATGGTGGAGGGAGCCTCTAAACAGCAGAGTTGTGGGAAATCAGGGTGGAGGGAGCCTCTAAAAACCCCAGTTTGGCCAAATTCATGGTGGAGGGAGTCTCTAAACAGCCCAGTTTGGACCAATTCATGGTGGAGGGAGCCTCTAAAAACCCCAGTTAGGCCAAATTCATGGTGGAGGGAGCCTCTAAACAGCCCAGTTTGGGCAAATTCATGGTGGAGGGAGCCTCTAAAAACCCCAGTTTGGACCAATTCATGGTGGAGGGAGCCTCTAAAAACCCCAGTTAGGCCAAATTCATGGTGGAGGGAGCCTCTAAACAGCCCAGTTTGGACCAATTCATGGTAGAGGGAGCCTCTAAAAACCCCAGTTAGGCCAAATTCATGGTGGAGGGAGCCTCTAAAAACCCCAGTTTGGACCAATTCATGGTGGAGGGAGCCTCTAAAAACCCCAGTTTGGACCAATTCATGGTGGAGGGAGCCTCTAAAAACCCCAGTTAGGCCAAATTCATGGTGGAGGAAGCCTCTAAACAGCCCAGTTTGGGCAAATTCATGGTGGAGGGAGCCTCTAAAAACCCCAGTTTGGACCAATTCATGGTGGAGGGAGCCTCTAAACAGCCCAGTTTGGGCAAATTCATGGTGGAGGGAGCATCTAAAAACCCCAGTTAGGCCAAATTCATGGTGGAGGGAGCCTCTAAACAGCCCAGTTTGGACCAATTCATGGTGGAGGGAGCCTCTAAAAACACCAGTTTGGACCAATTCATGGTGGAGGGAGCCTCTAAACAGCAGAGTTGTGGGAAATCAGGGTGGAGGGAGCCTCTAAAAACCCCAGTTTGGCCAAATTCATGGTGGAGGGAGCCTCTAAACAGCCCAGTTTGGGCAAATTCATGGTGGAGGGAGCCTCTAACCAGCCCAGTTTGGGCAAATTCATGGTGGAGGGAGCCTCTAAAAACCCCAGTTTGGACCAATTCATGGTGGAGGGAGCCTCTAAACATCCCAGTTTGGGCAAATTCATGGTGGAGGGAGCCTCTAACCAGCCCAGTTTGGGCAAATTCATGGTGGAGGGAGCCTCTAAACAGCCCAGTTTGGGCAAATTCATGGTGGAGGGAGCCTCTAAAAACCCCAGTTTGGACCAATTCATGGTGGAGGGAGCCTCTAAACAGCCCAGTTTGGACCAATTCATGGTGGAGGGAGCCTCTAAACAGCCCAGTTTGGGCAAATTCATGGTGGAGGGAGCCTCTAAAAATCCCAGTTTGGACCAATTCATGGTGGAGGGAGCCTCTAAACAGCAGAGTTGTGGGAAATCAGGGTGGAGGGAGCCTCTAACCAGCAGAGTTGTGGGAAATCAGGGTGGAGGGATCCTCTAACCAGCAGAGTTGTGGGAAATCAGGGTGGAGGGAGCCTCTAACCAGCAGAGTTGTGGGAAATCAGGGTGGAGGGAGCCTCTAACCAGCAGAGTTGGGGGAAATCAGGGTGGAGGGAGCCTCTAACCAGCAGAGTTGTGGGAAATCAGGGTGGAGGGAGCCTCTAACCAGCAGAGTTGTGGGAAATCAGGGTGGAGGGAGCCTAGTATTAGCAGAATTGTGCAACGCTTATGGTGGATGAATATGAGGATGCGGAGGAATTGGAGAGGTTGAGCACAGACATGAAGTTTCATGTTGGGGTGCTTTACACAGGTGGGCACAAAAATGAAGGCTCTATCCAGTGGTGGTTCATTTTTATCAAAGTGAGCCGGTCGGCACTCTCAGCTGACAGACGGGTGCGCTTGTCAGTGATGATGCCACCGGCTGCACTGAACACCCTCTCAGATAGGACGCTGGCGGCAGGACAGGACAGCACCTCCAAGGCATATAGGGCAAGTTCAAGCCACAGGTCCAACTTCGACACCCAATACGTGTAGAGCGCAGGGGGGTCGGAGAGGACAGGGCTGTGGTCGGAAAGGTATTCCCGCAACATGCGCCTATACTTCTCACGCCTGGTGACACTAGGACCCTCCGTGGCGGCACTTTGGCGAGGGGGTGCCATCAAGGTGTCCCAGACCTTAGACAGTGTGCCCCTCGTTTGTGTGGACCGGTGAGAACTTGGTCGCCTACTGGAGGAACTGCCCTCCCTGCCGCCAACGTCACATGCTGGAAACATCTCCATCATATTCTGCACCAATTGTTTTTGGCAAGCATTGATGCGATTGGCCCTCCCCTCTACCGGAATAAAAGAGGAGATGTTGTTTTTATACCGGGGGTCAAGGATAGCAAAGATCCAGTACTGGTTGTCCTCCATGATTTTGACAATACGCTTGTCGGTTGTAAAGCACCCCAACATGAACTCAGCCATGTCTGCCACAGTGTTAGTTGGCATGACTCCTCTGGCCCCACCGGAAAGTTCAATCTCCATTTCCTCCTCATCGTCCATGTCTACCCATCCGCACTGCAACAATGGGACGATTCGAAGTTGCCCGGAAGCCTCCTGTATCACCATCACATCATCAGACAACTCTTCTTCCTCCTCCTCCTCCTCCTCCTCCATTAAATGCGATGAAGCGGACAGATGTGTGGACCTACTCTCCAGCTGTGACGGATCGGATGCTATCCCTGACTCCTCTGTGTGATCTGAGTTATCCCTGATGTCAATCAGGGATTCTCTCAGAACACACAAGAGCGGCATTGTAAGGCTCACCATCGCATCCTCAGAGCTCACCCTCCTTGTGGACTCCTCAAACACCCGTAGGATGTCACAAAGGTCTCTCATCCATGGCCACTCATGGATGAGAAACTGAGGCAGCTGACTTTGTGGCACCCTAGGGTTTTGTAGCTGGTATTCCATCAAAGGTCTCTGCTGCTCAACCACTCTATTCAACATCTGAAACGTTGAGTTCCAGCGTGTTGGGACGTCGCACAAAAGCCAGTGTTGTGGCACATGCAGGCGTTGCTGGAGAGATTTTAAGCTAGCAGCGGCTACTGTCGACTTGCGAAAGTGGGCGCACATGCGCCGCACTTTCACCAGTAGCTCTGGAACATTGGGGTAGCTCTTTAGGAAACGTTGCACCACTAGGTTGAAGACGTGGGCCAGGCATGGAACATGTTGGACTCCGGCAAGCTCCAGAGCTGCTACCAGGTTCCGGCCGTTATCACAAATGACCATGCCTGGGCCCAGGTGCAGCGGCTCAAACCATATTGCCGTCTCATCGAGGAGGGCATCCCTCACCTCGGAGGCAGTGTGCTGTCTGTCCCCCAAGCTGATCAGCTTCAGCACGGCCTGCTGACCTCTACCAACGCCAGTGCTGCAACGTTTCCAACTCGTAGCTGGGGTCAATCTAACAGCGGAGGAGGAGGCGGAGGAGGAGGCGGTGACGGAGGAGGAGGCGGTGGAGGAGGAGGAGGAGGGGGGTGTTCTTCTCGTGTCCCTGCCAGGAATGTTAGGCGGGGAGACGAGGTACACCGGGCCAGTTTGGGAAGCAGTCCCAGCCTCAACTACATTCACCCAGTGTGCCGTCAGTGAAATGTAGCGTCCCTGTCCGCATGCACTTGTCCACGCGTCGGTGGTCAAGTGGACCTTTGAGCAAAGCGCGGAACTAAGGGCCCGCCTGATGTTGAGTAACACGTGCTGGTGCAAGGCGGGGACGGCACACTGGGAGAAGTAGTGACGGCTAGGGACGGCATAGCGAGGTGCCGCAGTTGCCATCAGGTCCAGGAAGGCGGGAGTTTCAACAAGCCGGAACGCCAACATCTCCTGGGCCAGCAGTTTAGCGATGTTGGCGTTCAAGGCTTGCGCGTGTGGGTGGTTAGCGGTGTATTTCTGCCGCCGCTCCAATGTCTGAGAGATGGTGGGTTGTTGTAAAGAAGCGCCTGATGGTGCCTTTGATGGTGCAGGAGAAGGAGATAAGACAGGAACAGGGGAGGATGAGGAAGAAGTCAACAAAGTGGCGGAGGCAGATGAAGTGGTGTCCTGGCTCGTCCTCTGGAGTGCATCGCCAGCACAGTCAGCAGTGGCAGTGGCAGAGGCAGAGGCAGTGGCAGAGGCAGTGGCAGTGGCGTGAACGGCAGGTGGCCTTTGTCCTGCCGTTGCTGCCTGCCAATGATTCCAGTGCTTGGATTCCAAATGACGGCGCATTGAAGTGGTGGACAGGTTGCTCTTCTCAGAGCCCCTAATCAATTTCGAGAGGCAAATTGTGCAGACAACACTATATCTGTCCTCGGCGCATTCCTTGAAAAAACTCCACACCTTCGAGAAACTTGCCCTCGAGGTGGGAGTTTTTCGGGGCTGGGTACGATCTGGAACATCTTGGGAGATTCCGGGTGTGGCCTGGCTTCGCCTAAGCTGCTGACCTCTGCCTCTGCCTCTAGCTACCCTTTTTGGTGCTGCACCTGCCTCAACATCCACACTACTTTCCCCGCTTGACATCCCCCCTGTCCAGGTCGGGTCAGTGTCCTCATCATCCACCACTTCCTCTTCCAGCTCCTGTCTCATCGCCTCCTCCCGCACAATGCGCCGGTCAACTGGATGCCCTGACGGCAACTGCGTCACATCATCGTCGATGAGGGTGGGTTGCTGGTCATCCACCACCAAATCGAACGGAGATGGAGGAGACTCTAGTGTTTGAGCATCTGGACACAGATGCTCCTCTGTTAGGTTCGTGGAATCGCGACGTGGAGGGGCAGGTTGAGGGACAATGAAAGGAGCGGAGAACAGCTCTGGGGAGCAGGGACAGTTGGGGTTATTGTTCTGTGAAGCTTGGGAATTTTGGGAGGAAGGAGGACAAGACTGTTGGGTAATAGGAGGAGAGGAGGCAGAGTCTAACTGGCTGCTGGACAATGTGCTGTAAGCGTTATCCGACAGCCATTGCAAGACCTGTTCCTGGTTCTCGGGCCTACTAAGGTTTGTACCCTGCAGTTTAGTTAATGTGGCAAGCAACCCTGGCACTGTGGAGTGGCGCAATGCTTGCTGCCCCACAGGAGTAGGCACGGGACGCCCTGTGGCTTCACTGCTACCTTGCTCCCCAGAACAATTCCCCCGACCTCGCCCACGGCCTCGTCCACGTCCCTTTCCGGGAGCCTTGCGCATTTTGAATTCCCAGTCAGAAACTGGCACTATATGGCAGTAGCAAGAAATGAGGGTATTTGTAAACCCAATATATTCTTTGAATTCCCAGTCAGACAATGGCACTATATGGCAGTAGCAAGAAATGAGGGTATTTGTAAACCCAATATATTATTGGAATTCCCAGTCAGACAATGGCACTATATAGCAGTAGCAAGAAATGAGGGTATTTGTAACCCCAATATATTCTTTGAATTCCCAGTCAGACAAAGGCACTATATAGCAGTAGCAAGAAATGAGGGTATTTGTAACCCCAATATATTCTTTGAATTCCCAGTCAGACAAAGGCACTATATAGCAGTAGCAAGAAATGAGGGTATTTGTAACCCCAATATATTCTTTGAATTCCCAGTCAGACAATGGCACTATATGGCAGTAGCAAGAAATGAGGGTATTTGTAAACCCAATATATTATTGGAATTCCCAGTCAGACAAAGGCACTATATAGCAGTAGCAAGAAATGAGGGTATTTGTAACCCCAATATATTCTTTGAATTCCCAGTCAGACAATGGCACTATATGGCAGTAGCAAGAAATGAGGGTATTTGTAACCCCAATATATTCTTTGAATTCCCAGTCAGACAAAGGCACTATATAGCAGTAGCAAGAAATAAGGGTATTTGGAACCCCAATATATTCTTTGAATTCCCAGTCAGACAATAGCACTATATGGCAGTAGCAAGAAATGAGGGTATTTGTAACCCCAATATATTCTTTGAATTCCCAGTCAGACAATGGCACTATATAGCAGTAGCAAGAAATGAGGGTATTTGTAACCCCAATATATTCTTTGAATTCCCAGTCAGACAAAGGCACTATATAGCAGTAGCAAGAAATGAGGGTATTTGTAACCCCAATATATTCTTTGAATTCCCAGTCAGACAATGGCACTATATGGCAGTAGCAAGAAATGAGGGTATTTGTAAACCCAATCTATTATTGGAATTCCCAGTCAGACAATGGCACTATATGGCAGTAGCAAGAAATGAGGGTATTTGTAAACCCAATCTATTATTGGAATTCCGAGTCAGACAATGGCACTATATAGCAGTAGCAAGAAATGAGGGTATTTTAACCCCAATATATTCTTTGAATTCCCAGTCAGACAAAGGCACTATATAGCAGTAGCAAGAAATGAGGGTATTTGTAACCCCAATATATTCTTTGAATTCCCAGTCAGACAATGGCACTATATGGCAGTAGCAAGAAATGAGGGTATTTGTAAACCCAATATAATATTGGAATTCCCAGTCAGACAAAGGCACTATATAGCAGTAGCAAGAAATGAGGGTATTTGTAACCTCAATATATTCTTTGAATTCCCAGTCAGACAAAGGCAATATATAGCAGTAGCAAGAAATGAGGGTATTTGTAAACCCAATATATTCTTTGAATTCCCAGTCAGACAATGGCACTATATGGCAGTAGCAAGAAATGAGGGTATTTGTAAACCCAATATATTCTTTGAATTCCCAGTCAGACAATGGCACTATATGGCAGTAGCAAGAAATGAGGGTATTTGTAAACCCAATATATTCTTTGAATTCCCAGTCAGACAATGGCACTATATGGCAGTAGCAAGAAATGAGGGTATTTGTAAACCCAATATATTCTTTGAATTCCCAGTCAGACAATGGCACTATATGGCAGTAGCAAGAAATGAGGGTATTTGTAAACCCAATATATTATTGGAATTCCCAGTCAGACAATGGCACTATATAGCAGTAGCAAGAAATGAGGGTATTTGTAACCCCAATATATTCTTTGAATTCCCAGTCAGACAATGGCACTATATGGCAGTAGCAAGAAATGAGGGTATTTGTAAACCAAATCTATTATTGGAATTCCCAGTCAGACAATGGCACTATATAGCAGTAGCAAGAAATGAAGGTATTTGTAACCCCAATATATTCTTTGAATTCCCAGTCAGACAATGGCACTATATGGCAGTAGCAAGAAATGAGGGTATTTGTAACCCCAATATATTCTTTGAATTCCCAGTCAGACAATGGCACTATATGGCAGTAGCAAGAAATGAGGGTATTTGTAACCCCAATATATTCTTTGAATTCCCAGTCAGACAATGGCACTATATGGCAGTAGCAAGAAATGAGGGTATTTGTAAACCCAATCTATTATTGGAATTCCCAGTCAGAAAATGGCACTATATAGCAGTAGCAAGAAATGAGGGTATTTGTAACCCCAATATATTCTTTGAATTCCCAGTCAGACAATGGCACTATATGGCAGTAGCAAGAAATGAGGGTATTTGTAACCCCAATATATTCTTTGAATTCCCAGTCAGACAAAGGTACTATATAGCAGTAGCAAGAAATGAGGGTATTTGTAACCCCAATATATTCTTTGAATTCCCAGTCAGACAAAGGCACTATATAGCAGTAGCAAGAAATGAGGGTATTTGTAACCCCAATATATTCTTTGAATTCCCAGTCAGACAATGGCACTATATGGCAGTAGCAAGAAATGAGCGTATTTGTAAACCCAATATATTCTTTGAATTCCCAGTCAGACAATGGCACTATATGGCAGTAGCAAGAAATGAGGGTATTTGTAAACCCAATATATTCTTGGAATTCCCAGTCAGACAAAGGCACTATATAGCAGTAGCAAGAAATGAGGGTATTTGTAACCCCAATATATTCTTTGAATTCCCAGTCAGACAATGGCACTATATGGCAGTAGCAAGAAATGAGGGTATTTGTAACCCCAATATATTCTTTGAATTCCCAGTCAGACAATGGCACTATATGGCAGTAGCAAGAAATGAGGGTATTTGTAAACCCAATCTATTATTGGAATTCCCAGTCAGACAATGGCACTATATAGCAGTAGCAAGAAATGAGGGTATTTGTAACCCCAATATATTCTTTGAATTCCCAGTCAGACAATGGCACTATATGGCAGTAGCAAGAAATGAGGGTATTTGTAAACCCAATATATTCTTTGAATTCCCAGTCAGACAATGGCACTATATGGCAGTAGCAAGAAATGAGGGTATTTGTAAACCCAATATATTCTTGGAATTCCCAGTCAGACAAAGGCACTATATAGCAGTAGCAAGAAATGAGGGTATTTGTAACCCCAATATATTCTTTGAATTCCCAGTCAGACAATGGCACTATATGGCAGTAGCAAGAAATGAGGGTATTTGTAAACCCAATCTATTATTGGAATTCCCAGTCAGACAATGGCACTATATGGCAGTAGCAAGAAATGAGGGTATTTGTAACCCCAATATATTCTTTGAATTCCCAGTCAGACAATGGCACTATATAGCAGTAGCAAGAAATGAGGGTATTTGTAACCCCAATATATTCTTTGAATTCCCAGTCAGAAACTGGCACTATATGGCAGTAGCAAGAAATGAGGGTATTTGTAACCCCAATATATTCTTTGAATTCCCAGTCAGACAATGGCACTATATGGCAGTAGCAAGAAATGAGGGTATTTGTAAACCCAATCTATTATTGGAATTCCCAGTCAGAAAATGGCACTATATAGCAGTAGCAAGAAATGAGGGTATTTGTAACCCCAATATATTCTTTGAATTCCCAGTCAGACAATGGCACTATATGGCAGTAGCAAGAAATGAGGGTATTTGTAACCCCAATATATTATTTGAATTCCCAGTCAGACAATGGCACTATATAGCAGTAGCAAGAAATGAGGGTATTTGTAACCCCAATATATTCTTTGAATTCCCAGTCAGACAAAGGTACTATATAGCAGTAGCAAGAAATGAGGGTATTTGTAACCCCAATATATTCTTTGAATTCCCAGTCACACAAAGGCACTATATAGCAGTAGCAAGAAATGAGGGTATTTGTAACCCCAATATATTCTTTGAATTCCCAGTCAGACAATGGCACTATATGGCAGTAGCAAGAAATGAGGGTATTTGTAAACCCAATCTATTATTGGAATTCCCAGTCAGACAATGGCACTATATGGCAGTAGCAAGAAATGAGGGTATTTGTAACCCCAATATATTCTTTGAATTCCCAGTCAGACAATGGCACTATATGGCAGTAGCAAGAAATGAAGGTATTTGTAAACCCAATATATTCTTTGAATTCCCAGTCAGACAATGGCACTATATGGCAGTAGCAAGAAATGAGGGTATTTGTAAACCCAATATATTCTTGGAATTCCCAGTCAGACAAAGGCACTATATAGCAGTAGCAAGAAATGAGGGTATTTGTAACCCCAATATATTCTTTGAATTCCCAGTCAGACAATGGCACTATATGGCAGTAGCAAGAAATGAGGGTATTTGTAACCCCAATATATTCTTTGAATTCCCAGTCAGACAATGGCACTATATGGCAGTAGCAAGAAATGAGGGTATTTGTAAACCCAATCTATTATTGGAATTCTCAGTCAGACAATGGCACTATATAGCAGTAGCAAGAAATGAGGGTATTTGTAACCCCAATATATTCTTTGAATTCCCAGTCAGACAATGGCACTATATGGCAGTAGCAAGAAATGAGGGTATTTGTAAACCCAATATATTCTTTGAATTCCCAGTCAGACAATGGCACTATATGGCAGTAGCAAGAAATGAGGGTATTTGTAAACCCAATATATTCTTGGAATTCCCAGTCAGACAAAGGCACTATATAGCAGTAGCAAGAAATGAGGGTATTTGTAACCCCAATATATTCTTTGAATTCCCAGTCAGACAATGGCACTATATGGCAGTAGCAAGAAATGAGGGTATTTGTAAACCCAATCTATTATTGGAATTCCCAGTCAGACAATGGCACTATATGGCAGTAGCAAGAAATGAGGGTATTTGTAACCCCAATATATTCTTTGAATTCCCAGTCAGACAATGGCACTATATAGCAGTAGCAAGAAATGAGGGTATTTGTAACCCCAATATATTCTTTGAATTCCCAGTCAGAAACTGGCACTATATGGCAGTAGCAAGAAATGAGGGTATTTGTAAACCCAATATATTCTTTGAATTCCCAGTCAGACAATGGCACTATATGGCAGTAGCAAAAATAGTGGGTGTATATAGCCCCAATTCTATTGCTAGGGGACTTGCAGGGTATTTCTGAGGTGAAGGTGGGGGGGCACACCGTTGGAACGGGGATTTGGGGTGTATATATGGGGTATACGGGAATACACTGTCAGTGTATTCCATTCAGGATCCTGGGAAAGCTGGGTTGCGGCGATTGAGCCTGTCAGTGCCACGTTACACTGACAAGCTTCTCCCTGGAATTTAGCTCTTATAAGAGCTGTTGGTTGTCTTCTCCTTCCTATCCTATCCTGTCCCTGCCTACCCAGAATCTAAGCCCTAGCTAGCTGGACGGAAACCTCCGTCCCCGGTGAATTGCAAGCTCAGAATGACGCGAAGCTGGGCATCGCTGTTCTTTTAAATTAGAGGTCACATGTTTTCGGCAGCCAATGGGTTTTTCCTACTTTTTTCAACGTCACCGGTGTCGTAGTTCCTTTCCCACCTACCCTGCGCTGTTATTGGAGCAAAAAAGGCGCCAGGGAAGCTGGGAGGGGAATCGAGTAATGGCGCACTTTACCACGCGGTGTTCGATTCGATTTGAACATGCCGAACAGCCTAATATCCGATCGAACATGAGTTCGATAGAACACTGTTCGCTCATCTCTAGTACTCTCCCTTTTTTGACCCCAGCTTGTGTATTACTGTTGATGTTGATTACAGGATTCTGATTCCGAGCTTAGCTGGCAAGTGCACCTGTTTTCTGACACCTTGTTCTGGGGTTGCAACCTTAGTCCTGAGCTGCCAGGTCCATCCTGATTGTGTTGGATTATAGGTAGCTTATTTTCTTGCTGTTAGTTGCTCCTACCATTGACGCTAGGTTCACACCTGCGTTCTGGTCTCCGTTCTGTGCTTTCCGTCTTCTGCATGCCAGAAGACGGAAAGCACAGACCGGGTCCGGCCGTGAGCGGAGGTGAGCATTTTACGCTCACGGCCGGACAGTTTTCTCACCCATTCAAATGAATGGGTGAGAAAGACTCCTGCAGGTTTCTGTCTCCTGCTCTGTTTTATGCAGGAAACGGAAACCTGCAGAACGGACACCTGGGCGCAGATGTGAACGAGCCCTGACCTGCTGCTTATCAGGGAAATTCTTGTATAGCAATTTCAAAACAAATTGCACTAAGGGCTAGTTCACACGTGAGTATAAGGGGAGGTTTTTGACAGCGGATTTCGCGTCCAAAACCTCCCCTTATAATGGTGGTCTATGGAGACCGCCGGGCTTCTGTTCTCCGCTAGCGGCGAGCTGCTGCTAGCGGAGAAAAGAAAGGACATGTCCTTTCTTCAGGCGGAAGCCGCGCAGGCTCAGCCGCGCGGCTTCCGCCCCCGGCAGCTCCCTCCTATGTCGGCTCATTCATTTGAGCCGACAGCAGAGGGTTAAGCCGCGACAGCGATGGTCGCGGCGGGCGGGTTTTGACAAGAGAGAGACGCGGCGAGCCGCGTCTCTCTCTGTGTCAAAACCCGCGCGGGCAGTTCACGTGTGAACTAGCCCTAAGTGAAACATCCCAAGTGTTTTATTCACATCAGTACATGTCAATACTTTCTCTATTTTCTTTTTCTATTTGAGAGAGAGTTATAAAGCAGACTACTGTACACACTGTGAGCAGTCTATAGCAGCTCTCCACCCACCAGTCTAGAGAGCTCGGCAAATTCCAGATGTAGCCTGAAAAAGTATATTCTGCTAAATAATGCAGAACATAAGATATATATTGAATTAAAATAGTGTTATTCCTCAGCTTAAGCCAAAAAAATTCAATGCAATTTTCTTTACAATATTTGTTAGCCTTACAAGTGGGACTCCCTTTGTTTAGCTGCTTACATGCTATGGTTACTATTGACCACTTCATCTTATGAGTTAAGAAGCTCAGCTAAGCTGTATGGTACTGCTGACTCCTGCTATACAGACTTTTTAAGTTTTCGAGATTATCATCATATGAGTACATTGCATATACAAGAGTTTGCATTAACATCTTTCACAGGGGTATGCACAGACTGAAGAGGGCCCCTGTGCAAATAATGTGTCTGTGCCCCTCGTCGGCATCCCCCACCCCCGCCTCACAATTCTATTTTTTTACAGTGAGAGAACAGTTAGCAGGGCCACACTTTTGTGCAGATGGGCTTCAAATACATTATATCTACCCTGGAATGGTCAAAAAGTCTGAATCATGGCCATGAACACAGCCTGACCATTTACCATACTACTAGTACCTCTCATTTCATATAAAACAGACATTTCTGATAAAAGTGTCTGCCTGCTTTGTATATAAAGTTAGCAGTCCTATGTACAGTAAGTAATGTCTAGTGGGATCAGGATAGGCATTAAATTGTAAGTGCAGCAGCAGCCACCATAAAACTCACAGTCCATTGACTCCTCAATATAGAGAATTTGGAAAAATTCCAGAAGGGCAAAGGCCAGGTGTAACATAAAAACATACCCCTGATTCCTCTGGAGTTTGTGCAATTCCTAGACAACCTCCTTAAGAATAATGTCCCATAGTGAACATTGTAAAATGTCCCATGGTGGCCTCTTCACATATCGTATTGTTCCTTAACACAATTTAATGTCCCATAGTGGCCTTCATACAGTATAATGTCTCACACTAGCCCCTTCACACAATGTAATGTCCCATAGCCACAAAAGTAAAAATTAATGATGATTTTCTTAGATGATCATAAATTCTCTATTTTGTCAGAAACCTCTCATTACAGGAACATAGGATAGAATAATTCATCTTCAGTTTTGAAATGGTTAAAGCTCCGAATACCAGCAGAGCATTTAACCTGACACTCTGGGTCCATTGAAGGCACTAATTCCATGCACTCTGAAAAGGTCTTGTGAGGAGATGCAAGTAATTAATTTCCATGCTACAACATTGAAAAGGTTAACCTGATTTATTGAATGAGATTCCATCTGAAATGTGTTGTGTGTATTGTTAAAAAGCTCCAATTACAGTCTTCTAATTCTGATCCCTCATGGAACTGTCAGAGCAGTACCTAACAATACATGGTAGGACACAATAGTCCTTTACTAAGATTAACACTTTCTTGATTCACTCTGGAAATAAAACAGATTATTATTATTATTATTATTATTATTATTATTATTATTATTATTATTATTATCATCACCATTATTATTAGGAATAGATGTTCCCTTTAAAGCTATTATGAATATTTTACTTATAGGCTACTATTACAGTGCATATTAAATTATGTTAGCCCATATTTACACGACATGTTGTCATGGACCATCAAAATATAGATCATGTTCAATTTGCACTGCATATCTATGAGGGATCTGTGAAAACAGCTATTCCTAGGATGCAAAATGGCTGTGAAAACTGGAGATTTTTCACCTTTGTCCGTGTGAATGTAGGCTTATTCTTCTTGATGATGCATGGAATTCTGAAGATTAAATGGGTTCTCCCATCTCAGCCTTTCAGCCAGACTGCGTGCAGTGTCTGATTCTCACTTCCTGTATTTCTCCTCCCTCCCCACTGCTAAACGGGACAAACAACACTTCTGCAGATTATCTAATCTGCAGATTTTTGTACAGAACGGACTGGCAGTGTTATCTGTATGTTTACATAGAGATGGCAGACCAAGCTTTATCAGCAAAGTGCAATTACCTGAATGGATTGCCCTGCAGGCAAGTGACATCACTTGTCCTATCTCCCAGGTCCATGGTTATAGCAATGCAGTGTAAACAATGGGGAGAATAATTTCACATACCAGACAAACAAAGCAGAATTTCTAAAGCAATATATTTAGAAAAAGGCTTCAATTTACATAAGTTACAAGTATAGAAAGGAGATGGGACAACCCCCTTAATTGTTGAATTCAAATAGCTATTGCACATTCGCATTTTAGAGCCTGTATTATTGCCACAAATCTTATCCCAATTAGGGTTCTCATGACCTAAACTAGCAGCATCAAAGTTATCTATGTTACTGTAAGTTCTGTATAAGGTAAAATATATCTTTGTACAGTATTAACCAGTGGATATGAAATATAAAGATTGAGAGTCTTCAGTAGAACTGTAAGTTCTGCTCACTATTAGAGATTAGAGATGAGCGAACACTAAAATGTCCGAGGTTCGAAATCCAATTCGAACAGCCGCACACTGTTCGACTGTTCGAACGGATTTCAAACCCCATTATAGTCTATGGGGAAATGCTCGTTTCAGGGGTATGCAAAATTCGATAACATTATACTTACCAAGTCCACGAGTGACGGTCGGGCTGGATTCTCTTTGAAGTCTTCTCCCGGCGCAGCGCCCCCGCGTCTTCTTCCGGCTGGAATTCACTCTGCCTAGGCATCGGGGCTTAGGCAGAGCCGACTGCGCATGCACGGTCGGCTCTGCCTGGCCCGACGCCTGAGCAGAGCCGACTGCGCATGCGAGGGCATGCCCGTGCATGCGCAGTCGGCTCTGCCTAGGCCCGATGCCTAGGCAGAGTGAATTCCAGCCGGAAGATGCCTCGGGGACGCTGCACGGAGAAGACTTCTAAAGGTAAGAGAAGAACCAGCGTTGATTGACAGAATGTATAGCATTCTACCAATCAACGCTGGTTCTGCATCGAACCTTAAACTTCGAACGGCTAGTAGTGTTCGATCCAGTATGAGTATTTCAAATACCGTAGTATTCGATCGAACACCTACTCGATCGAACACTACTCGCTCATCTCTATTAGACAAAAAAATTTGAATCTTTCCGAATTAATTTGCAGCAAATAGCGTTAGAAAACAGCTATTTCCTGGCTGCAGAGAGCCTGTATTGTAGTGTAGAACACTGTGCCTTGCAGTAGCATACATAGAGAGTCTGCCGTGGCAGTCAAGAAATACAGTGAGTCAGTATGACACGCACATGGCAGGCTTCACTCTTAGAATCACTGCACACTTCACTTATTTGGCCAGTTATGGGGCCAAAACTGGCCAACTAACTCAAGTGTGAACTCAACCTTACACGTCGATGTTAGTGGCAGGTATAAAGAACTGTTAAGAGGTCCAAGATCCTACTGTAAAGTGAAAGAGCGCACTCCTTTGACACCTTTGTCCATCGATTCCAGACACATGTCTACAGAACCTGTTCTTTTAAATGCTTATACAAGTAGAGCCCCCCTGACAGAGTGGAGAGGGCATCATAGTGACATGGTGACATAGTGTTGAAGTAGTAGCAGCATGAGGAGGCCACAGAGTGGCAAGGTGATATAATATGGAGGTAGCAGCAGCCTAAGGAGGCAATAGAGTGTCCAGTTACAGATTTTGGAGGTAGCAGCAGCATGAGGAGGCCATACAGTGCTGGTTGACATAATATGTAGGTATCAGAAGCCTTAGGAGGCCATACAGTGTCCAATGACAAAGTGTGGAGGTGGCAGCAGCACGTCAAGGCCACAGAGTGGCAAGGTGACATAATGTGGAGATTGCAGCAGCCTTAGGAGGCCATACAGTTCCCAGTGAGTGTTGATGTGGCAGCAGTGTGAGGAAGTCACAGAGTGGCAACGTGTAATGTGGAGGTGGTAGCAGCAGACTTAGGAAGCAATAGAATGACACAGTGACAGAGTGAGGAGGTGGGTGGCACAAACAGTACCCAATGACGATGGTGGCTGTAAGAAGGATCAATTGGCATCAGATGTGTGACATCAGGCGGGTGGCAGCATTAGAATAGTAGCTGAGTCAGGTAGCCAGAGGATACCGGTCTTTTTTGTCAAGGTGTGGCTGAGACAGTGTGGATCATTTAATCTGATGCATCAAGCATTGGTGGGTGGAAAGCCTGGCTGATCCACGCCTGATTCATCTTGATGGGAGGAAGGAGGCCAGCGGCTAGAGATGGATGTCTGCGCTCTCTGGTCCACAGATTGGAATGTCGACAAGGTGAATAAAATATATGACCTTTGTTGGACAAAAATGTACTCACAATGTGTTTCAAGCTCCACAAGCTCATCTTGTGGTGCACAATTACTTGCCAGGTGCGGTCAGATGTCAGATGTTGCCCAGGCAAATGAGGTGTAGAACAGCAAAGGCTGAGAACACAGTAGAGGATGAGACAGACATTGTTGAAGGACCAACAGCATAAGAACATGGAGGCAGAAGCTGCGTTACCTGTCCAAGTTGCTGGTTTGTCTGGGTAGGAATCACATTCACCCAGTGGGCTGTAAAGGACATATGTTGTCCTTGACCATAGTTACAGCTCCACACATCAGCGCTGCCATGACAGGCTCAAGGACTGGCCTACCTTCTGTTCTACATATTTGTGCAGGACTGATAATGCCTTTTTGGCAAAGAAATGATGGCTTGGGACTCTCCACAAGCCATCAGTTCTCTGAAAGGTGCAGAGTTCACCAACTGGAAAGGGAGGGACAGCAGCACCAGAAATTTGGACAGGAGAACTTCGGCACTGTTGGATGAGTGCACGCATACTGTTTTCTCTTTAGTATAGATTCCGTGATCAATTGCTTATGCCATGACTGACTAGGAGGAGCAGGAGCATCACGGCCAGCAGATGATGGGAAGGACATACAGCTTCCTTCGGCTGAGGTGGTGGAGCCTTGACTGCCTGAAATGGTGTGTGTGTCACTGGGTGATGCAATGGTTCCTGCGGCAGGATGGACCACCACATTCAATTCACGGTTCTCCCAGGCCACTTCATAGTTACACTGCATATGTTGACTTAGGGCTGTGGTCCCAACATTGGCACCCTGGCCATGCGTCACCTTCTGTCCACCTCTCCCCGAGAGCTTAACAAAAAATTGCCACATCGAGTAGGTGATTTACCCCACCACTCTGCACTAACTGACTGGTGGTCCCTGCTGCCACACTTTCTTACTCTGCTGTGACCTGAGACCGGTGCCTGTACCAGAAACATTTAGGCCTGTGCCCCTTCCCTGTTCATGACCTGTTGCTTCTCTGTCTGACATACTGTTAGATCAAAAAATGTATTTGAAAAGGAAATTAATACAGGGCAAAAAGGGGTGGCATAAAAGAGGAGTTATACACTGTGTGGTGAGCCAGAAAAAAGGGGGTCATATGCCATGGGTTGAAGGCAGCAATAGGAAGTCATGTACTGTATCATGTGGTGGGCCAAAAAAATGGGTTGACTATCATGTGGTATAATATGTAGAG
The DNA here is from genome assembly GCF_031893055.1 of Leptodactylus fuscus. Lineage (NCBI taxonomy): Eukaryota > Metazoa > Chordata > Amphibia > Anura > Leptodactylidae > Leptodactylus > Leptodactylus fuscus. Next base: position 122,525,238 of record NC_134266.1, on the reverse strand, counting down.
ATATTTTGATCTGCTATGGTGGTGTGTCCTAATTAGGGGGGGGGTCCATTATGCAACCATAGATAGCTGGGAGGATATCTTTGTGTATTGGGGGGCCTTTCTATATTTGGCCTCAGGCATCAGGGAGGATAGGTTCACCCCTGGGTGGAAGCTGTTCTTCTTGGTTCATCCATTGTCGGAACGCATCACACATCCTCATGAGCGCCCAATGGCTGACTTCTGCTGCTCACACAGATGCTCCAGCATGTGCCACATGGAATCAGAGTGAATTGGAATATTGCAGGTGAGTCAGTGTAAGAGGAAATTATTTTGTTGCGGCTAGTCCAACAGAGTGTTCTTCCTCACACAAAAGTGACTGAAATGCAGAGTCACTTTTCTGTCCACAAGCAGCACCTCCTTTAAAATAAGATATGTGTTTATAAATCAGCCAGATTTTGCATATGTCCCATGCAGCTACAATGTGTCATTCTATCCCACTGGAAGGCAGTGGCAATGTTCATATCATTGTCGCTAGCATGAATAGCCACTCCCCAGTTGTAGTTGACAGTGAAGTGAACCATCCAGAAGGACACTTGTTGCAGGATACAGAACAGCTCTTCCGCTGTGTGGCTTCTCTGATCTAGGCTCACTAGCTGTAAAACCACATGACAGCTCTACACCTTACACCAATACACCAAGGAAGGGGCAGTGGAAGCAACAGCTTGAACTAGTGATGTTGGGGCCAGGAAATTGTCCAGTAAGAAGGATCTAGATGAGGTGGATGGGTATGCCTGTTGTTAGAACTGTGACTCTACAAATTTGGTGATACTACCATCTGGCCTTTTTTGATTTGTGGACAGTAGACTCTGTTGCTCAAACCAATGACCCAGTGGGTCAAAGGAGCCCACATTCTTTGAGACATAACAATAAAAGACAGCTTTCATAGAAAAATAATGGCTTCTAGGTATGCTTCATTGAAGCTGAGGGTATGTCATCAGTTGGCAAATGCACTGAAAATGGTGTGGCAATAACTGCCCAATCAGCAACCTTGCCAAATTGTTGTTAAGTTGCCAAATTACTGGATGACTGGACACATATTGCTGTTTCCTGAATACATGTCCGATGGCCATTTTGGTGTAGTTCGCTGGAGAACTGAGCATACTGCTTAGTATGCCCAAAATTTGAAATACCAGAGCGAGTTTGGAGAAAGAGGGTGGCACAGTATGTGGGGAGGAGGAGGACAGACGGAGCACAAGCATTGGAGGGAGCGGAACGAAAGTTATGACACAGGAGGTGCTCAGAGGCCCTGGGGAAAACCCAGGGTGCTCCGTGGGTTCATTTACATAAAGTTATTAACCAGGATTACAACAGAATGGCATGGAGAATATAAAAAGAGAAGGTCGTAGTAGAATAGCCTTTTTAAAGGCTATTCAGGCATGTCTTTATCTCAAAACCACTGACACCAATAAGAGACTCCCTTTAATTATGTATTACAACAGTAATGTTCTATGCTGATATGACATGATCTTTATGACCTCTCCATCTGTCACTCATAATTGGCTGAGAGACTGTTGCAGAAGTCCCACTAAGTCACACAGACCATGTGATCCTTTGCCTTTATCCTCTACTCTCTTCTATACTCTGCTACATATGGTAGTGGCTATTTTACAGGTTCATCCAAGAAGAATCACAAAATTTCCAGTTTAATTAGAAACAAAAACTTTTGAAATATTCAAGTCCGAACCAGGTCACTCATCTCTGCTGGTGAATTTTTAGGGTATGTTCACTCAAGTGTTTTTTGACTGACACTAAGCTTTCTTGACTTGGATTATGGAAAGTATACAAAAGTTGCCCACACCAAATACCTTTTTCTATAGGAGTCAGTTTTTCAGCAAAAAAAAAGAAGCATCCTGCCCTATTTTGGTGGGTTTCCATGCCAACGTCTGTGAATCACAGTGTGCGACACGCATTAATTTGCTTTCTTCCGCCATACTAGGTATGGACCAATATAGAAGAGTAGAAGTAGAGTCCTTAATATTAATGAAATTTAGAGACTAGTCTTCCTCTGGTTAGAGCTAATAAAAAAGAGAATTTCAGGCTAAGGCCCCACATGCCACCCCACATTAAAAAAGCGCTGTGGGGAAAACCCTGGTGGCAATGCATCACAGTCTTCCCGCAGCACTTTGGATAGAAAGCTTGCAAAGTTTTCCTCTGCGGACTTTCTGCTTCAATTATACTTACAGGGAAACCCTCGGCGTTTCGGTAAGTATAATTGACATGCTGCAATTTCCAAAATCAGCACTGCAGCGCATTTTTTACCGCAAAATGTGGATGGGATTCACTAGAATTCCATCTACTTTGCTGTGACTGTAAAACTTCACATTTTTTTTCTGCAGAACGCAACATTTACGTCACATGGTGCCCCAGCCTGAAATTCACTTTTTTTTTTTTTTTAAGAAAATCATGCTAAATAATCATAACTTATTTAATATTAGTATAAAACATTCCCTAGTTTTTGAATATACTGTATTAAATTTCTCAATTTTTTTTAAATTCACGTTTGCCTTCATTTTACAACTGTGGAGCATTGATGAATCTGTGAAAAATTACAAAAATAGGACATTTCCTATTTTTTAAAGGACCTTAAAAATAGACTGTGAACATCAAGACCATGTGAATAAATACGTGTGTAATATTTCTCCCAGTTGTTTTGTTAAATTTGTAGACAGCTTATGCAATCTCCCAAGTACTGTACAGATTTCACAATGATTAGTCTTTATTTACATAAAATTGCAGAGTCCTGTTAAGGATATTATATATCCTGCCATAGCGTAATGACATTTGTGAACAAACACAGATCATTTAACACGTGTAGCTTTGGAAATCATTCTAGCAGTCAAATATTTGTTAAATCTATATGAAAATCATGTCGATAAAACCTAAGGCAGTGATTTAAAATGTACGGCTATGCCTAATGTACAACCCAGAAAAGCAATGTCACAGTTTTCTTGCAGACCCAGTACTCTCATGTAAAATACATGGGCTCTGAAACTTTTCTAATGATCTCTCGTTTGCTCTCTTCACACCTCAACTCCCATGTTAGTGATGTACATAGCAAATGGACGGAAGATACAGGATGAGAAATAGACTAATAGGCTGGCAAACTGCATTGAAAGGTGTTCTACACACATCTCTCGCTGAGAAAGCATACATTATTTAATAAGAGTTTAAATATATACTTATTTTAGTGAATCAGAACAGGTTTAACTCTTCAAGTCATCACATTTAGTAAACCCTATTTTGTAGCTTTGATTAGGGAAAAGTATAGACTACTCAGTATGAGAGTGGTTTAACACTATTTTTTAAAAACATCATTACAGTTTTAATGCAGTTGTATTTTTCAAAAAACTGCTGTTTTAAACTACTCTAAGACTAAGGCCCTACATTGCAGAAATGCAACGTTTTTCCTGCTGCGGATTTCAATTTATTTTGAGGTCATGGCTAAGTGTGTTCCTGCTAGGTCTCTCTTCTTTAATGTACAACTTGTCTTGACTTTACCTACTTAAATATTCCATCTATATGGAACAAGAAACTGATGTATTTTTTTTATATAGTTGTTAATTTTATAATTTGATCTGGTCACTAATAATAGCTCATATACTGTACTGCATAGCAGATTTCTTCTGGATATAAACTAAATAAATAAATAAGTCTTGAGCTTTGTTTCCTTCTCCATAGTAAAGCAATGGGACACATTTTTGGTCTTGTCTACTATTTAAACAATGTAAATACAGACTAGAAAGTTTTACATGCCCCAAGTTTGTTATAGTGGATGATAAATTTAATGCACCTTTACACTGTCTGGTATAAGTTTATACTACATATTACCACTGTAGTCTACGAATAGGTGAGTGCAATCTTAACATAGCCCCTGTAAGTCATGGTTGTTTTCAGCAAATCACTCCCATGTCCTACATTGTTTTGTCAGACAAGATGAAAACAGTAAACCAATAGGAGATATCACCGCTCAGACCACATGAAATAAAGTCTCTTACATAGAAATAGACTAGTGAGCTCAATGAAGATGCATGGATATCAAGATGGCAACTGGAAAACTGCAATCCAAGGAATATGTAAAAAAAAATCCAACATCCAATATTAAATTTAACTTTTAAGTACTCCTATTTAAAAATTCCATAAAAGTTTACATCAACAAGAATCCATGAAGTGAAACAACAAAAATCATCTTACGCTTTTCAGGGGCGTCCTTTCCAAGCCCCTTACGACCTGATTTTTGTTGTTTATGTAAACTTTTATGGAATTTTATTTGTAATTAAAAGTTACATTTTATATTAGATGCTGGATTTTTACATATTCCTTGGAAGATGAAAACAGTGGCCCTAATTTACTAATAGACAGTAGCCTGAAAATGTGCCAGGTTTGTGCCAGATGTGCCAGTGGCTGATGCTGGATTTTACATCTGGGGTGTGCTTAGACTGTCTGGTATGGTTGGCTTAATTTGAGCTAGAATTTTACAGCACAATTTTGGCACAACTTGTGACATTTAAGTTATCTTCTTTTTTCTGAGAAGTCACATCCAGATGTCTAGCAAGTTGGAAAAAAAATTAGCTCAAACTAGATGCTCCAAGATGTGTTAGGCTGTGCCAAGATTCCATCAAGATGCACCACATTTATACGAGATTCTAGACAAAACTACAATAGTGAATATATGCTAAAATCTTAATAATTTAATAAGTGCAGTTGTTACATCTGCACCTGTTCAAACTTCTGTGCCATCCAATCGCATGCGGTGCAGGAGGCGTGTTCAGTTTTGATTCCTTGCTTAGAGATCTTCTATTATCTGAACACTGTCATATTCCCTCACCTTGGTGTCCTTCTGCTCCTCTAATAGTTAATTTTAGTCTTACTTGTGTGATTGTCAGCCTATCTTCCTATCAAGTTTGGGGCAGGTTCTTCCTTCCTATTTATTATTTGCTCACACTCACATTGGTGCTTGCTATTGCCTTGTGCTTGCTGGCTTGCTGTTTTGTTACCTATATTCATATTTCTGACCTCTGGCTTTACCTTTGACTATTCTCTTGGTTTCCGTTTCTGTGCTGCTTTGCTCCACGGTTACCGAAACCTTGGCTAGTTGACCTCCCTTTGTTGTTGTTTGTCTTGTCTGAATTCTATGTCATCACCTATATCTAGAAATGGTTTTAGCTCCCAGGACAGGCAAGTAGGCAGAGGATTGGGGGGGGGGGGTTAGGGGTACCCCTAACATTGAATATTTTTTCATAATTTCCTCCAATGCTAAAGTTAGGGATAACTACAGAAACCACTTCCAATCACATTAAATGGTCCTTTAATTCTGTTAGCATCCTCACTTCCCTTCAGAAGTGTAAAACTGATGGCAGTAGATCTAGCTGGAAGATGTTCCAGTATTGCTTCTGAGGCCACTGTGTGACTTCTGAAGTATCTCCTGCAGAGTGAATATGTGCCAGGCTCCAGACTTATACTGTAGACTTGCCAACAGTACCACATGGTTTGCCAGCTGTTTTTGCTGGGTAGCGAAAATATTTGAGATACACTTTAAATTCCTATTTATATTTAAATATCCTGGTTTTAAAATATAAAATATTTTCAATTTGTTGAATAAAGAATTCTAACACATACATACAAATCAGGATACTATGACAAAATAGTTCAGTAAAAATAACCTGTAGATTTCAATTTAAGTATCCAGTGATCAGATATCTGCTTGTGGAGAATTACAGCTCAGTGGAGAATCATTTCTGTGACTGTTCGTCCCAAAATGCTGACTTGGTTGATATATGGAAGACATTCTCATACTATATTTGTCATTTTGTTTTAGTATTGACTTTTCTTGATGAGATTCTGTCATGCCCTATTACAATCCATGAGGCTGTGTTGTCGGAGCATAATACAACAGAATTCTTTTATTAGAAAATATAATTATTTAACTACCAGTAGAACCTTAATGGATTGAATCAGTAAATCAATGCAAAAAGCTAACCATGAATGAGTTAACCTGAAGTCTGCCATCCACATGTTTTTCTGGATCAGCGTTAGCGGAGTTGATGATGCTTATCTCATGACATTAATATGGCTCATTAAATTATTAGACCTCCATCAGAAGGGTCAAATTCTCACAATGCTGCAAAAAGCATATGGAAAAAAAATAATTGTAGTGCATAGTAAACATGGTAATCATTAATTCAGAACTGACATTTATGATACGTGCAATGTGCGTTTGATTATTAATAAAACGTTGATTTCAAAGAGGTTTTTCATAGTACAAAAATAGTATGACATACTAAGTTATCAAAAAAACACTTACAGTTTTAACTTCTTAGGGCAGGTTCACACTAGCGCACGATCTCCATTTTCAGGTTTCCGTCTTCTGCCGACAGGAGACCTGGCAGACAGTGTCCTGCCGTGAGCGCCGGTGAGCGTTTTGTGCTCTCCAGGGCAAAATCTTTTTTTTTTTTTTAACTGGACACAAAATCCTGCATGTCCAACTTTGTGTCCGGTTAAAAAAAAAACGATTTCGCCGCGGAGAGCACAAAAAAGCTCACAGGCGCTCAAGGCTGGGCACTTTCCAAACCCATTCAGATGAAAAGTGACTGCAGGTTTCCGTCTCCTGTAGAGGCAAACACTTGAGAGAAGTGAAGTTCGCAGCACTCCAAGATCTAGACCTTGGAGTGCTGCGAACTTCACTTCTCTCAAGTGTTTGCCTCTATTGCTGTATGTTCCCTACAAGTCCAGGGATGAAGTTTGGCACCTCCGGTAAAGGTCATCTTTAAGGGGTAAGAAACAGTCTGACTACTTTTTTGATTTATTCCGTCTCCTGTTCCCGGCAGGAAACGTAAACCTGCAAAACGTTGACCGGGGTGCAGATGTGAGCTTGCCCTTAGAAACATTTTGCCTCCAATCCCTACTGATAAAACCATTAAAAAGACATACAGCTTATATAGTAAAGGAATTTATTCACCTCCTTGTGGTTATCATCTATTACTTCAAGTCCTTGTGGGTCCCCCATTATAGATAGTTAATCTGTTGTTTTAGATTTGAGCTAAAATTGCTCCCTTATCAAAATCCTGATATCCATATGATGCAACAGGCATTATCTAGCAGGCATTATCACAAGACACATTATGACATAAAGATCAAACAAGCAAACCTTCAATTTCAGTCAGTGGGATCAATATGTACATCAAGAATCAGTTCGAGGCCCAATAGCAGAGCCAACTGCGCATGCCTAGAAGTTTGATACAGCGCCGGAAGAAAACACAGGGAGAGGCCGTTCCAAGTGAAGATAGAGGCGGCACTGGAGTGTTCTCTCGCAGCGTTGGGGACACCCCTAGTGCTGTTTGAGCGCTGGGACCACCCACAGTGCTGCAAGAGATCTCATTTGCATACAGAAGAAAACCAGGATTTCTACCAAACGGCAGCATGGAGAAGACATCTAAAGGTAGGAGAAGAATACCCTTTCTTTATGTTATTCCTACTTGTTAGGGACAAAAAATTAGCATTTTAATGATAGAATCCCTTTAATAAGAGAATCCAAACTTACCTATTTATTTACCCAAGTGTTCCAGGAAGTAACATTATTGTACCCAAATCAAGTCAGAAAGCAAAAGTATTGGCATTGGAATGGCAGAATATATGAATGAGTACCAGTTATTTTGTTATTTCCTCTCCTCACCTGAGTTTTCTATTTTTGTATGATAAATTACCTACAGCACCACACCGTCATTTCTTCAGAAATAACATTTGATCGGCCAACTCCAGGTAGTTACTATTGTTTTTAATGCACTCCTGTAAACTCTAATAGTTAATCTTTGTGTTGTTAAGGCTTCCATATTCAATAAAACCTACTTAATGCATCTCTACATTGATTAGTTAGTGCCCATCAGTTAATTGCATACAACACGCACAGACTATAAGCATGGGTTTCTTTAAACCAAGAAGCATTCAGTTGAGAATCCAATTTTACATTGTCTGGTGCAGACTGCAAGCAGGCTATTTCATTAAGTAATGCGCTTTGTCTTCTTAATCTTTCCCTCTACCTCTGTTTTGTTAGAATAAAGGAATTTTCCTGCATGGTCAATATGTATACCGTATTTTGCCATTATACTTGGTAATGCTAGGATTAACCATCATTTCATGGAAACTAGATAGATGGGAAGAACAATTACAGTTTTACTTGCAGCATTTTGAAGTTCAATGAAATACAATATCTGAAAGGGAATGATTTTGTTTCTGTATAATGTCTTCCACTAGGGCTTAGCATATTTGCTGTTATGGGTATGAATCAAATCATGAAAGCAGCAAAGATGGAATATTTTTCCTGTTACTTTGTTTTATCACTATTGTTATAAAATAGCGATATAAATAGCATGGCTATTGTTATGAAAGTATGTATGATGGCGACTGACTATAATGCTGATCCTTGACTCTGCAGAGGAAAGCGGAGAAGACCGTCCACCTGATTTAATGATGGGTATTGATGGGTACACAATTTCACACTGGTAGTTCATTTGTGATGCCACAATAAATTTATTCTTAAGGGGATTGTCCAGGATAAAAAAGACATTTTTACCCTAAACTACCCCTCCCCCCCCCCCCATATACTTTATAATTCACTTTATATTTATCCTGATCGCTGAGGCAGTCAGGTGACCTCCCCAGGTACATCTTTATAGTATCCTGTGACTCTCCATCTTGCCGCTTCTGGAGACAGGAGTCACATACTATATCCACCCTTTCTCTCCTTCCCTCTTCTGCTGTCTCCAGATCTGCCCTCCCGTCTCCTCGCTTCCCATCCCCTCCCCTCACTACACTGCTCCTGTCTCCGGCCCTGCCCTCCCGTCTCCTCACTCTCTGTCCCCTCCCCTCACTATACCAGACCCAGCACACTTACCATGCCTTCCTGCCTTCTCCTCTCTGGCTGTGTCATCAGCGACGCGGCGCAGCGAGGTGTTACGGATGCGAGAGCCGGCTAGCTTGGAAAAAAAGGGAGGGGGACAGTGAGTGTGAGAGGGAGGTATGGTGAGGGATAGCTAGTATATATTATAGATGTTGAGGGTGTAGTGGGTGGGCTAGCTAAGGAAACAGGGAGGGGGAGTGTGGGAGAAAGGCAGGGGGTCAGTTAGTTAGAGAGGGAGAAGTGAGGCATTCTGGAACTTGTAGGAAATACAGAAGAGAAAGTTATGGATGTAAACAAATGCAGAGGATGCAATGTGCTCACTAAGAACCCCAGAAATCACCCAAAACACTGCTAAAGGTATTTGTTGGCATTTATTAACCCATTAATAACACTAACAAACCTTTTTTAAAATATATATATATATATATATATATATATATATATATATATATATATATATATATATAATTTTTTGCCCGGAAAACCCCTTTAAATCTTTTTCTGACACAAACTTTTTTTTTTTTCTTTTTTTTCTTCCACTCATGGCATTTTCATTTTACTGTTGATAGAGCGTTATGAGGGCTTGTTTTTTTGGGAGTAAGTTTAGTATTTTTAATGTTCCCGTTAACATATCACTTACTGTTTTGAGAAACTGTCAACAGAAAAAGTGGGGTAATATTGGAAATATGCAGGGTTTTTTCATTGTATGATGTTCAGCATAATACATTTTACTGCTTTATAAAATGTTCAAAAAAAAGACCAAATTTTGCTTACATCATAATTCACATGCATATGCCATAAAAAACAAATTGATTTCCATGAATAACTGTCTTATGTATTCCCATAATGTAAACCAAATAAATTAAGCCCAATCATGGCTTTATTTGGGAAGTTTAATAAATGGTATTCTAGCGAATCCCATTCACACATTGCAGAAAAATATCCGTAGCAGACATGCTGCGATTTCCAAACCAGTCACGTTTTTGTAAATTGCAGCATGTCAATTATACCTATGGATACGGCGTCCCTATAGGAATAATGGAAGCAGAAAGTTCACAGAGGAAAATTCTCTGGACTTTTTGTGAAAAGAGCTGTGGGAAAAAACTACTATGCAATCTGCCTCAGTTTTTCCTGCTACGTGGGGTCTTAGCCTTAGTTGCCCGCTATACTGTCGTGGCTTACTCCTGTAATGCCCTGTTCACATTTGCGTTTGGATTCCGTCCATGGGAGTTCGCATGGGGACCCCCTGAACGGAATACCAAATGCAATTGCAAGCGCTGGTGCAGTAAATGCACATGGACCCCATAGACTATAATGGGGTCCGTTTGCTTGCCTCAGATCTCCGCAGGGATCTTGTGGACAGGATACTAGTTCACAATTTACTTTTCTGTTCACCTGACACGTGCGGGTAGCAGGTGGCAAGTACACAGACACCGTTATAGTCTATGGGGTCCTTGTGTTTTTACTGCACCTGAGCTTGCAATTGCGTTTGGTATTCCGTTCGGGGGGTCCCTATGCGGATTTTCCCGGACGGAATCCAAACTCAGATGTGAACAGGGCATCACAAAGTTTGACTTGACATTACAGAATATTGCAAAAACATCAACATGTAGTAACAGCTGAGCATTAGAATCGAAATAGTAGATTAATAATCCTGTAGCCGTTTTATATAAAAATAATTTATTTCTCGAATTCTTTGTGTTCTTTCTGATCTGCGCTGTCCACCTCTTTTCTTGGCCTGCTAAACAATCTTAGCATCATTTCACTCTATATCTCACTTCAAAGCTAGCAATCCTCACACCTCATACAACTTGACCCTGTCTTACTTAGTTTTGACACATCTGAAAGTCGTTCTTTGCATGTAGACTGTGCCGCTGTAACCTTTATACAACACTCCCCACTTTCTAAAGCTTCTCTGTAATTGCTTCTGCAATCACGCTTACTGCCACTTAAAGGAAATTTTCTGTGTAAGTGTCACTGTTGTTCCCAGCTGCCGGGAAGTGTCCCTTTGTCAGTAGCTACATGGGTATTGTCATAGACTTATTACACACGGCACTGCTAGTATTGCTTACTATCTGTATAAACACTGTGTCACACAGCTAGGCCTGTTGAGATCAATGTAATTTAATGATCATTTTAGGAAATGGTTGCATTCTTTAAAGGAGACAAGAAAAATTGTATCATATTCCATATTCCAGGGAGAAACAAGTCACTATTGACCATAGAAGACAAAATGCAGACAGTTATATAACCATGAAAGTATCTTAACTGAGCCTGCACTTAAAGCGACACTCCAGCAGTTTTTAGTTTTTTGTAAAGCTGTGCGACTGTGACCAGTGAGGCAGCCATATTGGGCCTACCTAACTGCACCATTTCCAAACTTCTTTCCACAATCCTGAGGTCCTTTCAGAGTGATAGGGCTGCCTGCTTATACATAGGATGCAATGCCATTACTTCATGGGTAACCGCATCATGACGGGATATGTAGGCATTTTGGTAATTGAACATCTTATTACATAAACTACATCCTGCTTGTCAGAGGCATAGCTAGCAGGGGGTGGGGGGACAATGGCCCAAGGGCTGTCACAAACATATGCCATACATTTAACTATATCGGTGGTGACCACAGACAGCAGGCGCAATGATGTTACTGTATGCAGAGGTCATGTCTGGTCATGGGGCCTCATGAACAAAAAGGAAGGAGTGACGGTGACAGCTGTGGCTCTGTACATCAAGGGATCGCAGGCAGGTGAGTATAACTTTTCCTTTTTTAGGGAAGATGGTGGTCGTATAATGGGCATTATGGATATAAGTGGAGAGAGAACACTTATATGAGAGGTCATTAGGGGCATTTATGAATA